>NC_142714.1:20752575-21055606 GCF_055471065.1 Atractosteus spatula
TCCTCCTCCTCCCTGCCTCCTCACATTGAGGTGTGAGCCGAAGAGTTTGTTTCAGTGGGAGGGTTCTTTGACTGATTGGACTGCGACAACCTGTCATTTCTCCCCTACTGCGTGCTGTATGTCTGCATCTCTGCCCCCTCCTCACCTGTGTGGTTAGAGAAATGCTGTGAGTTCTGGTTGGCCCTGCTCGTGCCTTTCGGTTTGGCCTCTAACTTTTGAATTGCAGGTTGGTTTCTCCTGAGGGAAGAATGGGATCGAAAGGGAGGTGAGTGAAGTGTGGTTTTGCTCCTGATCCTCACTGTCTTGTCTGTTGTTTTAAAGGCGGGAAAGAAAGCAGTGAAAGCAGTTCTGTGGGTCTCAGCAGATGGACTCAGGGTGGTGGATGACAAGACAAAGGTCAGTGTGTCACCTTGTTACTATTTTCTTAGTCATTTAAGACCATGTTAAACCTGGTTTACAACTGTGCACCATATCTCTGGAGGATTATGTCAGAAAAAGTATGCTTTTAATGAAGCCAATAACTGTTCCAAACAAGCTATTTATATATCACCTGGAATGGAAACCATGAAATACTTTTGACTCTCCTGTTTCAGGGTACTTGCCCTACAAATTTAGGGTATAATGAAGTCTTAAAACCCTCGCGTATATGTCTTTTAAAATAAACTCAGAATTAGATACATGAGTGTATGTACTGTTAAATGTTTTGAGTTTATGTGAGAAATAAATTCCTAGCACTTCATTAAAATTCAGATTACCTTTTTATACATTAACGTGTACAATTTCTTGCATTGACATAAATTTGGTTAATTAAATAAAAGCTGCTTATTCCTGGTAAATCGAGGTAACATCACTGTTCCAGACACATGTCTACAGCTCGGGCACTAGTCTGTTACAGGATGCCCACACAAGCATACCTGTACATGGGCAATTTAGATTCACCAGTTAACCTTTACTCTTTGGAATCTAAAAAAACTAATGTCATCATCATTCAAAAGGCACATTGCTTGGCTTGTTTTGTAGGAGAATGTTGCCCCCTGTTGGACAGATAACTCATGCGCAGTTTTAGACTTCATAGCTTTCTCAGTCTACCCTGGTGCTCCGAAGTCACTAGAAAGCCAGAGAGGCAGGTTGGGGGTGTGCCATTCTCTTCTGATCGGAGTCTTGACTTGGGGAATGTCTGGTATTTGCCAGACTATGTGTACCAGACACCAACTCTAATCCCACAGCTAATGTTCAGCAATCATAAACGCGTACAAATCCTTTTTTCCAGGACAGCTTCACCTTCAATCAAATTCCTGTACTCAGATCCATGTAGTGACAGAAATACTTGAATATGCATTTATGCTTTTGCTATGCACAGTGGATGCACATTTTGAAATAACTGTGGGCACTGGAAAATTTGACTGAAGATAGTGCTAAAATGCCAAATGTTACAAAAAGTGTTGCCTAATACTTCTCAGGCAAGCATAGACAGGATTTCTGTATTGCAAGTTAAGATAATTTTCTTTGACTTTTATCAAAGGTGTATGGTCTGATGACAAATGAGATGTTTATCTAAGCACTTTTAGAAACCTGCCCACTTTCTTAGTTTTGTACGCATGCTAAGGGTGCAGCAAGCAGGGAGCCACTGAGATAGATTGGGCCTATTTCAGGATCTGGTAGGAGACAGCCAATTGTATTTTTCTACATGAAAGATTATTTGGCAGTAAATGGCGCAGCTAGAGGTTCTTATTCATTGTGCAGACACAGCAACACATCCCAGCAATAATCTGGTATCAGCACTTCCCTGGAAGCTCCCTGAGGAGATTTTCTGTCAAAACATCAAGTAATAGAAGCATGTATTTATTTCTTAATAAAAGAGATTTAAACTCGTAACATCTGAATCATAGGGCTTATGCGTCACTACTTTAAGTATCTTAATTATTTCTTTATTAAAAAAATAAATATGCTAAGGGTGCAGCAGTGAGCTAATATGTCTAACATCTGAATCATCGAGCTTATGTGTCACTCTGAGTGAGTGTCCTTGCTGGTGGAATTGTCCTTTGCTCTGTTGGCTACAGCATCATTGCTCTCTTACACAGGAGCAGTCCCATTGCATTCCGTATGTCCCACTTGCAAGTAAGTTTAGCACTTTCGCTTTCGTAGGGTAGAATGGGCAATGGTGAGCTGTGCCCCTAATTGAGTTTTATAGGCCTTTCTCTTCTCTTTAAAGGACCTTATCTTGGACCAGACAATAGAGAAGGTGTCCTTCTGCGCCCCCGACAGGAACTTTGACCGCGCCTTCTCCTACATCTGTCGGGATGGTACCACACGCCGCTGGATCTGCCACTGTTTCATGGCTGTGAAGGACTCGGTGAGCCTGGTACCCCCTGCCGTCAGGGGGCCTCTCCTGCCCCACGGCCCTGTTAGCACTCGGAAGAAGAGTAGGGATGGCTGTTGACTTGTATAATCAATCAGTGTATGGCAGTATTCACACTCTGCATATTCTTTTACAGGTAACTTGCAATTCTGAGAACCAAGGGAAGTGGTTTAGACTACAATTGTGAAATGTTATTTATGACTTTTCTCTTAACTGCTATTGAGAATAATTAGAAATTATCTTCTGAATCCTTGTAAAAAGGAGTAAGATGACAGTTTCCATTATCGTGTTTTATAAATTGAAATGAGACCTGTCAATTTATAATAGGGATTATTTCTAACGCTATTTCTGGTTTAATAAATTTATAAAACACATTCCCAAAAGCTGGGTGTCTTTGGGTCAATATCAGATAAAGGGTATTGAGATAACTAAGTAGTTTTCTCAATACTTTGAGATAACGTATCAAAAAGTATTGTATTGATATCAATACAATACTCAATATCTCTTTACTTGGAATCAAGTAAAGATTCCATTGTGAATATAAAACTAACATCTATCTTCTTCAAATTAGCAGGCAATTCTAAAAAGATAATCACATCTTTTATTTAAACAAGACAAGATTTATTGTTAGTATTAGGCAGTCTTTTCTGAGTCTATTTGTTCTTGTTATCAAGAAATTCATCCATACAGCTGCTCAACAGAGCCCTGACCGCTTAACCTTGAAGAGCTGTCAGGTGTAAGCAGCATGATTTAGAAACAGTCTTAGTGTTGGGGGAAGAGATGTCAGGGTATCACTCGGTGATGTGATGGGCTGTGGAACTCTGCAGGGGGAGCGGCTGAGCCACGCGGTGGGCTGTGCCTTCGCGGCGTGTCTGGAGCGCAAACAGAAGAGGGAGAAGGAGTGTGGGGTGACCGCCACCTTTGACGCCAACCGCACCACCTTCACGCGCGAGGGCTCCTTCCGCGTCACCACCGCCACGGAGCAGGCCGAGAGGGAGGAGATCATGAGGCGGATGCAGGATTCCAAGAAAGGTGTGTATGTGTGTGCTTACGATACTGGTCACACAAAAGACAGAGCAGGAGTGGGCAGTTCTTTCCAGGAGCAACAGTGCGTCTGTAGGTTGTCATTCTGACTTCAGAAACAGCTCACCGTGACCAATCCGACAATGTCTTCCAGCTCTTTCCTAGATCTCTAGAAAACCTGCAGACACCCTTTAGGACCAGGATTGGCCATCTCTAAACATCTACCTCTTTCTTTTTTGCCCAGATAAAATGAGGAAAGAAACTGTTGGATCCAGTAGTCCATCGTCATGAAATGGAATATCGCATGGTTTACAGTTGCCCAGTCTTGTTAAATTCAATACCTACTTCAGATACATGAAATTAGTTTCAGAAGTGAAACAGATAAATTAATCTCTTGGTTCCTGGCTTGTGTTTGGAAGGAGACTAATTTTAACTTTGTGTTATTAAAGTTCTCTTTAAAAAAATCAATCTCGTCACATCTCACCAGATACATAATTGGTCCACTCTTGTCTTGTTAATTGGCATATTTCTTTCAAAGGAATAAAACTGCTGTTTTCCACAAGAAGCTTTTTACTAATGTCTGTTGCTTGTGCGCAGTTTCAGCTTTGTAGCTCACAGAGGTGTCTTGTTCACAGCTGAGACAGATGTGAAGACCCAGGCTCCTGTTAGCACTGCATCCACGGTAGCCAACCCCATAGTGACCGTTCCCACCCCTCCCTCCCCATCCTCCTCGTCCTCTCCCCCTGCTGGGCTACCCCAAGATACCAACCCTCACGCCATCCCCCGCCGCCACGCCCCTGTGGAGGCCCTCGCACGCCAGGGCTCCTTCCGGGGCTTCCCGGTCCTCAGCCAGAAAACATCGCCCTTCAAGCGCCAGCTGTCCCTGCGCATGAACGAGCTGCCCTCCACCATGCAGCGCAAGTCCGACTTCCCCATCAAGAACTCTGGTAAGCCTCTCCCGGGCACCCTCTGTCCAGGGCTGTGCCTTCACGCAGAAACCTGCAGCCCAGAGCAAGGACATTGTGTCTTCTGCGCCACTGTAGCATGACAAGGATGTTGTGCAAGCATTCTGTTTGCAGGAAGACGTTTTTGGCCTTTTGGGGCAGTTGCTTCAGCTGCACAGGTATATTATACAGTCACAAATTAATTCGTTCCAAGTATGATATAGTTTGACTGAAAGCCCCCCCAAAAATAACTACAGCAAGTAGTTTTCTTTTTCATTTGCTTTTTTAGGTTCACTTATAAATTATGTAACAAGTAAGAAGTAATCTGTATTAGTTTCTGACATAACATAAAGATTTCCACTAACCATAGCTGTGATGGCACCAAGCATAACAGGCTTTATTAATGGTATCGTGATGTTACATAGGAACTAGAACTGTAAATGAAAGAATGTTTCAGACACATGAGTTAAAGAAGGTTTATAGCAAAATCCTTTTTGCTGTTTTTCTAACTCATTAATCCAGTACAACCTTCCACTGAAGTTTGAGGGGGATCTGCATCACTGTGGGTCAGCTGTAAAGGAACAAATAAAACTTAATTCCACATTGGAAATTAGAAAGAAGAAACTCAACATTTCGGCTCTTGAGCCTTTTTCAGGTGTGTCAGGTGTGTGAAGAAGACTCGGCTGCTGAAAAGTTGTTTTTTCTATTTTACCGTTTTGAATTAACCTTTGTTCCTTCTACTGTAAGTCCTTTCCAAAGACTTTAGACCTAAATCCAAAGATAAAAAAGGCAGTATTTATGACAAACTGTTATGTATTGCATGATTTCACAAACTTTTTTTGCTTGACTGTTAACCGGCTTGATTGTCAGCAGTAAAAGTGTTTCTGCAGGACATGTAGTTCTTGTGAATAGAATACATGTTGATTGACTGTTAGCCACAGGAATGTTTTTACCCAAATCCTGTTAAATTTAAGTGACCATTTCTTAATATTAAGATGTGTGGATCACATTCAGGTTATAGTTTTATAATCCTTATGATTCTTTGTTTTACCACATAAGTCTATCAAGAACCCATTTCTATTTACAGCGACAACCTGACCCAGGAGAAACCACTGATCCACAAAAGGCAAAGCAATAACAGAAAGGAAAGAAGAATCAAAAAAACAACAGAGCTTTGCAGTGTTTAAAAAATGCAAGTGTCAGGCAGAAACAATTTAATCATATAACAGAAGATACCCCCCTGATACATAGATGATCTAGCCCTGCTGACGTCTAGTCATCCTTATGTTATTTAAAATTCTGTTCAATCCATTAATTGTTGATTACTCCAGCGTATCTTAGTAGACATTCCTTGCTACTGTATGTGGGGATCCTGAAGGCTCTAATTAAATTAGTTTTAGAATATAGTCTTCATATTACAAGCGGAAAGTACATTTGGGAAACGTGTTCAACTATGCTGAAAAGTATGAAATTAGTGGGGATTTTAATGAACTCTGGCATTTTCACCACTTAGTGTGGTGTCTGTCGGCTCTTGGCCTTGTTCGCAGTTGGTGTGAGACCCTGGCTCAGGTTCTTCACTTTCTGTACTGCAGCCAGAGCTCACACCTGGCCTTTTATCCAGGCATTAGGGCACTAGGCAGGGTTTAATCAGCTTTATGAAACGAGGGATTTGCTCAAGCTGAACTGTACTTTTCAACTTGCATAACTGTAAATGACTCACATGGAGCTGAAACATGCATTCACTGTGTTGTTGAGAAATTTTACAAAAATGTATTCAGCTCCGTGCAGTGAGCTGTGCAACTCACTGATGAGAAATCTGTAGCTCAACTTCTTGCCAAAGTCTGGGGATATCTCTGACAGTGATTAATTTCTAGTAGTCCCACCTTATTGGTATTTTCCTTTTTTGGAATTTTATTTTAGACATGGCCAGTGGAAAAATGTACCTGTAGTAACAAGATGTGCCAAAACAGATTTGGCTTTTGGGCTTCTCAAGAATGGGGGGAGTCTATCTAGGAATTTTCAAGTTATGCATAAAAAAGAATTCTGTGCAAATTACGCAATCCAGCTTTCAGCAGATGTAACCGAACGAAATGTGAATAAGTGAAGTAAAGTTAAGAGAATTAGCATGTGTTGTGGGGTGCTGATCTGTTATTTCCATTTAGCATGTTTCTCGCTGCGCATTATGAATTCAATTTGAGCGTCAGTGGAGATTTAGAAAGAGTATGGTCTCACAAATGCCCCTGGCTCCTACAGTGTTTCGCCCTGGATCCATTCATGTTGTGGACAGTGTAGAGCTGAAGCTGATCCATGTGAGACTGTTAGTGGGCTGACTGTCCTCCTGCCCTCCATCCTTTTCCCCTGCCCATCTCTGCTCCTCTCTCCCCGACAGTCCCCGAGGTGGAGGGGGAGGCTGACAGCATCAGCTCCCTGTGCACACAGATCACCACTGCCTTCAGCGGCCCCGCTGAGGATCCCTTCTCGTCAGCGCCCATGCCCAAACCCGCCTCCTCTCCGCAGTCTCCCGCTGCTCAAGGTACAGCCTGCTTTCCTCCACGTTTGTCGTTCCTGTCCAGTGTGCCCTCCTATCAGCACGGCTGATTACATTTGCAAAGTCGCCGAGAGGCTGTCCTTGTCCTAACTGCTCTCTGTTTGCGGCTCTAGTTAACGGTGCTGCCTCTGCCTTCCCCCTGCCTGTCGCTAACCCTACGGTTAATGCTGCCTCCATGCTCCCGCCTCCGCTGCCTGCCCGCGACACTAACCCCTGGGCTAAGGGCCCCGCTGTGAGCTCTGGCCCCAGCACCAGCTCAGGTAAGGCGCTGGCAGACCTGCAGGGAGAGCACTACCCTCACACCGCTAAAACCCACGAGAGCTGGTGTAATCTAGAAATCACAAGGGAATTAAAATATTTTTGTGCATTGAGAGGTATTTAACAGAGGCACAGGAAGCTTCATGCTTTCCACTTAAGGAACCGCAATCTGACAGGAGTAATGGAGCTTCCTTCACCCTATTTTTCAGGCTCCACAGGTGACCAGCAGTGTCCATATGTTGACCAGTAGCCTATGTTTATTGTTTGTTTCCAACCAGTCTCTTAAGCTAATTTTATATTTCCAACTATAATATTAATTTCTTTTCCCCTCTGTACCATAAAACCATTTTAATAAGCACCCCACAAAATGTTTAAAAATGTCTATTTGAAATTTTGATTTGTCCAGCCTTCTTAAACTGTTTGGGTGAGCTCTGTGTGAGTATTATTAACACTGATTTCTGAATATACAAAGTCATTCACTGTGGAACAGGTTCGTCATTGTCACAGTGGTACAACCTTTGGCCACCAGTTTATCAGCTGGTAATCATCATCCTCATGTCTTTTCCTATGTGAAAAGTGACTGAAATGTTGGTTTTTACATCCAGAAAGGGCATGTAAATTTTTAATGTTGATGCAGCCCGTTTCAGAATTAACAAGAAGTTTCTTGGGCTTTGGAACTAGAAGAAAAGCAGTGCAACACTAGTTTCATTTGAGGTAGTGATGGAATAAATTTAATGAAAAAGAATTGCAGTTTTAGACAACATTTATTGAATACCATTTAGAAGTAGTGAAAATGAATATGAATGAATGAGTTACTAATGCTCATATGATTTGAATATGCAAAATCACTTTAGTCAAATATGTTATTCATTGTTATCCTTTTAGGGTTCTAAAACATAAAGTGTGAAGATGCTGTTAAAAATAATCACAACCCAATTGAATCATTAATAAATTATCCTTTATGGTGCTGTATTTGAAGAAAACCAAATTAGAAAAATTGTTGAATTTGTAAAATGAGTAATTTTAGTTAGATTGACAGTTTATTCGTGGTCTGTTTTGTACCAGGAGTGTGAGCATGTATTTAAAATAAGCTCAAGACCTGCTGTGTATTTTTATTAAAACAGACATATTTCATATTTAAAACAGTCTGTTTTAAACAGACTTTTTTGCTGGCATGTGAGCTCCACTGCTAATCTGGTATTGGTGCAGTTTAACCTTCCTTCCACATTATATTGGTTCCTGTCTTATCGGTTTTATTGACTTATTTCCTATCTTATATTTAGAATTTTGTTTTCAGTTTCACATTATAGAGTGTTTTGTATTGATAGATAGCAAAAAATCCCAAATACATTGTGATTCTATATTGTAACACAGTAAATACTGTAAAAAGTCCATGGGGGTGAATACGTTTGTGAGACACTTTATCAGTTAAAGATTTATAGGTATCAGTGACACCTTTCCATGTGATTCTAGAATTACACATTTAGTTTTTGATGCCTAATGGTCAAAAATGAAAAGTAGTGCCTTCAGCAGAGGGAGTAACAATCAGTGCAACGTTCTCCTTGAAATGATGTTGAATTTCTTGTTTGGAACCACTGTTATACAATACCAGCACGTTAGTGTCCTTCTCCCAACACAATATAGCACAAAGCCCATAACTCTTCATTTTGAACTTCTCTGTTACACTGTGAGGCTGGCTTGTAAGAACAGTGGCTGTAATTACTGTACATTTGTTTTCACTGCACTTTTGATGTGCAAGATTTCACTTCAACATGAGTGCTGAGGAAGTTCAGGGATCCTAACTCATTATACCTAAATAGTCCTTCTGGTTGCACAACACTGCATCAAAACATGTTGTTGTAGACCTCTGACCTTTCAGTCTGCATGTACCACTTATTTTTTGTGATTTTCCACATAATTATATTGCATAGTTAGGAATTCAGATAGAAAGAAATGTTTCTGCATAAATATGGAAAGAAATATCAAAAGTCAACTAATTCCAATAAATTGCACAGTCCTTAATCTGTTCCAGTGGTTATCAGGAAATCCATAAAAGAGCATTTAATTTTAGGGCACCAGCAAAGTCTTGCAGCTGTTTTACAGTGGGCTGAACTCAGAATGAGGCATAATGGGTAAAAGCACTTTACTTAACTGAATGATTGTGTGTGGCTTCCCTAGGTGGAGACTGGACAAGTACAGCTCCTGCAGCCTCTGCTACAGCTGTGCCGCCCCCTCAGCCCACCCACAAACGAACTCCCTCAGAAGCCGACCGCTGGCTAGAAGAGGTCTCCAAGTCGGTGCGTGCTCAGCAGCCCACGCCCACCATGGGGGGACCAGCGGTGCCCCAACCCTACCCTGTCAACGCCTTCATAACCCCGCTGCCGAACGCTGTGCCCATCATTCCCCCCCGACAGCCTACCTTCCACCCACCTCCACCCAGCTACCCAATGACCAACGGCATCCCCTACAGCAATCCCAGTGTGCCTGTGGTGGGCATCACACCCTCCCAGATGGTCGCCAATGTCTTTGGCACTGCCGCACAGCCCCAGCCCCAACCTCAGCCCATGCCAGCCTCCTTCCCTAAACAGAGCTCCTTTCCTCAGTACGACTCGGCGTGCCCCAGCGCCAGTCCCTTCTATAAGCCCGCACAGCCGCCGCCTCTGCCCGCACAGCCGCAACCCAACGGGAATGCGGCGTTCAATGGGGCCGACAGCTGGGCGCCTCCTTCCGCCACCCAGGAGCCGGCCGATGCCTTTGAGGCTCAGTGGGCGGCTCTGGAGAACAAGTCCCGGCAACGCACCACCCCTTCTCCCACAAACCCCTTCTCCAGCGAGCTACAGAAGACCTTCGAGATTGAACTTTAAGAGCAGGGGTAGAGGGAGCGCGGTCTCCCCACCCCTGCCTGCGACAGGAACTTGTGAACTGCTCTAAAAAACAATCGTCAAATCTCAATACAAGTGTGTAACATTATTGAAGACTGCAGAGGGGAATGACGAGCTGCTTTCTTTCAAAGACTTTTTTAGTTTTTTTTTTAATTTTCAAAGCAGCTTCTGAAACCCAGCGGGCCATCATCCTGTGGAAACGTTGCAAAGGCTCCCCTGCTGAAGTGGGGCAGCAAGCTGGCAGGAGTGGCCCCATTTCTTACACCATCTTCAAGCCTTCCCTCCGCACACTGAGAGCGCCCCCTGTCAGTAGAGACTGTGCAATGACATCTCCACACCTTGAGAGACGGCACCGAAGAACAGAAATGAGCTTCCATGTTATGTAAGAGGTTTAAAAAATAATGAACGCATATGACAGAATGCCAAATTCTTTATTTTTATGCATTTAGTATATTTTAAATAGCTGTGTAATTTGACAGATGAGTTGTAAGTAATCTTGCCAAAGGTGAGGGTTAGTTGTGAAATGTACAGTATAATAACAGAGTTTGATTTATCACTGATTCTATTGTATGTACAGTGGGAGGGAGGAAGGAATGTTTTTTTCTGTTATCCTCTGATTGGGTGACGTTTTATTGTATTTAGTCTGAATTGCAGCAACAATCATGCCCAATAATATAGCACCTATGTCTTCGACAGGGAGAGAGAAGTATTGTCATGGCAGCTTCAATCCATGGCCAGCATTTTTTCCTTTTTAATTTTTGTTCCGTTGTCTTCATACGTTGTTTTGATCTCTTTTTATGGATTTTATTACTATTGTCTGTTTTATTGGTTTATGTGTTTTGTTTTTGTTTTTCTACAAAGAAATTTAAAGTATGTTTGCACAAGCACTGAGAAAATTCATCAACAGCGCTGGAGCCTCAGTTTGCTTTCTGAGATTTGGTGTGACTAAAACAGTACTGAGTATACTACAGAAACAGGAAGAGGGTTGCTTTCTGTGTAGTCCTCCTTTCGTCTTTCAATGAGCCCTGTCATCAGGACTTTCTACTGATTTGTTTTTATTCTTTCATTTTTATTTCCAAACCATTTGAGAAAATTGAATAAAAGGCGGTGGTAGAAAATTTGTGTGCTGTGCAGTTCTTTTAGCAAGGGAGGGGGGCCGCAGGTGAGAGTGTTCAGGTGTAAGTGTGTGGGGAAACTGTGAAATGCAGGGGTTTGAAATCTAAAGATCGCAAACAAAAGGACAAAACCAGCAACGGGACCATTGAGCCTGGCTTGTTCATCTGGCTGTGAGCCATATTCAGCCATTTACTGCTTAATCTGAGGGCTTCAGCTTCAGAATTACCGCAGGCTCTTTTCTACATCTGTGACACCATGTAAGAATTGTTGTACGTTTTCAGTTTAAAATTCTTCTGCTGTTGTCACTTGCATCCACAGTTCCTTTGACTATGAAGCTTCATTGATTCATCAGTGGCATTGTACATATCTGTGGAGTATTTGACTTACTCTCAATATCTCTTATTAAAGAGTGCAGCAGTGATAACTGATATACACATATAAGGAAATGAGACCTTACACAACACACTGTATGGGAATCGGTATGGGATGGGAAACAGTGGTTTACAGGTATCCTAGGGTGTGTACTGTTAATATAGCAAGAAAGCATATTCCCAATTGTGTATACCAAATTCCACTTATCCAGAGAGCAGTTTGAATGATCCAACTAATTTTATTAGCATTGCATATATTTAGGAAACTCTAGTCCTCTATTATCTCCAGCTATTACATATCTCTACAGATGCTCTTGGCTGTTACATACTGTACCAGTCTGAGCACTTTAATGGTATGAATAGTAGTAATAGTAACAGCAATTTGGTCTGGATCTGGATGTCCAATCTCCTGTGTATTTATATGCTTTGCATGCAGAAATGCAGTTTACAAGTGAATTGACATGCTATTTTTGCATCACAAACCTGTTTGAAGTTTTATGACCTTTTATTTGCATTATATTAGGAAAACGTTAACCATCTGCAGTTACCAAACTCTTTTACAAGCAATGAGAGCAATTAAGCAGTAGAGTAGCAGAACTGATTTATTTTACAACCGTTTGTTCAGTCTGAGTTACTCTAGCTTTGTTTTCTGGCAGCAGGGTTATGAATTTATAGAAAAATTCAAGAGGTGTCCTTTTCAGACATTTTTTCGGTCTTTGAGTGCAATGCCTAACCTGTGCTGCAGGATGGCCTTCACATGGGGAGCTAATCTGGGCTTCACTAGTGAGTGGATCCACCTTCTTTCCATGACTGGGGTAGACATCACTGTTTTTACCCTCATGAAATAGTCTCAGTGCTGCTTTAAAGTTTTGAGATAATGAGTATTGACAAACAAATGAGAACTCAAAGCTGCTGCAGTCTGCATTGCACTTAGTGACCAACTGATTATAAAAATGTTTAAAAAAAACTTTATTTAGACAATGTACTGCAGACAGAAGACAAGCTTAACAAACACAAACCATTTACAGTACCTGGAAGGAATCCTCAAGTCTTTCTGTTGCTTAAATATTTAAAGCAACAGAAAACACATCTGCAAAGAGACTGATAACATTTAAAAAATGTTTAAATTTTTTTTAGAAAATACCAAATACTGCATTATATACAAAATAAGTATTTTTTTGTACTAATAATAGTTGGTTTCCTCCAGCAAATTTTACTTAATCTCTACCACACTGAGGCTTGAGGAATATTTTGTTACAGCCTATTATGCCATTCAATTTAAAATCATTTTCTTCTTCCTGCTGTACTACATTGTTAAATGACAAGGGTGTAATTTTACACAGCATGGAAGAGAGTGTTGAAAAAGTATTAAACTGGTGTTCTGAAAAGGAAATATTTTTTCCAATATTTAATTTCAATGACAAATTATACCACTGAATTATTTTCAGTATGATTGTTCTTAAAGTACCCTTCAGTCATTAAATCGCCTATTCTGAAACTCCAGTGGAAGGAGTAATACAGTAGTTCAGATGTTACAGGAGTTACAAATAGGTGCTTGCCTGTTTACCATCCTTAAATGCAAGCAGCACATAGTCCAGAGGCTACAGACGTGCACAAGCTCCCTAGATAAGAATCTCTTCTGATTCCACCTATTCCATTAATCAGCACAAGAAATATGTTTGATCTGTGTTTTGCAGCCCTGAGCAAGTTGTTGGCACACAGCCGTGTGCGATGTCCAGGTCTGCCCAGGAGACAAATGTGAAGTGTGAGGCAGCTGGTGTAAATTAAGCACACCACTGCTCGTGCCTAGGAGGGGCACTAGAGTGGATGACAATGGAAATATGAGCCAGAAAACGGTTTAACAGTTAGGCCTCCCTCCCCTCTCTACTTACATCTCAGCTTCCTCATGTTTCCAGGCTCTGTCACTGTTGTAAAACTAGGCTCTGAAGGGCAACTAACTACTAAGTGATTTAGAAAAGAAGAATCTCTACTGAGCAGCTTCAGTGCTGTTCTTACTGTCTGCTCGACATTGCTTTACTGGACCATACAGGTGGGATCAGAAATGACATCAAGATTACTAGTCTCAGGATTGGAACATTTTATGATTAGAATTTCATTGTTATGTGTAATGTAAATATGTTTATGTAGTTTTTGAAGATCAAGCTATGGCAGGTTCTTACTGGCTTGTAATTAAAACTTATTTTTCCCCATGCTGAAAAACACACCCCAACAGTAAATTAACCAAGGCAATGTGCAAAGGGATACCTAATTGTTAACAACATTGTCGAAGATTTATTGTTTACCTCTGAGGGAGTGGTTAGAGACAGCAGAACCATGAGTCTTTGGGCACACACTCAGCACAAGGCACCGGCCACAGCCAGCCTCTTGCGTGCAGATGCCCAGGCTGAGGTCTCTGCAGAAGCTGCTGGTGCCACTGCTTCTCCTGGGTGAGCCCTGTGTTCCTGCAGCCTCTATCCCTGCTCGGCGTGTCTCCCTGCTGGCTGGCTATGGCTGGAGCAGCTGGCGCAGCAGAAGCTGGAGTAGTACTCACTGGAGCAGAGCTTGGCGTACACAATAAGGTCACAGTTGGCCAGATCTGGCTGATCGATGCACTCGGCTGTGTTAGGCCTGGAGGGCAGCGCTGGGAGGAAAAGAACAATCCTTTCACTGTCTGGCCTTTTGGGCTAAGTGCATGAGACTAAGAATGACTCTTTGTGAAAAGAAAAGCTTCTACTTGCAGGAGCCATTGAACGTTGCACAATAAAGGGACTGTTGCTTCTACTGTAGATTAATCACATCATCCCACTCATATCTCTGCCATGGCTGTACAGTTAACTCACCAAGCCCATTCTATTCATGCGGCAGAGTTGTCTGCTTCAAAACAGGCAAGTAGAATGACTCTTTCAGATTCAAAGTTGTGAGGCTTAAGCCTATTTATTATCAATGTACTTACCTGTACCAGGTCCTGAAAGAAGCATAGACCAGCAATGCCTGATAACTTCTTCTTTTAAATGCATTAAACCCATCATCTCTAGAAACTCACTGCCAAGTTCTAATCAAAAAAAGGGGGAGTACTTGTAATAAAATCTTGGAAACGGATGCTATTCAAAACCCTTAAAGGGCCTCTGATTTCCCCACAATTCTAACTAGAACTAAAACACCAGTAACTGAGTCTTTTCAGAGGCTCTGACTCAAGTCTCCAGGAGTAGGAGCAGCCTGCCCAAGCATGAGAGGCAGTGCATATTACCTAGCTCTGTGCCCTTAGCGACTTTGACCTCAGCCGTAGCGCTGACGGAGTAGGTGCCAGTGTAGGCATTGCAGGTGTAGGAGCCTTCATCGCTGGGCTGCACGTTATTGAGGATAAGGCTGCCGTCTGCTGACAGCAGCACGTGACGGCCATCGGGTCGGACTGGGACGCCGTTCCTGAAGGAGAGAGGCAGGGCATCAAGCAGGGGCGACAACAACGCAAACCCAGGCCAGCCTGAAGGCACTGTTTCTTCCAGTTAGTCGCTGGCTTCAGGGGTGCGAACGGACTGGTAGGTAGTATCTGAGCCTGCAACAGTGACTAGGTCAAACTGACGGAGAATATCTATTCACACATCTGCTTGTCTGTGTCCTGCAAGCAGAAGGTAAAAACAGTTTTGAAGTGCGTTTACTAAACCCATAAGGTTTCTACTGTTCATCTAAGCCATCCACCCTAATCCACAGCTGAGGACCGAACCTGTTCTGCTCATATTCATGTCATTCATGATTTAAGGTGTAAATTTTCTTGCGCCACCTCATTCTGGGCTACTTTTTACACTGCAAGGAGGATCTGTCGAGCCTGATGGTTGGCAGTGCCAACGATAGTTGAATGGATAAATCCAAGCACAAAGCAATTTATGCCATTTCTGCCAGCAGCCATACTGTATCACCCTGCAATTCACAACTGGCAGCCCACTGAAGCTCAGCAGGTGTGAGCCTGGTCAGTACCTGGATGGGAGACTTCCTGGGAAAAACTAAGGTTGCTGCTGGAAGAGGTGGTAGTGGGGCCAGCAGGGGGTGCTCACCCTGCAGTCTGTGTGGGTCCTAATGCCCCAGTATACTGACGGGTACTCTATAGTGTAAAAAGGCGCCATCCTTCAGTTGAGACGTAACTCTCAGGTCCTCACTCTCTGCGGTCATTAAAATCCCAGGGTGTTTCCTGAAAAGAGTAGGGGTGTAACCCTGGCGTCCTGGCCAAATTACCCACTGGTCATTACCAATCATGGCCTCCTAATAATCCCCATCCATGAATTGGCTTCATCACTCTTTTCTCCGCCCTAATGATAGCTTTTGTGTGGCTAGTATTCTGGTGCACTATGGCTGCCATCGCATCATCCAGGTGGGGCTGCACCTTGGTGAAAGGGAGTCCCCATTACATGTAGGGTGCTTTGAGTGGAGTGTCCAGAAAAGAGCTATATAAGTGTAAGCTTTTATTATTTTTTATTATTATTAATAATAATAATTAACGCATGGCGGTGTCATGGCCACAGTGTCTCCCCCTAGTGGCGTCCTACTGCCCTCACCTGGACCAGCC
Organism: Atractosteus spatula; assembly: GCF_055471065.1. Taxonomy (NCBI): domain Eukaryota; kingdom Metazoa; phylum Chordata; class Actinopteri; order Semionotiformes; family Lepisosteidae; genus Atractosteus; species Atractosteus spatula. The sequence continues at coordinate 20,768,635 of NC_142714.1, forward strand.
CACGTTGACATCGCTGCCAGACACCACGCAGGGCAGCTGGGTGCTGCTGCCCTGGGACACCTGCACGTTGTTGGGGGCAGTGGTGATCCGCAGGTCTCCTGCAGAGTATCATGAACATTCCCATTACCCTCACAGTCTGAATCACTTTCAAAATTAAAATAGCTAGCAAAACAGTTAGAAGCTATTTTCTCAAAGTCCCAATGTTCTCCAAGTAAACATTTTCATCAAAGTAACTGAAAATGATGTGACTTTCCAATTACTTTACCTCTGCCTTAGCCATCCCGCTATTCAAATTATGCAATATTATTAAATTAACATCTGTATTTAAAATTTTTTGGAAGAATTCCAATCCAGTGTCCATTTAAATGCTTTTAATTTTCATATTGTATGTCTTCACATGGCTTTTCAATTTTGTGTCAATGACCTTGTTACAGAATTCAGTATTTTCATGAATAAAGACTGGGGAGCTGTGATAACTGAAAGAGCTTCCCTAGTCTCCTTACCCAGCACACGGAGCTGTAGCTGGCGGTGGTCCCTCTGCTGGCCGTTGGAGGCAGTGCAGGTGTAAAAGCCAGAATCCTCCGAGCTCAGACGACTGATCACCAGGGAACCATCGGACTGCTGCGTGTGCCTGTGCAAGAACACACAATCTGCCAGTTGGAATACAACACACAGCAGCGACAGAGCTGCTCGGCCCAGGCTAACTACTACTGCAATAACTGCAATAACAATAATAAAAGCACGAAGGTTAAGAGATAGTGAATTTATGCTTTTAAGCATGGGGTGAGAACAGAATTCTTTCTATTTAATTTCTATTCTCTTGGTCCAAAGACAGAATAAAAGCAGGAAAACTGTAACTTAATTTAGACAGACCGGCTCTTCAGTGGAGAGATTACAGATACCCTGAGCTGGTATATACTGTAGTATAAGAATTTATTTATACAACAGACTGGCTGACTCCATAGCTTAAGAATTTGTCACAGCACAGCCATTCACACTATATCAGACAGCATCCTCTCACATTCCACCTGCACAGGCTGAAAGGCTGTATCAGGCTCATAAGGGACTACAGCACATATGTCTTATCCATATCAGCATGCGTAGGATGCAAAGGAACAAGCAAAGAGAAGAAAAGAAACACATTTCAGCTGTGGATCCTTCTTCTTCCACACAGCCAAAGAAGGCTCCAAAGCTGAAACATTGTGTTTCTTTTCTTCTCTTTTCAGCACGGAATAAACCTTTACTTGTTCCTTTGCAGCCTACGCATGCTGCCCCAGCTACCTACTTGAACTACAGTGCATATGGATAAGAGTCTTTCTGTTGACAGGAGTCTTCAGCTGTATGTTATCAACAGGCAATGCATGGATGATCTTTCTGGTATTAGATTAAAATGACCTTCCCACAGGAACACGCATGCCCAGTTCTGTCCTGCTGTGAACACGCCCAGGGATTTGGAGGTCACCTTACCTGGCGGAGGTGAGGGGGCGGTCGTTCCTCCTCCACTCCACCGAGGCCGAGGTGGGGCTGACCTTGCAGGGCAGCCTGACCGTCTGTCCTGGGCGGCCCTCTACCGACGAAGGCCCGGACTTGTCGATGCTCAGCCTGGGGGAGACAGAGAGGAAAGCTCACATCTCCCTGCGAGAATGACCCCCAGCCTCACAAATTACAGCCAAGGATGCAGCCAACAAGGAGATTTCCAAACTGCTCAGCTCGATATTGCTCTTTTTGGAAACACTAATTCACAAGATCACCTTCATTTATCTTACAGCTCTACTTCTGGTCTCATTTACTCTTTATGCATTCTTTAAAATGGAAAACAACCTAAAAATTCCAGTTATGATCAACTAAAACACTGCTGCCTCAGAATACTTTGGACAACATGAATTTTGGGACAGCACTAGGGCAGATAAAAGCCGCTGTCCTCTGTAGTAGTGTGTGGGAGGGACAGTACCTGTGGACTCTAGATCCGGACACCTGGCCGCTGCCCTGCTGGACCGAGGGGTTCTGGGATGCTGGAGCTGAGCGGGCATCTTCTGCAATCATTACGAAAGCAGCACTTTAGCACACATTATTAAATTACCTCCGCATATTACAGGTAGAGCATTGATAGATAGATACTTTATTGATCCCGTGAGGGAAACTGCAGTGCAACAGCAGCTTAACACAGACAACACAGCCACAGTGTAACGAATGATACAATAAGAATAATACAATACATACAATACAATCAGTACAGTGAGAAGTGCACTACGAAGAGTTACTCACAGTCCAGAACACACAAAGAACAAACCAGAACAGAACAGTACACAAAAAAGTCGTATTGCACAATATGAATATAAATATAAATGTATTGCACGGGTCCCTGGCATATATTGCACAAAAACAGTTGTAAACGGGGAAAAAGAGCAGATGTATCAGTTTACTGTTCAGTCCAGAAACAGGTCACTGTCAATGTTGCCTCTGCCCAGACGCAAGGTGGATGCGTTGTACAGTCTTATGGCAGAAGGCAAGAATTGATGCACAGTATTGTCACTGGGCACTGTTTGAAGCTAATCAGTGCCTTCGTATCTCAGTTTAAGTGAAGTTAAACATACCGTAGGTGTCTTCCAATCAGGTCCTTACCTGAGACAGAGAGGTAAATGTAGAGATGGTCTCTCTCTCGGTCACTGGACGCGACACACAACAACCAGCCAGTGTCCTGGGAACTAAGCGGGCCAACCAGCAGCGACCCATCCGCCTGCTGTCGGTGTCTGGTGCAGAGAACACAGCTCAGAGTCAGAGCCCCTTCGCCATTCTGAGCACCGAGAGTGGACTTTCATTCTTGGCCAACAAAGACAACATCCCAAGAGGCCCACCACTAGTACTTCTGCTCATCCAATACGCTGTACCATCTAACACTGCTACTCTTTGCTCTGGAGCCTTCGTTTTTAAATTTGCTCTGTGTAGCTTGAGTTCATTTAAGTGCAATTTCAATGATTGTTTGGTATGTGAATGCAAAAAGAAAAACAAGGGATTCATGACCACTGATTTGATTAATTTTTGGCTCTATCAGCCTTCTAATTTGTGAAGGCTGTAACATGTAGGTAATATAAAAGATTTCTTCACAGATTGCACCTTATTGGAACATGAAAGACTTTCTTCCCTGCTCCTACCAGTCTACTGGTTTACCTCATTCTTTTCACTGGTACAGCTTAGAATGACTATAATGGTGGACTTTACCTGCTGTAGACAACATACTGTTGTGAAGTTCATCCCTCAGGTAAATTCACCAGCTAAATACTAATGTTACTAATATCCTTTTCTCTTTATCCACAGCAGGAATTGAACTCTTATGGAATTACTTGCAATAGCTTATCGCCCTATAAGTGAAACAATTATGACATCATCCTAATTTGGTATAATCCTAATTTGGACAAAATTATTGTGATAGTTCTCTAATAGATAGCATGTATCAGCTCCAGCCAGAGAAAATAATGAAGACCACATCTAGAACAGCGAAGAGCCAGTTCTTTACTAATTTGCCAATATAAGACATACAATTTATAACTACGTTCATACTATGTATAGTATACCTTATGCTACAGTAATAACTGCAGTGAGAAGGTATTACAAGTCATTCTAGTTTATTATGCTTCTACTGTGATACTTTAGTACAATAGTTTTAACACTGAGATAATATACCACCATTAATACTGCAGTTCACACTATAGTGTTGCTCAAGGTAGTAGTCTGAGGATTTTAAAAGCATCATGAAACCAAAACAAAATAGTATTGCACTTAATTGGAAAAACTATTTTAATTAGTATTTTTACAACCATTTTAAATAACTGCATATTTAATTGAAGGTTTAGAATTGTTATGCTTTTGCTTCATTTTTAATTTGCTAACATTATTTGTGTGCTGTATCAAATGTTTACAAATCCCAGTAAAGATCATAGAAAATAATTCGAACACCCAAATATACAAATCAATGTAACTTTTTATGAATTAGGTGGATTAATGTAAACACATGAAAAATTACACAATCCTTTAAGTTCCTCTCCTTGATAAAACTGTCCAAACTGCAGGAAAAAATAAAACTGGAATTGTACACATTACCAACTAACAAAATCAATAGCACTTATGACATGTGTCCCATGAGATAAGTAAGGCTGACCATAGGGAATATAGTACTACACCCTTCTTAATGTCTGGACATCACAGCTTTTGTTAAACATATCGACTACATGTTTGATGTTTCTGTATATTTTATGTAAAGTATAAACCTTTGTTAATGAAGTAACTCAGCTTTGCTTGTGGTACAACTGTATGTTTCTTAGTTATAGCTTTAACCATATAGTTGTAGTATAGTTATAGTTTCTTAGGTTCTTTCCAATTCTTAGCAATATTTATGGATACATCAAACAAGTTTTGAAAATACAGACAATATGATCTGCATATTCAGAATTTACTTCATTAATAATGAAGAATTACTTCACTAATAAAGGCTGTTATGTCTGGGACACAGACAGATACCCATCATGCTCTGGGAGGCCTCACCTGGGGGTGCTGATGGGCTGGCCGTCCTTTCTCCACTCCAAAGTGATACCGGAGGAGTGGGGCGTCACCTTGCAGGGCAGCCTCACAGTTTGTCCCATCTGACCCTCCACCGACGAGGGGCCAGACTTGTCAATACTCAGCCTGGGGAGAGAGATACACTTTCGTCTGCCAGTGGGAACGACACCTGGAGTCACCTGGAGCAGAACCCAACAGCATCTCACACCAGAAGGAATATGACTCAAGGAGGAGGAAGTCACACATGGACATTAACGGTGTTCTGACCTGGTTTTTCTGTGAGTAACTACTTATTGCTAAGTGAACAGCCAGTTGCCATACAGTATGTCTTACACTAGCACCATAGCTACCTGGCCCAAACTAAAAGAGAATCCAAAGCTTACTCTTCACATAATTTCCATATGTGTTGTTTAAACATGCTACGTGGGGGAATTATAGGGAATTAAACCATACCATACAGGAGGAAATAAACCCAATGTGTCTTGGTGGATAACTGTTAAATTCTACTTATGTCTTATTTACGCTATTGAAAGGCACTGGCTCCAGGATTCACTAGGGAAACTCTCTGTGGCCAGCAGGCCCCTTACCTCTGCAGAGTCCTGCTGTCAACCAGGCCCACTGGGAGCTGGAAAGCTGGCCTTGCCGGGCGCAGAGGCCCATCGCTGCCATCCGAGCCGCCCCCTCGCTCCTCCTCAGTGTGCCTTGGCGCCGTACTGGTGGCGCCCTCCTCGGGGAGCCGGGCTGGTTCTTTTGCAGGCTGGGGGCCAGGCGGTTTTGGCGGCAGGGGCATGCGGTTCGAGGACGGGTCTTTCTCAGGTCCCCTTCCTTGATCCTGCAGCGTCAGGCTGGAGCTGCTGTCTTGACCGGCCGAGAAGGAGGCCTGCTGAGTGGAGACGCCGTGAATTTTGCGGTGCTGCCCCTCCACAAATTCGGCACGGGGCTGCGACTGTACCTGCCCGTTGGGCAGGCCTCTGTCGATGGTGCTGGCCACGGGCCTAATAAAGGAGCTCATGCTCAGTCTGCTGTGCCCAAGGCCTCGGTGAGGGACCACATTTTTCTCAGAGTCCCGATGCACAGTGAACACTCTCCGCACTGAAGTGTCTGTTGCTTTCAGTGTCCCACGGTCCTCCCGCTGAACGGATCCTTGCAGCCGGACCCCTCCTTGAGCCCTGCTGTTCTCCAGTGATACGGTAGGACCTCTCTCAGCCAGGGTGGTCAATCTGAAATGGTGGCGATCTCCGTACGCCCTGCTCTGTGTGGCCAGGCCCCGGCACTCCCGCAGACACTCCTCCTCTGTGGCAAAGTTATTCCGGTTGCCTTGGCAACCTCCATACCAGAAACGGCCACAGCCCCCGGAGGAGGGGTCATAGAACCAGCGGGCAGTCCAGTCTGAGCAGGGCCCGTTTGTGTTGGGCAGCATGCAGGCCAGAGGGTGAGCTGTGGTGACACAGAGGGGTCAAACAACACCAGTTCACAACCGACTGTCCAGCTTAGAAAAACCCAAAACCCATCTGGCCCACCTAGCCCATTTGGTACTGAGCTCACTGCTGATTTGACTTTTAAATACTTATATCAGGTCTCCTTGTAATCCTCTCTGTTTTATGCCAAAAAAGGTTCAGTTCTTTCAGCCTGTCAGTGTAGGACACTCCCTTAAGCCTTGGAATGTATCTGGTTGCTCTTCACTTGACTGTTCCAGGGCAGCAATACTATAATATTTAATATGATATTATATTGTACACAGTATTCTAAATTAGGTCTTACTAGGGCATTATGCTTTTTTTACATAACATCCCTCGACTTTGCCCCCATTGTCTAGAAAATATAAATGATGCAAAATGACGTCTCAACATAAACCTCAGTCGTTTTCATAAGCAGCCTCTTCTAGCACACCTCTCCTGTTTTTTTTTACAGTTTATGTTTTTGCTACCTCCATGCAAAACACTTCACTTGGCTACATTAAAAGTCACCTGCAAGGTATTTGCCCCATTTCAAATTTTGAAACACATTTTCAGTTTCTGTAGTATTTGCTTAATCTCTATTTTGGGATCATCTACAGACTTGACTGCTTAAGAGTTGATTATCAAATTTTACAATTAAAAAGCATATTGTCCAGAAAAAAAGGTTCTGAAAATCCTATTTGGTGGTCTCTGATAAGCAGGTAATGACAGTCATCACTTGATTTAGGGCCCATCAGCCATATGAATTTCGGAATTGTTTAAGATGAATGAATTATTAACTGTATCCATCCATCTTCTAACCACTTTGTCTAGTACAGGGTTGTCAAGAACCTATCCCAGAGAGCCACAGGCGCAAGGCAGGGCACATGTAGACACAGACACGCACACACTCACATCAGCTCCAATTTTCCCAGAAGCCATTTAACCAACTAGTAAGACTCTGGACTGTGGGAGGAAACCAAAGCACCAGGAGGAAACCCACGTGAACACGGGGAGAACATACAATCTCCACACAGATAGTACCCCAGCAGTTGAACCCAGGGTTAGCCCAATGCTAACCACTGCACCACCATGTCCCCATTAACCACTGTAATACAATACAAATACTGTTGGACCATTAAGGGCATCAGAGTGAGTCTGCCAGTGCACTCACAGTGATTGGGCTGGCCGGGACAGCCCTCCCCATTGGGGCCTGCTGCCAGGGTCAGCCCATCATAGCAGCACCCGTAGGTAGCAGAGCGGCAGGCCTCACTGGGCTCCCTCCTGGGAGCGGCAGGATGGAGCTGCTGGAGAAAGAGAGGAGAGACAAAGAGCTCATGTTCAGCTACGAGAACACAGCCAGCAGTACGGTCACACAAAGCTCCAGTGTACTAAAGACAGCCTAATCAATTATGGCAATTGGCTACTGCTGTGCCAAAGGAAAATGACACAATTATTCACGATTTAATCTAAAGATTGTGTACGTTGAGGTGTACATATTTAAGTGTTCTTCAGATGAGAGGAGAAACTACAGCACCTGGAAGAGAGTGAAAGGAATGGCGTTTCCAGCAGGGAAACGAGTAAGCAAGACAACAGACATTGTCTGAAACATCATCTCAAACATAAAAAGTGGTTAGCTGATGACAATATTTGACCGCCAGTTTGGCGAAAGGTACTTGACAGACTTGTCTTCACAGCTGTGGAGATATATTCCACTGGCTATCATTTACACTGTGCCTGTAGAGGCTACCTGCAAACACCTAAATGTGTGTGGTGTGTAGCCCTTACTGTGTTGGTCTGACACCCAGCCCTGTCCGGACCCTGGGCAGCTGTCACCCCATCTGGACAGCAGCCGTACCTGCAGAGCAGAGCACAGACACGCACATTCTCAGCCCTGTCCAACACAGGCCCCCCAACTCTTACTTCAGTTCAGGCAAGCAAGCACTAATAGGAAAATTCTTCTCAAAACAGGTGTGATGGAAAACTTATTTAAGCCCTATAATTAGAAATATAATAGTGGAAAATGGAATGTTAAAATCTGGATATACTGACATTTCAAAACAAACGATTTTACCAGTTTCACATTCATGAAAGTTGTGTATTTCAGAGAACAACACTGCCAATTTCTCTTCACTCGATTCCCTACATTCGCTAAAATATTTGCTCCCCTGCAAGACAACAGTCTCATCCTTTCTGGTAAAATACATTGTTCTTTTCCCCATCCTCAGTACAAGGAGTGTCCAAATCCTTGATAATCTACTCTATACATTTCCATCACATTTCCATATTGGGATATAAAACACTTAGAAACTATTCAGTAATGATAAACTATCATCATGATCACTATTGCTTTGTGATTTGTGTCCGGTATTAAAATCATTGGGAAGCCGTCAGTGTGATGGGGTTACCTGGTTTCGGCACAGCTGTGTATGGGGCAGCCACTGCCCAGGGGTCCACTGGCAGGAGTTCGTCCATCTGGACAGCAGCCATACTGGGACTGAGAGCAGCTCTGAGGCTTGGACTCCCAGCGGTCGTACAGGGTGTCGCTCCGCCTGTTATCCGGCCAGGGGTTTTCTCCCCTGGCTTCCCTGTACTCATCTCTCCTGTAAACTGAGCCGAGCACAGTCAGTCCTCCTCAGGTCGTCACAACAGCAGGCAACCCGGAGGCCGAGATACAGAAAAGGCTTAGCTGACAAAATTTTAAGACTGTGCAAAATGTCTGCTCGCAGAAAGAGCATAAGAAACAGTCGAGACGAGGCATTCCAGTTACTAAGCAGCTCAAACATCTAAGCATCCTGTCAGAAGTGTTCGTCAGTATCTTGCAACCCATATCTTTAATGAATAACACCTTTTAAATTATTACTATCTCATTTTAACTGCATAAAAGCAATTACTGTACCTCCTCTCAGAAACAACAAACGAAGCGAGTTCTACAAAGACAAATACAGTGCAGTTAATTTAATTTTGCTTTTCTTTTCAGACATCACAAATGATGTCCAGATGTTTTGTAGGGCAAAGATAAAATAAATGCAGGCTGTAAAAATGTACCTTCACCTCACTAATTGACCATTAATCCTCTGCACATCACACTCTCAGCTGTGGAGCCTTCAGCCAAAATGTTACATCCCTTTTTTTTCCCTTTCAGCATGGAAAAAACCTTTACCTGTTCCTTTGCTAGCCAGCATAATTTAGAAAAATATATATTTTAGTAATACATCTTTAAATTTCTGCCTTTCCATGTTCAAAACCAACTAATTTCAGTCAAGTTTCTGCATCTGCTGTGTCAATTTTTCACAGCAATGGAATGACAGACCAGGCAGGAGCGTCTGAGTAAGGCTCTGCAGCAACAGTGAGGCGCGCAGCGTGAGCTTTCCTGCCTGCCGTACAGACGCAGCCTCTGAGCCTCTAAAAACCAGCGGATTTCTAAGTCAGATGACCTAGTCAGCCCTCCAACGCCACAGCAAACCTGCAGTGCGAAGTTAAATAACCTCAGAGCAACCAAAAGAAACACTTCAATAACACATAACACGACAACCACGTGGATGAAGACTTGTCAAACACGTCAGCTTGTGAAGGGTTACTTATGTGCTCTGGCTCTTTCCCTGCCACCTCTTGGTCCCATAAATGTACTTTTAAAACAGAAAGTATACCAGACAGACATTCTGTATAGTCATGCTAATAATGACCAACTGTACCAGGGGAAAATAAATGACAGTAGGGCAGCTACAACACTGAAAGTACTACAGCAGTGACTTACCGTTTCACTTCTCCAACCTCACTGACAGAGACAGTAGATGAAGTTAAACAATGTTTTCATGTTTTATTTCATTCCCTGCCCCTAGGTTTAATGTTATATAACCCAATACCTAGCAAGCACCACTCTAGTAACTAGGGCGGCACACTAACCTGTGGGGGGCTCTTCAGAGATGTATGGCACCAGAATGCCAAGGCGTGTGTTGTCATAGCCCCTCGGATCGGGCATGCTGGGCACCGCTGCACACAAGCACACAGTTCATGTTAAGACAGATGTACTGCTATACTGTAGCAACAGAGCTGCAGTCCAGGGGTCAGCAGACTCACACTGCGGGAGGAGGCAGGCCTGGGTGTTGCACTGCTCCGTAGTGGAAGGCTTGTGGTCGGCTGCACACAGCTCCCCGTTGTAGAAGTTGCGGTCCCGGTCGGCGCAGATCACCTGGCGCTCTCGCAGGCCCACATCGCAGCTCTTTGAGCACTGCAGGGACAAGACAGCGCCCCAGACCTTCCCTCAGCAAACAGACACAAACCACTGGCGCACCATTTCATACCTGGGGCTACTACACACATCCTACCAAACAGGAGGCAATTTTTGTTCATATTACACGTTCAACACGTAGAAGATGAATTTCTATTGTTTTAGTGGTACTACTAGGTGTTATATATGAACTGTATCATGCAGCTATATCTGAGTGCTAGCCAGGAGACACGTTGGCATTATCACATCGGTTGAGCTAACTTGTGAAACATAACAACCAGACTTCTTTTTTCACCTCACTCTTTACTATTTCTTCATTAATAGCTGTTTCTACTGGCTCCAGTCACACCTATGAGCACTGAACTGAGAGACGCCTGGAGATCCCTTCAGTGAACAGTGGGATCCTCCCTGGATCTCCTGAAATGGCTGTCAGTGAGGTCTCTCGTGAGAGGTCTTACCAGCCCCCAGTCCCCAATGTGCCATCTGATCACCCGGGGGCAGCCTTGTCTCTGGCACGTCCGCACTGTCTCCGGTTTGGGCAGCGAACTGCAGGCGTAGTCTGGGAGCCGGACGCCTGCGGTCCCCATGCACACCACCGGGCGCGTCTGCTCCCCTTCTCCACAGCTCACGGAGCACTGCAGGAACAGGGCTGCATCACACACTGCAACCTCTCTGCATGCTCGGCTGAAATCCTACTTACCAGACTAGTACAATACTATATATACTACTACAGCCTGAATACAGGCCCAGTATTCTCTAGCACGGGAACATCACATTATTCTTTTGACATGACAATGATTAAATTTACTTCACTAGCATGAAAATGGAGAAAAGAGGTCCTTGCGCTATAGCTGTGCTACAGCTGTCCTTGGTCAGTGTGACGGGTCTGACTGTGAGGCTGTCAGTATCAGACATCGCTCTCCTGGACTCCCAACAGCATGTCTCCCATGGACAGAGGCTGGTCGTTCAGCAGAGCGGACCTGTCCACTGAGTGAGCAGTGGGTGTGCTGGGCAATCCGGGGCACCAGAAGGACTTTGGATCACATCTCATGTCGGAGCGCACATGTCGTTTCTGCACAGCTGCCCCACGTCACGGTCATGGACGACCCTCTCACCTGGGACCAGCTGCGGGCACTCCAGGAGGCGCACTGGCGCAGGCTGCAGGCCTGCTGGGAGCTGGGCCGGGAGGAGAAGGCGGCACACTGGGCGTCCTCCACCACGCGGGAGCCAGAGCCATCGTGGCTCAGGCAGGACACGCTGCGGCTCTGCGTGCCTCCGTCGCAGGTGGCGGAGCAGGCGCTCCACTCCCCTGTCTTCCAGCTGGCGGGGGAACAGCGGCGGACACTCAGAGCCGGCCCAGACTGGCTGACCGCTCCCACCTGCAGCCCCTTCACCCCCGCTGCCAAGCGACCCTCGCCCAGACAAGTGCCGCTCAGGGGTGCCGGGCTTTCTCTGTCCTCCTCTGGCCACGGACCACAGCCCAGGTCACTCGGCCCCTCAGCCTCCAACACCCTGTCCATCAGGCTCACAGCTGCACTCTTAATGAGGCTCTGGGCACTTCTCGAATGCTCAAAGACAACGACATCACACAACTGGCCACTGAAGTGCCCCCTCATTTGTAAAGACAGCCTTCTGTCACTTAACTGTGAAGTAATATCAAAGAGCAGCAAGTCTGCGTGTTTTTAGAAAAAGGAAAAAAAAAAAGCCTTTCTGTCTCAGTCAAAAGAGTTATCATTTCCAAATAATTCAAATGAATTTCTTCTCCATACTTTTGGATCATGCTGGATCTGCATCTTTTCATTTACATAATCCCTTTTCCAAAACTCATGCACAACACTTGCCCTGCAGTAAAAACTCTTAAAAGAAACCTCGTTGATACTGAAACAAAAGTTGACTTCCTTTCCTGATTACAGGTACTTTGAGGTAAAATGCTCAATAGCACAATTCCCTTTATCTCTAATCAAAGAGCTCTAAAATAAAAGGAGACAGACCCAAAGTTATTTCCTCATTACTTTTACTAGTATGAATTTATGAAGTTAGGTTAGAAAAAGCAAATTCTTCTTCATCTTCCAGTTGAGATTTAAAATGCTAAATATTTCGGCCAGTGAGTGTACCAAACAAGAGGCTGAGAGGCTGATGAGGCCAAGCAGAGTGGTTTTCTGAGGAGCCGTTCTGAAACCCAACACCCTTGTACAGCACGCACCCAGTGAAGCAAGCTGACTTTCTAATAAGGTGTTAAGCCACAAACACCCTTAGCAGTTAGTGAACCTGTTGTGATTTGAGCTCCAGGATTTAGTGAACCTTACCACATCCCCTGGAAGGCTGCCCTACCGCACCACCTCACAAACCTCCCTGTCATTATCTTTCCTGCCCTCAGCTTGTTTCCCACTCCCAGCAAACAGCGGCTCAATGCTGTCAAGGTGGCCTCTTTTTCCGTTTTGTCTCAGTCTTTCCTTGTTTTTGTCTCCACTTTGAAATGCAGAATATTTCATGCTCATTGTTTCTTCCATAAAATTATCAATGACAATTGTAATTGTAATTGATGTAAAATTGTTCTGTATTTGTTATTTATTTACAACTGGCAATCAATAGTAAAAAGAAGCTTGTTCCTCATATATTTGTATGGCTCCTTTGCAATATAAAGTTCAAATTCTGAGATGTATTGAAGTGCAAAAATACAAACTGGAGTTAAAGAGCTACTAAAACCTAGATAATTACATTAATGAGCTTGCTGGAACTGACCCTTATTTAAGACACCACATCAGTTGCTTGTAAGCTGTTAGAAAGACAGATGGATCAACAGGCACTAAAACAGAAACCATGGAGCAGTGGTACTGGGAGGCCCTTGGTATTTACTCAATCAATTATTTGGACACTCCTCCAGAGTTTAGAATTTCTCTGTAAAATGAGTCCCAACATCTGTGAATGTTTTTTGATGTTTTTGGATAGCATATTCAAGAAGGCAATTTTCTGCTTCCTTTGCCTGAAATGACACGTGTTAATGGGAAGCTGAGATCTGGGTTCAAACCACTCAAATTCTGAGTTTCTAGGACAGTTAGTCATGAATTCTGTAGTAACCAATCAATGGGAAATACAGTCCTATACTATAGCTTTTTTACTTAAGATAAATTGCACATTCTGTTTTTTCTAGAATATAGATATTAAAGAAAATGAACACTGGCTTGATTATATGCAGACATCACTAGAGCAACGAGGCAAAAATCCATGTCAGAGGATCTGGAGCAAAGCCAAATGGGGTCAAAAGAGTGCAGATCTTGTTAAGGAGCAATCTTTTAAACAGTGTCTTGATTTCAGCACCCTGTTTCAGAAAAAAATGAAATCCACAATTCCCAAACTTCATTATGATTCTCTGAAGCAATGTAAAAATATTTTTTACAGAACACCTTCACTTTTATTTTTTTTCCCACTGACTCTCGGACAAGGCGAGCCACAACCCTGAAACATCAAGTTGCTCGCTCTGAGCCGGATTTTTGCCCCAGCACCACAGAGACAAGTGCTGCGACTAGAAAGCATGTCTTCAATGGAAACAGGAGGTGTCTACTGTTTCCGACCCTCAGGGCTCCCATATACTGTTGGGAAAACTCAAGGCGCTTGGTCGGCTCTCCAGGAAAGACTGGATCTAAACTCACTGAAGAGTACAGAAAAAAATTCTGATAAAATCTTTCAAAGACAGTTACTTTTCGCGTCCCTTTAAGAGACGACAAATACTATGCATGGTTAATGCATGAAAGGCAGCATATATATATATATTTATAAAATTTATATTCCCCCAACGTCATCATAAGAGCAACCAAATGTTAGTGTATAATAGAATTTCAAATTGACTCTATATCACGATCTGTTTTGCGTGATGTGAAGAATATGGACTGGAGTAGCCAATATATCATTGATCTTGGTGGAGAAGTGAACATTGACCCTCAGTATCTCCTGGAGCCCTGTGCCTCCTCGGTTTCGACTGCCTGCCTGCCAGCCTGCGATCGCCCTGGCAGTTCTTGAGGCCACTGGCAGGCGTTACCTGTACACCCGTGAACTCAGGCGTCCTTGACTCCTCCACAGGTGAGGCCGGTACAAGTACGCCATCCTTTCAACAGGAACAAATGAACAGGAGTGAGGTCCCGGCCACAGCAGGGGCTGCACACAGCCCTGCCTGCTGCCCGCTCGACACAGCAGTGAAGAGCTGCACTGTGGCTACCTGTCGCTGCTGTGTGAAAGAGATCCTTATCCTACTGACGCAAGTTTGTGTTGAGATCACCTGTTTCTATTCCTCGTGCTCACGGCGTTTCTTCTTTCACATTATTGTAACTTGGATTCCGCTTGAAACCTGAGCCCATCAGTATGTTTTCAATACACTGCCTGACTGTATGTCTGGCTGCTGCTGCTCCTGAGTGTCTACTGACCGGCGGGTCTGCGGGCAGGGCTGTGGGTTGCAGGTCCGGTTGCTAGCGGGCCGGGGGCGCCCAGAACACAGGTAGTCCTGGTAGGCTTCGTTGTCAATGATGCAGAACACCAGGCGGGACTGGTACCCTGGTACGGGAGGCATGGATTAAGAAAGTAGTGTTAGTTCAGTTTTCTAAGCCTGCACAACACAAGACTGCTCATCTTAATGAAATCAAACATTTGCAGCACAAGGAAAAATAATGCAGCTGCTATAACGAATGGCCCTGCGGTGCTTTTGCTGCCAGTTCAGTTAGGAGGATCATGGTTTTAGCATTTAATTGCAATGGCTGCAAATGCCAAATGGTGGCTGTTAAGTAATGAATGAGTTGGGTGTAGAGCCTGATCCCACCTGAGCCACATTCCTTGCTGCACTCAGACCAGGACCCGTAGCTCCAGAAGTAGCCTTCATTAGAGCTGCGGTAGGGCACGTAGTACTCGTACTCAATGCCCTGGTTCTGCTCCTGGCTGATAAGCTGAGGGCAGAGGGACACCACAAAGCATTAACATCTTGTCTTTTTTTAAAAAGCAACAAAATGCTTGTAAGTAATGTTAATAATAAGTAATGCTAAATACACTATGGAATGCACGAATCAGACCTGACTTCGAATACAGAGTACAATTTTGGACGCTGGATTGTAAAAGCAATATTGCTGCTCTAGAAAGAGACCAACTAAGGACAAACCATTGCACAATGCCTTCATTAAAAAGAGAAGCATAAATTGATCATTCAAACCTATTTAACACAATTTCTATCAGTATCTTCAAGCTGGTTCTTAATGCACGTGCGGGGCATTCTCTTGCTTTGACCTCAATGACTAGCGGCTCCGTGGTGGGGCCCCTCCCTCTGATGGTCTCTGGTGCCAGATCCCCTTCGGCCCCGCGCTCGTAGTGCAGCACGGTGCTGGCGATGTGAACCGCGCGAGAGTGGTCAATAACCCAGTGTCCGTTCAGATAGTACTCCCCACGCACATTCTTAATGGCTGAAAACAGACACCGTTACCAGGACACAGACTCAGAAAGCTTCTCTCTTCAGTGCTTCATTGCTTTTTGTTTAAAGCCAAATTTATCAAAATAAGCTGCGCTGAAATCTGCCCTACAATCCATTATTCAAGTTGTGGAATTAATATACTGAATAAATTATTACTGAATTAATTATAAATAGATAAATTAAAACTAATAAATTGACCTTTATGAGTCCATGCCTTTAAGAAGGTCCCGTGAGTGGGACCTAAAAATGTTACAGCTGCCAATGAAGGAATTCCCATATCTGTATTGTCATATTGTCATATCTGTACTGTACTGTAGGACTCATAGTCAGGCAGGATCTGAACCTACCGTATAGCGAGTTTTTTGTCCAACAATGGCAGGAACAAACTAGACAGTTCCTGCTGGTATCATTTGTAAGACTGGTTTGTGTAAATCTTGAATCGGGTACAATCCCACATGAAACAGATAATGAGGCACACTCACATACTGTATACACTATAAATTTCCAGACAACAAACACACACTGTTCATGACTATGCTCATAAACGCTTCCACTTGGATGCATGCCCACACCTGATTCTGCCCTCACTGCTCTAAACCCCATTCTTGTGTTTACCCAGAAAGTTCCTGGTTGGTGCCATCTCTCGAATTAGGATGCTGGTCGCCCCAACAGGGATGATAAACATCTGGTTGTAGCCTGGTGGTAAAATGAAGGACAGAGATGTAGAATTTCCTCCCAGATTATTTTTCAGTTGCTTTTTATAATAAACAGCAATTTAGTTTCAATATTATTGCAATACTCTACAATAGAGCCATGAAGGATCATTTTTAAATATTTTTGCCCATCTTGGATTTTAATATTGCCCCATATGTGTAGTGTACATACACACAATTATTACAAACCCAGATCACATACCAGTATAACGTGCATGAAGCAGTGTTTGAGCTGAAAGAACCAAAGACACCTATTGCTGAGGTCACCTGTCCCTGCAGTTCGTACCTTTGGGCAGGTCAAGCACGGTGAAGGTCTTTCTCACCGGATAGCAGGACTGTCCAGTGCCCCCACACTCCAGACAGGGGTCTTCCTTTTGTGTGGACTCCAGCATATTGTCACAGCCCACTGGCTTTGGAAAGGAATACCAGAAAACAAATCACATCTTACTTTTAGAAATCAGAAAATTCTTACTCATTTAGTGCTCAGAGATTTTAATGACTCATCTAGAGTTTTTATAGGGACAGTAACTATTAAATCCCCAGTTTCTATTGATTTGGAACAACCTGTGGTCAATTCAGCAGACAATGTGTTAAAATCAGAGAGAACTACAGTATCTTTGGCAAGATCAGTTCCAGCTCACACAGTTAGGAATGCTGTCTACAAGAGTGGAAACATGTTTTTATGAGCAAAATAAAAAGATTATGGGAACTTCATTTCCTACTGAAATGGGTTACACTATTTGGGTTGCAAAAAATGTGCCCAAAACAATAACCTTTCCTTTAAAAAAATGAAAAAAATGTGGCAATAATAGAATAATGGAAAATACTGTATGTGCTTACCACGTTCCTTGAACCTCGTGAGTGACAACAGTTCGAGATGAAACAGCTGTTCTGTCTTACCTTGCAGACTCCTTCCACACAGACGTCCCTTCTCCCTGGGTGACAAGGCGTGCCGTCGACTACTGCCTCCCGATGCCGGTAATAGAAATTCTCTCCCTTGGGGATGCAGCTCAGCTCACAGTTGTTCTCAGCTAATTGGAGAAGCACAGATTGTTTCCCTTTTTTTCTTTTTGTTTTACATGCGGAAGGTGCCTCACCTGAGACACCCCCAAAGGCAATTCAAACAGGGTACTTCCACTGCACTGCTCTACCGTCTATTTTCCTTTATCACAGAGGCTTCACTAACTGCAGATCTGTTACCCAATACTATGAAGCACCACAGCACACTCTACAATCTACAGGATATCATGACCTAACATAACACATAACACGTTACTCAACCTGCTCTGAGTAACACAAAGATGAACTAACAGAACTGTGTCTCCAGCCAGGCTCCTCACACAGTTCTCTTACAGGAAGGTAGGAAAAAGGGGTAGAAAAATAACCAGTCTTTCAATAAGCACATCCCAGAAAGCTTGAGAAGTCTGCCTGGTCGTATAAATGCTTATGCTTTTTCCCTCCATTGTTTTCCAATTGTAATACTGTAAGCCTTTGTATTTGCCTGGAATGCCACAGGAAACCTGAGAAGGCTTTTATTACCTCCATAGTAAGGGAGCCACTTGTACCGTTTTCCCTGGAAGTCAGTGCCATCGAACTGAGAGCACTGCTCCTCTCGGAAATCTCTGGAGCCTTCGGGACAGGCCTGCGGAGATGGAGCACAACTTTGAGTACTGTAGTACAGGCAAAGAGAACTACAAGGTGCTACAACAACTGCCTACTACAGCTGGTCTCAAAACCTCCTAGGCCTCCAATGCTGTATTCCAAGATCTCACCACACCACACAGAGATGCCATCTTCATGAACAAAGGCAATTTGAGTACTTTGTTATTTGAGCCCTCTTAAACAAAGCCAACAGAAAGATTACAAAGTAAAATTTCCAACAGTTTCATGAGCTCTCACTTGAAGTTAACACAGAATTCTTGTAAAACAAATGCTGAAAATACATTCTATATATTGCATTGTATTGTGGAACTGCATGTAAAACAGAGAACAGGAAGCACTTCTGTACCAATAGGTATGTGGGTATATGGTACAAGATATCCAGCCAAGTTGTTGACGCAGATACCCTGGTATCTTTCAGGAAACAAGGGAATGAGAATCTTTAATCATTAGTCACTATCACACTACCATTATCAGTTATTTGGCCAATTTAAAGTATAGATTGAGAAATCAGATGCACAACTGTATTATACTGTACTATGTCGTATGTGGGCATAATGTTTGCATTATGAAAATCACAGGATACCAACGTGACATCAGAGAAACAATCTGAGATGCAAGGTGTTGATGTATTTGTACTACTCCTCAGACTTCTATAGACCTGTAGAAATAAGCATCTGCTCACTGTTTTTTAAATTACTTTATGATATGATTACATATCATAAAGGTTTGAACTGATGCCCTAAGGCAAAGGCAATCACATTCCCGGTGTCAATCAAGAGGTGTACAGACTCTGGCAGAGAGCACCAGGCTGCCAGCAGCTTGCTATCCTGAAGGGAAGAGGACAGCATTCTTCTGTTATAAAAGCATCTGAAATAATAAGTAGACATACTGTAACTTCACAGTTATGTGTAATCTGCCAGGGCTCAGACTGATAGAACAAGATACAACATACAAGTCGTGAAATAAAAAAAAGAAAGAGGCACCATTTGGCGGACAGGTAGAGACAGGCAGAAAGCAAGGAGCAGATGAAGCCGGGATGTTTCGCTGAGGTGTGGCTACCTGGATGTTGCATGAACGAAAGGCTCTGTCTGGGCCCACACAGCTGGATCCTCCATCCTTCCTGTGAGCAGAACACAAAACACAAGTGAGTGAGTAGTGAATAGATCTGACCAGACCACAGAGGTGCCATAATTCAGTACCTGACTTTGGTGTAAATGATGTTTTCCTCCTGTGCAGCAGTACGTGGTTTCTGTTAGTCTGCTGTGCGTACTACACTGTGACCACACAACCCTTTGGGTGAATTAGTGCATCCCATATTCCTGTGTTTTAAAAATACTTCCTAGTAGTTTCCAGTTGTATTCCTGTGACAGGTTCCCTTTTGAGGTAGATGAGAGTTAGTGAACCTGCGAAATTACCCCACTTTTTACATTTAAACTAAATTAGGTGGTACTTGTGCATTTATCTTTTTATCCCTATGAGTAGTATCACTAGAAACCTTCCATTTGGTTGTTTCCATATGGCCACTCTTGCTCTTACTGCAAGACTAGCGAGCTGAAATGGAAATGACCAAGGCCGCTACATACTGAGAGCCTTCCCCTCCTCTCCATAACCTTGTATCCTAACATCTCACCTTGAGAATAATAACCTGTCTCCCGTTCAGACTAGTGACAGAGCCTGCAGCCTCACTGCAAGACTGCATGAACTTAGAACCTCACCGCAAGGCTCTATTAATCACAGTCTCACCATGAGACTGTGTGAACCCAGATTGTCACCCCAAGACTCACCGTGAGACTGCACATATCACGCTACATGAGTCTCCATTTAGACCCAGGCAGATCGGAGCCTCACCACGAGACTCTAAATGTCACATTCCTCTCTGGGATTGATGCTGAAACTGGCCCCCTTCTGGAGTTTTCTTTTATTCACTCAGGAGAGCTCAAACCTGAGCCAAACTGTGAGACTTCCTGTGAGACTCTGTAAACTGCCTGCCACACCTGACAGTGAGGGTCTGTCTCCCCTGAATCACCCCCATTGGAAATGCACTGAACCTTTATACAGGGAAAACCTGCTCCAAACAGGGGATACTAATTCCCTAATAATCTCACGCACATTCATATCTAGTGTCTTGACTTCATTCTCTGGTGACTTAACCTAATTCTGACACTCCAGTTTTGGCTGCTTGGTTACAGTCTCTTAATTCATATTTCACAATCGATCCTGAAGAAGTAAACTGGGGTCACTTTGTGGTTCTGAGTACTTGAACAGGGTTCCCTCATAGTCTTTTCTATTCAAAACTAAGGTGTCTGTTAAATGAGCAGCACCTCCTATAAAGTGGTGCCCAAAATTAAACCAAATTAGCATGAATTAAATCAAATCAGCATTATAAATCTGATTTGAAAATGACAAAAACACATGGATGCAGGGAGACAGGAATGATAAATTCCCACAACAAAACAGCTTTGTTTGCAAAGGAATGTGGCACTAGGAAGAGCAGAACAGGCTAAAGGTGAACAGGTAAATATTGGCAAAATAACAAGATTACAACATTAGCACACAGGTGTTGCAAGCCATGCTACTGAATGCTCTTGATAGCCTATAATATCCGAGTCCACTGGCAGAATTTCAGCTGGCGTGACGGAATCTGCTTTAGCTCTCAGCTATATTGTGAGCTGGGTGTGGTGGGCGTCTCCAGCACCGCCTGTCTGCCTAAAGGCACAAACAATGCTGCCAGCATGGGCTTTCTCTACAGGCACACTGCTGCTACTGAACTGGAACACACAATACTGCACAGGCATACTGAAACAGGCTATTCCTCACAGGGCGTTCATGCTACAAAACTGCCACTCAGAAGTGTCTCGGTAAATACAAGCAAGCCCTCTCCAACATTTGTTAAAGAGTTTTTTATTGGATCCAGCTTCATTTAAAAACATTTTCTACAGTACAAGTGGAGCATCTGAAAGCTGGTTCATGCATAATAACCACTCGCAATTATATTTTAATCCTCAGATGAAAGAAGAGAAAAATCGGTTCTGTTGCTTCTAGAGAAACCGACCGACCAAAACACTGGCAATGCAGGGATGCTCAATCAGCATGGTCAGTGTTTTGGGTTTTCTTGCAATCACCATCCGGCGAACTGTTAGACAAGTCCACCCTCATAACTCACTGCACACAGCTCACCTGACTGAGAAGACACAGCAAACCACAGGCAGACAGTAAAACTACTGGAGAGTACTGGAGAGTTCGCTGTCAGCTAAAAGAACACAGTTTTCAGTGTATAAATTTTTTTTCCGTTTGATGACGACTGCATGGACTTGTTCTATTCTGTAAATGTATCTGGGTGTGTAAAAGGTAGATCTCGGTACCAGGGTGAATAGTTCATAAAAGGATTTCAGAAAAAAATAAAGTCTATAGTATTGCTCTGAATGCCATATAACTGAGGACAGTAAGAGAGTGGTCTGATAAACATATTTAACGAGTTCACAAGCAATGTGCATGAGCAACATACAATAGAACTGTCTACAGTGTGAAACTCACACATATAAAGAAGAAATTATTATTTCTTCTTTATTTCAGATATTATACTCTTTCAGACATTATATTCTGTAGAACCGTGGAAAACTGGGTACAATAATTATGCTATAATTTACTCTGAAGAGAAACAGCTCACTGTGCACTTTAGATAGACATAAGGTGACTACATACAGACACAAAGATGATATTTCAATCATAAGACACAAAGATGATATCTCAATTATACTTGCTGTTTCAAGAGGAGTTAAACTATTACGAATGAGAATCACCAAATCAATAAAAATTGCAACACTATTTAGATAATTGGCTGCAGCTGATATCTATATAAATAAATGTAAGCATACTCTATACCATCCATCCATCTCCTGACCACTTCTACAAATTCAGGGGGGAAGCTGAAGCCTATGGGTACAACCTGGATGGGACTCCAGTCCATCACAGGGCACACAGACACACTACCTACATATTCACTAAACAACGTCAGCAGGAATCATTTTCAAATATATATACTGTTTCTATCTGGTGCTAGATGACATTGTTTTATCGTATTTATGTTCTATTCAATTTTGTAGTTTAAAAGTATTTCTGTGAGACAATCGGTGATCTGAATTGTGATGCAACACTTCTTGACTGGGTGCTTCTAAGTAGTAAAGATTGGATGTTTTTTAAAAAAGGACATTCACTGGACTCATTCACTAGTATTTTCACTATATCTTACGCAAATCTTATAATCAAATGATCTTCTTGGCTTCTTTGTGAACAGTTTGTTTTTTTACTCTTGGACAACATATTAAGGTTTCGTATCTGGGAAACATTGGCTGAACACAGCGTCTTGGAACATTTACAATATTTTTTAGCCTAAAGCTACAGCTGCAACAGTCAAAGACAGAATACAAAAAAACACCTGAATGAACAGAAGAACTACGCTTCTGTAGGTCCTCCATGGAAGTCATGGACAGGCAGTTTTTTCTGTATTGAAATATGTTCCAGAAAGGTTACTACACGTCCACATTGACAGTACACACAGCTACTGACGTGTGCACACAAAAAGTTACATAACCTGAAAGAAACCAATATATTTGACTGGCAAGGGCTGAAAGCAGATTTTTCCTGATCAGCCTTCTAAAAGAGCATATTAATATATAGTACTTCAGGAGGCAACATGCAAGGAATGGGCAATATATTCCTCGCAAGTCTTCTGATATACAGTAAGATGTCCAGACTGAAATGTTGAAGGTGTGCAGGTCCATTAATATACATGGCTGGATGAAAAGGAGTGTAAAATTGCCATCTTAGGCTACAGCACAATTGGGAGAAAAAAACCTTGTTTCCTTTTTCTCCTGTTACTGCTGCAGCCTGTGAGCTCAGGAGAAGATTTGGCAGGGCATGTTTGGGACAGGACTGGGCTATCACTTCCCCGTTCTGCTTTGGTCTTGCAAGTTTGTGCAGAGGAAAATAATAATGCAAGTTTTTTTATTATAGTTACAAGTATATGTTTATGGAATTGTGTGATGTCCTAGGGAGAATGTTTGATCCAAAGCTGTGGTGACTTGCTTTAACCCTGAAGTTACAACATTTTGTGAAAGATCTCAAGGATCTAAGGCAGTGGCTCCTAAACTGTGCCCTGTAGGACTATAGTCCTTCAGGTTTCCATTCCAACACAATGCTTAGTCTGATTAACAACTTGGGTTAACTAGATGATGGTAATGGATAAGGGATGGTACGGTGGTTCAATAGTAAGCATTGCTGCCTTGAGCAGTCCTGGGCTCAATTCTGGACCTGAGGTGCTATTTGTGTGGAGTCTAGATGTTCTCCCCATGTTCACATGGGTGTTTGCCAGTTCAAAGTTAGGTAAATTTGCTTCAGGGAAAACTGGCCCTAGTGTGAGTGTGTGTGTGTACCCTGCGATGGAGTGGCATGGCATCCACAGTGTGGATAGGCGATAGGCGCCAATGCCTCTGAGACACTGTATTGGATAAAACTGTGAGAAAATGAACGTATGGATGATTTAAAAAAAATTCCCAACTCTTCAGGTGCTGTCATGGAATCTTGCAGTGTTTTTCCCGTTTTTGAAGTTACCAATAAATCTGAAACTTGCAAAAACCCTAAGCCATCAAGACCAGTATCACCAATATCATTCTTTCTTTAATTGCCACACTGCTGTTCCCCAAATATCTTAGCCAATATGCTTACGCTTATTGAGCGCCAGTAATTAAGCTTGAGAACAACTTCAATTCCCCTATCCATTTTAATTATACAAGAGTATGTCACTCATCAATTGTAAAGAAATACGTTTTTAATAAGTACTGTTATGTCAGTCCCTGTTACCAGTTTTGGACATGATCTAGGAGAGACTTCTGACTCCATGCTTGGTGGCTCTAGGGTGGAGCTGGATTGAAGACAGGTGCAGAATTGCAGCAGGAGTAGAGGTTAAAACAGTTTGTTTTAATATATGACGTAGAGACCTTCCCAGCTGAGGTTCTCAACTACAGAACACATATTTCAGCCCTGAATCACTAGATTCTTATCTGGCTGAGAAAATGGGGGATTCATAAAGATTAGAATTAGAGTCCAAATTGCTGTCCTGACTGAAGACAACATTTCCAAGAGTCAGCTAGGATGTGCACCAGGCTCCTTCTTGAAAGTAAAATACTTTTTAACATTCGACACCCGAAGCAGGCTCCACAGCCAAAATGCTGTGTTTCTTTTCTTCTCTTTTCAGCATGGAATAAAACTTTACTTGTTACTTTTCAACATGACCTCAAACCATTGCTATACTGTACATTAATAAAATACTGTTGTTATAAATCAAAACATTCCTGCTATGTCCAGCCATCCATTTTCTAGCTACTAAATTCATCATCATCATTATTATTATCATTATTATCATTAGTAGTAGTAGTTCAGGGTTGCAGGGGAGCCTATCCCAGCAAACAATGGGTGCAAGGCAGGATACAGCCCGGATCATTGCAGGGCACAGACAGACACAAACACACACACTCATACTGGGGCCAGTTTTCCCAGCAGCCAATTAATCAACCAGTTTGTCTTTGGACTGCGGGAGGAAACCGGAGCACCTGGACGAAACCTACTCAAACGTGGAATGCAGAGCTACTTCATTGCAAAATGAAAAGGAAAACATTTTTTCTTCCTTTTAATTTGCCAACTAATTTTGCTTCTTTCATCCTGCTTTTCAGCAAGAAATTAACCTCTGCTTGTTCCTGAAGGAATACTCATCTGTAAGCATACGCAGAGAGTGCAGCCAGGCCACGTCTAGCCTGTCTGTGCATGTCTGCTGCTCCTTCTTCGACGCAGCTCGGCAGGTGAACACACTGCCGCTCAAGGCCATGTGCTAATGAGCAGGCCTTCAGCAGGCACACAATGCTCCCCCCATGAGACCAGGCGCTGAAGAGTGCTTGAGGGAGTCGGAAGGCTTTCTTGGGCTTCGTTTTTGTCATATAATTCTGAAATCAGACCTCTTCCATTTCTATTAATTCCACCAACACAAAAGACCGATCGCATCTTCGTTTTGAACTAAATAAGATGCACTGACCAAAGAGCCAAAGAGACAACACTGAGTTGTTTTGAAGTACCAATTAATAAATGCTGAAACATTTTGGCCAGTGATCAATCTTCTGACCCACTTTAGAGCTTGTAGACCATTAAAACCAGTTCTTTTTAAAAGGACCCCTGGATGTCTATAAACCACACGCTCACCTATGGAAGTGCTGAGACCTTCCTTCCTGTTAACTACAGTACCAGCCACCTAGGGGAAGGGGACTCTGGTTTGATAAGTGAGATGTCCTTAATTCATTTTAGAAGCTGAACAGCAAGAGCAAACTTGCAGAGAGAATTCCACAGTGCGTGAGTTATGGCTGTCGAGTGTCACATGATCGCTCAGCCTCCTCCATGGAGAGCAGTCGTTCCTGACCGCTGCCATGCAAACTCCTCCAGACGTTTCACTCCCTGCAGGTGCATGTTACATAACCTGGCAGCCCTCAAGCCAGCGCACATGCTCCATGGTGATTAATGCACCAAAGGATCTACTTTCTCCCACAACGAAGTGCAACATGAAATGTTACATTAGCACAGAGTCAGACTGTAAAATGCTGCAATTTTGTCTCACAAGAGGCATTTTTGCATCTGCCTATCTGAGAAAGAATAGGCAGCACTAGCAAATGTAAATAAAGACCAGAAACATTAGGGCACACCTAAGCAGAATGTACCATAAAAGATATTTTGGCTGATTTGAACAGTATAGACAAAGAACTTCCCTGGGACAATGTCTCAGACCAAACAAATATAGCATTAAATATCCTGAATGATTCACTAAATTTATATGAACCCTCGGACCTTTCAATATGAATCTCGTCCTTAATTCTTTGTGTGCACTCTTTCCATGGGCCAGCATGGATACTGCCTCACTATGAGTCATCTCTAGTTTTCTTTTTCTGTGTGCATCAACAGAAAAGACAAAAATATTTCATATTCAATACTGTGTACTGAAAAAGTTCATATAAAATTAATATGAAACAGGATATCAAAAGAAGATTGTGACTATTTCTTGTTTAAAGCACAGTAGTCTATTATTACTTAGAAAAATAATGTTTTTCATGCTCCAAGACCATGATACCTCAGGCATTCAGGTTAAGCCACAGCATATTATTCTGTAAAAGCATCTCTTTATTGCACAGACAACAATCACATTAAAAGAGAATTCCTATTCATCGTTGCAAAAGCCACACCTATTTACCTCATCAGATGTTTTGTCTGAACAGGTGAAAGCCAGGAGAAAAGTAACACATTATATGCACAACCTAAAACCCATGTGTATATCAATGTACAGAATACCCACCCATTTGTCTGATTTTGTTTTCTTAGTGAGATGAGTTATAAAGCCAATTGTCTGCTTTTACGTGTACTGCAGAATTCAATATTATACTTAAACAAGTCAAAGTATACTGTGAAATACAGGGAGTGACTATTCTGTACTGAAATCTGAAACCCTGCAGTTCAAGCAGCAGCAGTACACGGTATGCATCTGTCTGTATGCAATCTGTAACTACACACACAAATATTGTAATACACTGATTACCTTCTGAGCTTTACCACCAACAAAAAACAAAATAAACTGGGATCAAGTTGTTAAAAAACTTGAACAGTCCAGAGATTTAGATCTGACCTTTGACCTTAATGCAAACACACATCAGATGACTGTTGGGATAACCAGCCTTTTCACCACGAGGTCTTATTTGAACTTGGCTTCTATTTCTGATGAATGACCACAGAGGTGCTTTCAGCAGGGTACAGTCTTGACAGCCAGACATTACATAGCACTAATGCCAGGAAGAGCAAGCAATGCAAAGATTTAGATGACTGAATCACTGTCACATACCTGCTAAGTTCTTGCTGCAGGGTTATGTGAAAACCGTTCTCTATAACATCATTGTGCAACTGCTACAGGCAGTTTAATAGAAGACCACCTGATTAGGGTATTCATTTAAATACCATTAATGAAGCCATCACTATCCCTAGAAATACTTCATCAGGACACTCTGCAATGAGACTAAGGTGCTGATGATGCAACCTCCCAAAACAATCATTCAATAACTTCTTTTTCTTCCCAAATGTGACAACTAAGGCAATATAGATTTACATCATATTCATCTTTTAATCTAAAATACAAATTGCATTAGAACACAGCAAAAATGACAAAGTTCACTTACTCCCAATTATTACAGTCCCAATACTCATGATTTTAACTGTATATATTGATGTCAATTTTTGCCACTTTCAAAACACTTTTCAGAGTTGGTCATGGTAATATTTGTACACATTGGCAGACACAGAGTACAAAGTCAATGACTTATGAGGTTTTAAAACCCCAGGGGTGAACTTCAGTAATAGCAGGAATCAAAGTGAAGAGTAAAGCAAAAAAAGGCAAAGCTTTTAACTGTCTTACTTGTTTTGAAATGAATTAGAAGCGCCAAACTTAAATGACTTAAGTGATGTGATTGAAATTTGATTTATTTTAGTCATACAGACACAGGGTTATGAACTTTAACTATCTACCCTGTTTTAGTTGAAATATTTATAGATGTAGCAATTTTTTAGACTTTCTGAATAAGCGCTTAATTAAACTGATTTAAAAAACTTGATGGCTTGTGCTGCAGGCAGTGCACATGTTCATTAATGTTTCACCTGATCCCCACATACACTCACCCCCAAAAAAGCAAATCAGTTCTAAATATTCAGGATGCAAAATTAACCACTACTACTGCTAGTCCTCCAAGTTCGATTAATAAATTAATGGCTATATTGCACTGTAAAGGTAGTGCTAAAGATTGATTAGTATTTTCTTGTGGATTAATGTGCCCAGGGTGGGGAGAAGGTGTCTTAGGGAGTTGAAGTCCTGGGGACAGGATGAACGACCAGTTGCATTCAGTGCTGGTGAAGCCGAGCTCCGTGCTTACCTCTGTGAGATACAGCGCCTGTACCGCACGGTGATGCCACCTCCACATGTCCGGCTGCACTCTCCCCAGTCCTCCCACTCATCCCAGTAGTCACTCTGTCGCCTTTCCCTCTGCAACACAAACAATAGCAACACTGTTAGAACACGGACTGTCACCTGGGAGACAGTACCCCAAACCCCATAACACCACCACACAGGCGCAGTACTCCAAACCCCATAACACTGTCACACAGGCGCAGTACCCCAAACCCCATAACACCGTCACACAGGCGCAGTACCCCAAACCCCATAACACTATCACACAGGCACAGTACTCCAAACCCCATAACACCGTCACACAGGGAAAGTACCCCAAACCCCATAACACCGTCACACAGGCGCAGTACCCCAAACCCCATAACATCGTCACACAGGGAAAGTACCCCAAACCCCATAACACCGTCACACAGGCGCAGTACCCCAAACCCCATAACACCGTCACACAGGCGCAGTACCCCAAACCCCATAACACCACCACACACACACAGTACCCCAAACCCTATAACACCATCACACAGGCGTAGTACCCCAAACCGCATAACACCATCACACAGGCACAGTACCCCAAACCCCATAACACCGCCACACAGGCACAGTACCCCAGACCCCATAACACCATCACACAGGAGCAGTACCCCAAACCCTATAACACAATCACACAGGCACAGTACCCCAGACCCCATAACACCATCACACAGGCACAGTACCCCAAACCCCATAACACCATCACACAGGCACAGTACCCCAAACCCCATAACACCGTCACACAGGCACAGTACCCCAAACCCCATAACACTGTCACACAGGCACAGCACCTCTAAATTTAAAATACTTCCCATTAGGTTCTTTAATCTGTCTCTAACAGAACACGTCTAGGTGAGCTGATAACTCTAGGTGCTAACTTTACTTAGGCAAGTAGATCTGTATTCTACATTACTGTTCTACTTGTGGTTCTTTCAAGGATCCTATTCCTGGGTCTGAGTTTTTCAGCCAGAAAATTCTTAGACCTATTTAATGGGCTTCTGTGAGACAGACCTTAGATATCATTAGCACAAGATTTAAGGGGGTTAAATTACATCAATTTACGGTTTAATTTTTTTCCGTTTAGCTCTTAATGACTTAATTCAGCCTATAACCTGACCAATTTAACAGCTTCTCCCAGCAGGGTGGGATACCTCTGACTTAAAATTTCACAACAAAATCACACCAGATCAGCTTTTATTCTGCTATTTCATTCTGCTAAAGTGGACACTTTAATAGCAGATCTTCTAAAATGATGCTGGTTAACATTCCTACATGGGGTGTAAACTCTGACAACACTGTTTTTGTAGCAATTTAGTAAAACCTTTTCTGGATTGCAGGTAAAATAATTGTTTTATGCCCTCCCAGTTTTGGAATTACCTACTGTACATCAATTCACATTACTGACAGTATGACCTTTGACCTTTAACCACTGCAGGAGACTTTCAAAAACGCACAAATGGCAGACGTCAGGCTCCTTCTTCAGCAAGGCAAGACCCACAACTTCAGCACTGGTATTTTGCAACATAAGGAAGACAGATGCACTGATAACACTGCAAGGTCAAAGGTGCTCAGTAAACCAGAGGCCACAAGCAGAGGAAACCCTAGCCAACTCTTAGTATGCTGTCCCCAGGGAAAATCTAAAAGGAATTTCCAGGTTTTCTTGAAGCATAAACTTTAGTTTTAGTATATAAATGAACTCTAATATGAATTATTTAGGGCTTTTTTCCTATGCTATTCAATCATTACGTTTTAAATTTTACAGTTTATCTAAAATACCTGCAAAGGATTATATTTGTCATTAATTGCTCAGTTTCAAGAGCTTTTAGGAATCAATTTCTTCACAGTTCGCATCAATTATATATTTCCCATAGAGTTCTTATGGCTGTATCATGTAGCATAAGAAAAGCTGAGATTCCCAAGTTATCAATATCTTGAGAGCTATCAAGATAATTATTTGTGCCAGTGTTTGTGGTGTTTGCTTGTAGTGTAACTTAAATAATTATAACCACTAGTTTCAAGATTTAAAATACCTTCCCCTCTAAGCTCATTTTTTAAAGCAAGCTAAGAAACCACCTACTGACATTTAGTTAGTTAGAAACATTTCTGGGCGTGAAATAAACTGCTTTCACAGAACCAAACCGACACAAGACAAAGTCAAAATTTAAAGATGATACAAATCGTGAGACCTCTACTGTGGAGAGCCTAATAGGAATGTTTGCCCAGGATGGGGCTTTCCACCTTCCATCAAAACCCCTGGCTCTCATCTGGATCACTTCCTGCTCCATTTCCCACAAGACGGTCTCTCAGACTGTAATTTCCCAGCCCATAACCTGCCCTGTGTTTACAGGAAACAAGGTTCAGTTCCCAAAAATTTCACTCTCTAGGGACACAAATTCCCGCAGCACAGGAATCAAACCACCCGGGGCTACAGAGCTCTGGGACAGACACGACAATGCAGCCTTTTCCTTCAACAAGGCTCACATTATACCATCTCTACTCCCAACGCAACAACAGTTCTCATTGAAATCTGACGGCAGCTACAAACACGACATTCTTCTCTTTGATATCCACAATTACTTTTCATAATTTTACACTCAAAACCAAACTTATCATTTTAGGGAAATTACTCTGCTCCAACATGAAAAGGCTTCTTGACAATATTTCTGCATATTCAGATATTAAACAAAGCTGTGTAAAAAACAGAAAATCTTTCTTACGATGGAAGTGATTATAATTAAGTTAGCATTAGAACCATTTTCAAGGTTTCTGAATAATGTGAAATTAAATGTCATTAGTCATGCAATATGAGCTGAAAGCTAGACCTAACCCTAAACAGAGTTTTTTTAATATAGGATTTTTTCCAGGCTAAAGGTTTCACAATATTCTGGTAACTACTATATTTGTTTGATTACATTTTGAATTCATCTGGTTGCACTTACTCCTCGTAAATTAAGCATATTTCTTTTTTTGTGTTTATGTTAAAAATGAAACAAATACAATAAGAAGAAATTACTGTTGATGGGAAAAATACAACATTGCAAATACAGTTTAGTCTTAAAAAGTGAATGAATGATCATGTAAACATTAAAACCTCTTTTAAGTACTTGTGAATAATGTGAAATAAATGTTATTAGCTGTGCAATGTAAGCGGAAAGCTAGTCCTAGCCTTACATGGTGGCTTATTAAGATAGGATTTTTTCCAGGCTAGAAGTTCCACGATAATCAAGTTAAGTATTACTACAGAAGATTACATTTTGAGTTGTGGATATGTTATGTGTTTCTTAATTAAGTATATTTAACGTCTAGACTGTGTTTATGTTAAAACTGAAAGTTCTGTCAAGCAGAAATTGCTTCAGATGGACACAGTGAAATACTTTTGTTACGTATTTTGATTTGGCTAGATCTAAAAACACAATGGACATAAAACAATAGAAAACTTTCACTAGGGACAACAACATCCAAGATTTGAATGGGAATGTTTGAAATACTGGGTGGGGGGAAGGATGCTTGAGACGAATGTGAAAAGAGGTGAGTTCGGTATATATGGCTAATTCTGTAATGACCCTGCAGCTGTATGCAATTCACATGTTGTTGTTATTCCTTCAAAAAACTCAATTAATAACTTCCATTTAGTGCTGAATGAGGGGATGAACATGCAAGTAAGTGCCATTTGCCACAGCCACAGTTTAAGAAAAATCAATCAAGAGCAAGAGGACAGAAATCGTTTTCCGCCTTTCTCAAGTCTCACGATGAAGACCTGCCCTCCGAGCAGGTGCTGAAAGGGTTTGCCTCCACCAAAAGGGGGGGGGGGTTATGTTATTACTCTGCTGGGTATAATGACAAAAAAGACCAGTCCCACATGAACAAAAAACCCGCCTGGAAAAAGTCCAACACTTACACAGAGCGCTGGTGTGAGGATCAGGTGCAGGACAGCCAGGAGCAGCAGCGCCAACATCTCCTCTGAAACACAGGACAATCGGCTGAAATAACAGTTCGCAGGCCAACAGAAAATCATCATATCCTTGCATGGGCCAGCAATGAATCTGCTTGACATCAAACCCGTCACAGAGCACGGAGTTACGAGTATAACTACAAGCAGGTGGAAAACTTTACATCTGGTTTACTATTAGAATTCATGGGTCATGCTAAGTGGAAAAAAATGCCCAAGCAGAGCTTTTCTAGTTCATACAAAATGACAAATGATGCAAGCTGTAAACTAACCACAGTAATTCTCTTAAGCAGTGTGCCAAGTGAATCGGACCACTATGGACCACTGACCATTGACCTACTACAGAAGCTGAAGGATTCTAGACTTTAGGATTAATGGACTCCTCTGTCAAACTGAGAGGAGCTGGGAAATTATACTTGGGAAGCTAATAATAGCCCATCTCAAATATCACAGTATGATGAACAATCAAATGTATTTCATTGGAAATGTGCCGTGCAACCTGTAACCCAGCAAAAAGTCACACAATCAAATGTAAAACTAAATTTAAATAAATCGATTTTTTTAAATACAAAGGATGCCATGAGCCTCTGGAAATGTCTTCAGTTGAGTGTTTTCTAAACAATAATACCCATAAGACTGATGAGAACTCTATAAGACTTTCAAGGCAGTGTAGCCTTTTTACGTACAATCCTTATGCTTAAATACATAATTTGACAGCAAAGGATAATTTCAGACTTGCAGGTTTTTCTATGTTTGGTTTAATTGCCTGACGTAATGACATTCTTGTCCTTGTTTCTATGAGGGAGATAAGATAGGTGGACATGTACAGTATGTTGTCTGGTGGTGGAGTATGTAGACTGAAAAACAGAAAGAAGAAAAACAGCTATCAGACACCTAGGAGGCTCCACACACAGTCGAAATGTAGTGTTTTTTATCACGCTTCAGTGTGGAAAAAATCTCCACTTTTTCTCCGTAGCTACAAGCTGAAGCAGCTTCACCTCAAATTCGTGCACTGAAACCCACTGCAGCTTTAAACATGTTGTTCCAAAACATTTTAATTGTACCCAATTGGGCATCACCAATTATGTCTCGGCCCACCCACCTAATCAAACCATTTACCGTCTAATACACAGCAATCGCTGCTGTGACTTACAGTATAGATGTGTTAGTGCTGGATGGAGGAGGGGCGACACAGTGGTGTAGTGGTTAGTATTTCTGCCTTGCAGTGCTGGGGCCCTGGGTTCAATTCTTGAGGTGTTATCTGAATCGGGTTTGTATGTGCTTCCCATGTTTGAGTGAGTTTCCTCCCCCAGTCCAAAGACATGCTGGGAGGTTAACTGGCTTCTAGGAAAACTGGCCCTGGTGTGAGTGTGTGCCTGTTTGTGTCTGCATGTGCCCTGCAACGGACTGGCATTCTATCCAGGATGTATCCCACCTTGCTCTCTGGCCCCCCGGCAACCCTGTATTGAATAAAGAGTTTAGAAAATGGATGGTCCACAGAGAAACTACTGGTTTGTGATCCTGCCGCCATGTCATGACTGATTTGGACAGCTTACGATAGCCATCATGTACTTTGAAAGCCAGTTACAGCTGTTAATTCCATGGGCGCTAGCTGTATGAACTCATTGTTAATTTAGAGCCTCTTAACAGGAATTACAGTGCTTTATGATGGCAGTACCCCATCTTAAAGGGCAGTCAGCTGAACTTGTTTCACATTTTTTCTACATACATCATGCCTGAAGCTTGCAGGAAGTCCAGATCTTTGGAATTGTAAATGTAAGTGTGAGACTCACCTAGAATCTTTTAAATACTCCTAAGATGACTTAATGTTCAATAAAGTTCCAAATTACTTCTCAGTATAGTTTAATAAACCAATAATCAATATTTTAACTTAATCAAACATCAAAAGTATTAAAAAAAGCACCATTAAGAACCCATTACATATGCTGTACATCTTATACAGTAGCAGGATTAGGCAACACACACTCATTAAGATAATATCTGGTAAAAAAGATCTAGCATATTCATTCAGTTAATTGTTAACTTTCTCACTTCTAATACTAATGAAAAAGGTTCTCAAATTTCAGATATTTCATTTGCTTTAAAGCAAGGGAATCAAGCTCTCAATCACAGGAATCTGATCAATCCAAGTAAGACAACCTGAAAAATTAAGATCTCCCCATTTATGTTAATTTGCCTTGTATTTTAAATGACTGTTTGACAGTTATTTTCTGTCACATTGGGCAAAATGTAGAGATTAGCATCATAGAAAAATACTGTAAATTTACAAATTCTTTTGATTTGGCAGTTTTACCACAATAATTCCTTTTATAAACCTTTTGGTCACTGCTTTACACCAACCAAAAGAACACCAAGACACTCCAGAATGGGGACAGAGCCTTTGTCTCTTTGAAATGTAACCCAAGCTTTTGTTCCCCAAGAGCACACATGGAGACTGCAGTAAAGGCCTCGGATGTAGGTGCTAAATTACTTTCAAAACAAGGTGCAATTAAACAATACTAAAGCCAATGAGAGCACTGATCAACATGTTGCCAGAATGCAAAAAGTATAAAGAAATGTGTTGCATTTATTGTCATCTTTAACGTACTGTAGAAATCACAGGTAGAATGCAGATGCACAACTGAGATTGCTTACAATTGTGGGTCGACATATCAGAACAGGTAACAGCTTAAAAACTGCTGTTGTTGCCATTGTGGTTGCTGGTTTAAAAAAATGTCTCAATCGAAAACAAAAGAAAAAGATCGGGGTGAGAGAGGGATTGCTGGGCAGGAAGGACAAGGGTTGTTTAGAAAGAGGATTAAGAGAACCAGGGTTACAAAATGAGCACAAATAAAAATCATGGGTAAGCATGGATTAACATCTTTTTAATGGCCTTTTGGGAAAAGTTGAAATGATCATTTCAAATATCAGGGAGAGGTTTAAATGTAAAGTTATACAAATATTCTGAACATAGTAAGAAAAATGAGTACATACAGTACAGTACCATATTTATTGTCAACTTTCAAATAAAAAACGTTTTTGCTTACCACAGTTATTGGAAGTTGTGCAACAGCATTTACAGATTCTGTCTGTTACATGACTTTACCTGTAACTTTGGTTGGAACTGATTGAATAATGCTATGGTATAAAGTTGCTTCTATCAAAATGAATCTTCTGACAAAATTCCAGCAACAAAGTGACATGAAAGCTACTTTTTCAAGCTACATTCTACACTTTTTTGGCAGACTAGTTTCCCTCAGGCTTAAGAACGTTCACCCACTAAAAAAAAATTCTATGAAATAGACCTGAGAAACAGCTTTAAGAAAACCACTCACAAAATACTGTACCTAATAAGCTTTCTAGGTCTCTGCTCCTCTGTGTTTAAAAGGCAAAAGGTTAAAAAAGCAATTCATGCATTTTACAGTAAGCACCACATGTTGAGGACCAATAGCTCATACCACAAATTGTAAAATATAAGTACAACAATTCTTAAGTTCTTAAAATAGTTTTCTGGATGTGGGAATCAAACAAGAATGGGAAGACTGATGTTTGAAATCACTACAAGCCTTGGATGACAGCACTCACGGAGGCACAGGTTATGAAACTTTAGCTGGAAACCGCACTATGTGATCACAGATTCCAAGCCTGGAGCAACCGGAGGGAAGATCAAACACTTTTTAGCAGCTTCCCCAAACTGTAATTGTTGTCCTTCACAAATGTGATCCATGGCAATATTCTAGAAGAGACATGCCCAATGTGCTGCCCTGCACATCTTACCATACTTATTCATTCTCCTTCCTACACCGTGGCCTGGATAAGAGCATCGAACTAATCCATATGAACTTTAGTCTGCCTCTGGTGTCACGCAGCAAGAGTTACAACATGACTCATTATAAGCTTCTGAAAGTTATTTCAATCAGTTACCATGTGGTTTTTATTAAGTGTTTTTTAAATAATGACAAAAACCATCCCCATGTGGAGAAGGCAATTCAAAACTAGCTACTTCTTTCTTCCCCACACTTTTACCATTCCTTAACATATAATTTGCACTGTAACCAAACTATAATAATTTTACAGTTCAGGCAGTGCGAAAGCATCTTTACATTGTAAACAATGATTACTGTATATACCTGCGTTAATGACTTGCCATTCTCTGCACGCTAGAAATGTCTAAAATGTACACTGGATTCTAAATAGAAGCCACTGAAGCTGATAGTTAGAAA
Source organism: Atractosteus spatula (assembly GCF_055471065.1). Taxonomy (NCBI): domain Eukaryota; kingdom Metazoa; phylum Chordata; class Actinopteri; order Semionotiformes; family Lepisosteidae; genus Atractosteus; species Atractosteus spatula. The sequence continues at coordinate 20,804,915 of NC_142714.1, forward strand.
AAAGAGTACTGCAATAATAAGCAAAGTAGGTTACAAGATCATGTGGAATTAAAAATATATGACAAAAATAGCAAACATGCTGAATATTTCATAGATTTTCACAACAGAAGATGTCAAAAACATGGTCTGACAAAGGCTATGTTTTTTATGCACAGACAAACCTCTATCAGTAGTGAGTAATTCTAGCAGAATTAACTGAGGATTTAGAGGAGATGTGCTGGATTATAACTAATAAATCGCTGGGGCATGATGCTACTCCCTTAATACTTAAGGTAATCCATCCACCCATTTTCGAAACTACTTTTTCCAGTACAGAGTTGCAGGGCACGCTGGAGACTAACATTAAGATAGGATACACCCTGGATGGGACACAAGTCAATCCCAGGGCACAAACAATCATATGCACACTCACGCCAGGGCCAATTTTCCCAGAAGCCATTTCACCTACCGGTATGTCTTTGGACTGTGGGAGTAAACCAAAGCACATGGAGGTAACCTACTGTACATAAACACTAGGAGAACATACAAACTCCACATGGATAGCACCCCACCCTGGCTCCGTACTTATGGAAACGAGGGATGTAAATCATAGACCTTTATTAAACTAAGATATTTCAGCTCTCACTAAGGATATGAGTAGCACCCTCAAATTGGGGAATAAACCATTTAGGGAACAGAGATTTAAGAAAAGAGGAGTTCTTGTTAAAGTTACTAGAATTCTTGCAACAAGTGAGGAGGAAAGTTGATAATACTAACCTATGTGATATGGAATTTTCAGAGCATTTTATAAGGTCCCATATAAAACGTTAACTTATATATCAAACTAAAATCTAAAAATATTAAATTAATTACACCTAATGTATTTAATTTATGCAGTCTTACGCATAAGCGGTACAAACCGTTAAATAAATAGGAAACAGGTAGTTAACCTCTAATCACGCAGCTGTAAGCAGATGTAACAGCTGTAGGTATGGTGCTTTACTGATCTATATTACATTCTGATACAGTTAGAAAACTTGTCAAACATAGAAATGATACATGATAGTAGGAGGGGTAAATAGCAAGAACTCCAGCAAGGCATTTTCAAAAAGATTCAGATGAAACCATGGAAAGGGCCGATACTTGGCAAATGAAATCAAATGTTGACAAGTGACCAGGAAGCAGAAACAGATTATACTGTACGCATGGGTGATTCTGAGCTGCAGGACATTTTTTAGCTTAAGAGTTTTTATACAGATTCCTCGCTATGCCTTCATTAAGACATTTTTGGGAAGTAGTAGAAAATACAAACCAAAATGCTTGGGTAGAAAAATTCCATAAAGCGTGTAATTACCAATGCTTTAATAAGACCTTGTGTGTATTGTTAGGAATACAGTACGGTGTTCAGTTTTGATCACCATAATACAAAAAAGGATATTATATCCTAAGAAAAACAAAAAGGTGCAACAAAATTAGTTTGGATTTCAGGTAGCTGATGCATATTGACAGGTTAAAGGAACTAAATATCTTCAGTTTAGAAGACGTCTATCAAATCTTAAGAAGTATAGACAGGGTCAGCCTAGGAGACTACTTCAGACCCCTCAGCGAAACCAGGACACAATGCCATGAACGGAAAATGAACGCAAATTCTTTAAGGAAGAAGAACAGGAAACACTTCCATCACTCAAAGAGTTACCATGGTTTAGAACAGACTTCTCAGCCCGACAGTAGAGGTCTAAAGTACCATACAGCATAGCTATAAACTTTTTTTTTAGTGGATTCTTTTTAAATTAATTATGACGCAAGCCCTGGCATCGATCACTGTAGGAATTCAGTTCAAATGGTCAACTATTCAATTCCCCTGAAGACTATTTTGTATTGAAGAATATTTTCTCATATGTGTCAAGAAAGCAGTTTCCTAAAGGAAATATTTGTATGTCGTCAACAAATAAGCTATTGGAGGTTGCTCTGTATATTGTACTTTATATTGAATGAAACATAACCCATTACCAAGCATGGCACAATGTTGCAAAACGGCTAATATTTGGAGTGGCACTCCATTTCAAGCACGGCTTGCGCAGTCAGGTCCGCAGTACTTAAGCGTACACATAGCGGTTGCCAATAGAGCTTCCAGGATATATCAGAAAAAATATAACCCCTTCCAGTGCACCGCGCAAAGTTAATTTTATATAAATAAATACACAAATTACAACAGTCAGCAAGACATTGATCAAATTAAGGTAGGACTAATTCTCTCACACACTCTTTGCCAATAATTGGCAACAAACTCAGAAGACTTTACATTGAAATGAAAGATTTAAACAAGCCCATAACAAACATGTGGTTCCCCAGCATTTATTCAAAAAGTTTAATAAGGCTGTTTTCATTTTAAAACCACAGTTGTTCCTTATTAATTTAATTTCATAACGAAATTTCAGGGTGAAAAATCCGAAAATAAAACTGCACTAGCGCGTTTGGTATTTGAACTACCGTTGCACGCTGCTTTCTTAAGCATGGGATTGATTTTCATGGTACTTAAACCATTTAACTACTGTACGTTATCAAGATTACTTGTTTTCGCCACGAACGCATTAACAATAAAAGAACTAGGACATGTGTATTTATTTGTTAGATTCATTTTATAGTTAGGGTGTATTTCTTTGCACCCTAATGCCTTTTGTTTTCAAAGCTAGTGCCGTGAAAAGAGACAGTTAACTTACCGATTTAGCTGTTCTTCTCCTTGCGAGTTCTCGGAGCACCTGGAGAGTTTCGCACAGCAACACACAAGTCCTAGTAAGTCACTCATATATTATGCTAATTCATACCTCTGAACTTCAGTGCAAGAAAAGGAGTCAAGTTACCTTTAACTCCTTCAGCTGGGAATTTCCTTTTGGCAAGCCGATAACATTCCCGCAAGGCTTTTTTTTTTCTTTTGTGAGAAAGAAGATGCGGGAAAAGATACGCTTTGAATTACAGAGGGCTGAGTTCGAGTAAATACAATGCGTCACACAAAAGATTTTAAAAAGCCCTGCACGCCCACTCCGAGGCTCTGTAGTGACGGATGAAGAGTTCGTCAATCCATTCATTTGGTTGACAGGGCCATGTTAGTTTAGGAAAAGAACATAACCCTGCATAAAAATGGAAATTATACTATTCGTTGAAAAAAAAAGAAGATTACTTCATCTGGTAGTTTGGGGAATTATTATTTGTTCGCATTGTAATTGTATATGCCATTGATCATAAATGTCCTCTTTAATTGTGAATGTTTGTACATCTGTTAGATCATGTTTATGAATTATCAGTTTATTCATATACAGTACATCCACACATCATTGTCAGGAGTCCCTGGTGTTGTGGACCTGCTGAATGTAAAACCTACAGAAAAGATTACTTTACAGGAGTCTATCTTTGTATTTCACCGCATGTCACGAGTGACGATAAACGACACACCGCACCCTGTTTGGTAAGCTGATGAAGATCAGGGACCAGACCCAGAGAAGAGCCATTTTGTATGAGCAGCAAGTTAAACCAACCAATACGTCTTTATGAAGTTAAGAGCACCTGAAAGAGACTTAAGCACTTACAGTATGTGGAGGGCATACAGACTCCCCACAGACAGATACAGTCATCAAACCCACATTCCTAGAGCTGTGAGGCAGCAGTGCCAATCACTATGGTGTTCAGTCTTACATTGCAATTAAGGATAAACATTAAATGCAAAGCAGTTGGATCTGTGCATTTGGAGGTGTCTACTTGTTTAGTGATTGGTTGCCAGCTTTAACAACATTTATTCATTCACACCTGGTGGGGATGGATGCTGTTGTAATACAGAGCAGATTTAAGGTTCCTTTTAGAAACACATAATATAAGGAGACCTGAACTGGGGCTGCTACAGGGTCAAATACTCTGGATGGATAATGGATCATGACCATGTGTATGGTTGTGTGGGGATATTTTAGTATTATTAACAAAGGCCAATGCATGGTAACTGAGAGATGTAAAGAGATGCATGCATTCCTCCTGGCACATTTTCAGAGGGTACGATCTACACATGCCAGTATTACCATTTTTGAAACATAAACATCAATAGACAAAAACACCCGCACGGATCTTCACTAAAAAAAAAACAACATTTGAGAATTACAGTATTTGAATAAATGCTACTGATTCACAAACATGAATCCGGAGCTTGTAAAATGCCCCTTAAAGGGAAAGTTTTGCCACCTTCTCTTGCCCAGTCTTTTGGTAGCTGGCTGTATTCTTCCTTACCATAACATAAACTGGAGTGTCTGCAGCTCCTCTGTGGCTCTGGGGTAGCTGGGACAGCAGCACTACAGCATTGTGGGTACTGGCCCAAGGACAGCACTGGCACAGATTCACTGCAGGTCTGGACTTCTAAGATAAGAGTTGTTTGATTTTTCTCAACTACATTCTATACTGAGCATAGCAACACAATCAGACAACTTCTAGAACTCAGAGACTCTCTGCTGAAGAGGAATGTTGGGTATAATTTATACCTGTCATGCACAGCAATCTGTTATTGACTAATTATTAATGGTTACAAAACGATGGCTGCAATCAATGCCACTCTGTTTTGCCCTCCCAGGCTCAGATAAAAGGAAAACAAAACTGAAATCACGATATGAAAATGCAGAATTAAAAACTATATTCTCGCGGCTAGTCTTGGCCCTTCAATAAAACCTGAAATTAAAAAGACAGAATTGCGAACTTATCGACAGGATGCAATTAACTGCCAGCAGGGTAGTCACTGTGCTCAGCAGAAAGTGAGCAGGGGAAAGTAGTCATGCTGCTGCGTCTCTCATTTGTCTAGACTTTCAGAGATGTATTTAGCACACTTATCAGCCCTGTGTAATAGTTGTTTATGGACTGCTCCCTCTGGGGAAAAAGGGAAATGTTCTTGAACTTGGAGGGGAACTGCAAACTGGGCTGCTGTGCTTCAAACACATCTGCACGTCTTCTTTCAGCAGGATACCACTTGGTAAGCAAAGTCAAATGCCGAGCTTACTAAAGCACACACAGCTAAGGGAACTCAAGGTTTAGAAAACGGCCACCAAAACCACCAGCCACTGTTCAGACATTTTGCAACAGAGCAGTTTTTACACAGAGGAAAAGTACTGAATGTTTTCTTCAATTGTTAAATCCAATGGGATGCACCTTTTCTCCATCTCTGACATATGATTAATTACACACACAGTCCAGAAATCACAGACTCAGGAAGGGGCTGAACACTGCGGTCAGGTTGCCATTGACGTGCCACGCTGAGCTGCTGGATGCCTGTCACTCTCATTGTCTTTAAAAGCCCTGCTCCTCCTCCAGTGGAAACACCATACAGCACTCCTGCAAACACCCCGCTCCACCCTCTCCCTCCATACACACCTCACTCCACCCTCTGCCCTTATACCAACCTGTCACCCCCACACACTCCTCACTCCACCCTGTCACTCCCCACTCCACCCCACACACAAACACCCCACACCAACCTGTTAATTTATTGAAGGGTAACACTTTTAATGGTCTCTACTGTGGTAGAACCATAATAATGTAACGAAAGCTTTTAGCACCTTCGTCCCTTAAAGAAAGCACATTTTGATTATCACGTAATAAAAAGCTATTCTTGCCAGCCAGATTAACATCTTAGTCTCCACCCTAATTGGCTCAAAGTTTACGTCTTTTATTGTAGCAGCTCAGGATCTCAAGACCTGGTCCAGCAACGTCATTCAAATATGCCTTCTGTTTGGACAAATTCTTTTTGACTAAATTAATGACTTTATCTTTCCTTTTTCCATTTTACAGGCCATTACATATTTATGAAGAGGCCTTTAAAAAAGGTTATATTAAAGTTAATAATTACAGAAGTTAATTATTCTGTATTATTTTGATCTCCTGTGCATATATAACCAAGCCCTAAAAACAATTTTATTCTTTACTATTTGACTCTTTTCAAGTGGGATTTTAATATTGCATTTCTTGGCCTTCCTAACTGGAAAAAAACTTTAATTCATGTTCCACCACATTTCACAAATATGTTTGGCTTTAATTACAAACAACAGCCCTGAAGTAATGAAACAGGGTGGGTTTTTATTTTGCCGTTCCTGGTGCCATGCTTACTGAATTTGGCCCATATTCTTAAAGCAGCAGTTTCATTTGTTTAACGACAGCTGTGTTTACAGAGCTAGTAACATATTCCAGGATGTTTTCCTTCTCTTTATTCCAGCAGCACAGACACAACAATGTGGATCCCTTTCTGGACTGCTGGAACAGAATGAAGTCAGTTGGGAGTGAGGAGAGTTACGTTACGGTGCCTGCAGCTATACTGTATTCTCATGTTATTGCTTTAGTATCTAGTTTCACTACACTGGCAAATGTTTATATCCTCAGGATTTTGCTGTGGAGCAAAATGGGCCACGTGCCATCCAGTATTTGTGTGTAAAAGCCCCAGACTGAATACATGTGCTCATGTGCTGTAACTCTGATATCCCCATCATAGAACATGCACAATAATGACTCCCGGAGCTCTGAACTACATTAGATCTGAATTTATACTCCAATATATACAGTACAAAGAAACCCCATCCCCCCAGAAAACACAACTCTTAATTAACAGATTTTTCAGTTTTTACTTCCTGCTGTCTGAACTGTTGGTATCTGGCATTCATGTAGGATACAGAGAGAGTAGTCAAATCCAAATCATATTCTCTTTCAATCTCAGTCCTGAGCAGGCAGTCTCACTGTTTCTCCTTTAAGCAGCTTCTTCAAGGCGATGGTATTCAGGATGGTCAGTCAGGCCGAGTGGTCATGAAGATAGTAGACTATGGATTTTTCCCAGCATTTGAAAGTTAAACACTCGTCATGGAGTAATTTACAGTCCCTTGTCCCTAGTTTAATTTCCCCAGACACATCCACACTCTAGAGCCAGAAGGACTATCCACGTTGCTCAATGAAATTATCATCAAGGATGACTTTGCCCTTAAGATGTGTGCAGTATTTATGTTGAAGTGTCTGCAGATAGATAATACAGTCCAAACCCTGTTTCAATCCTTCTCTGGGGTGAGCTGCATGTCCTGTCTTTTGGGACAAGCTAACCTGTATCCTTCCTGTTTTTCACAATGTTTCACAACCTCCCATGCCAAATAGTGTGCATCTTGTAGGTTCCCTATGGATAAATGGGGGATTTTCTGTGACTTTGATTATTAAAATGTCACCTGTCCTCCCAATTTTAATTCAATCCAACTGTTTGCAGACACAAGAGACTCTTTGCCTACATTGTCATATTTAGTGTACTTGGCTTGCAGTCTGGTACACATGCCAGCCATGTAGTTCCCAAAAGAAACACTTTGAAATGTCCTGGTTATTGAAGTAATGTCGCTTGTTGTTTTCAATAAGTAGTTTAATTTGACTAAAGAACAGCGAAATGTTTTTTTTCTCTTCAGAACATCACATTAATATTCTTTCCCTTTTTATAAGACAGCACGTGCACAAATCACCCAATAGTCTATACTAGTTTCAGCTAAGCTCTGCTGTCTTTACCCACCACTCAGCCCCACTCAATGCTTCTCTAGCTCCGAACCTCACTACTCTTCCTGCTAAGACATTACCTAGCCATAAAATAAAACTCTGTGAATATATCATAAAACACAACACAGACAGACATGTCACAATGGTGCTAAAGTGTTAATGCAGCCATGTTTGTGCCCTGTGAACCTGTATCAGTCTTGATAGTTTCTCTGTTCCCCCCTTGTCTCCGTCCTCTGTTGGCTGTTGTACACGCAGGTTTTCCCAGCTTGGCCTCCCTTGTCCTCTCAGAGTTGGCGGTTGAGTTTCTGGGCCTGTCTCTCCTTGGCCTCGAAGGCGAACTTGGTGTCCTGAAGCTGGACAATGGTCTCCTTGGCCTCCCTCATCTCCTGGCTCAGCTGACTGTACTTGTGGGCCAGCTCCTTGTTCTCCCTCCGCAGCTCCAGCACCACCTGGTTCAGCTCCTCACTCTGCTTGCTGCAGCGCGTCTTCAGCTGCTCCACCTCCGACAGCATCACCTCCATGCTCTTCACCAGCGCTTCCAGTTTCTCCTTCGACATCCTGCCCCGGGTGTTTTCCGAGTGCCGGTTTTCTGCGTCGTTCCTGAGCAACCTGGAGCCACAGCCTGAGTTGCCTTTCTGTTTAACAGCTAAAGCTGTGCTCACGTAATTCCCCCTAAGCCTTCCACAGCACGAGCTCCTTATCCCACTGCTCTAATCCACTTTAGGATGCTATATCAGGAGTTGCCCACTCAGATAAATTGAGGCACCTCAGATCACAGAGGTTGAGTGAAATACATACTACGTGCCTATCTCTTGCCTCTTGAGCTGCAATTTCGATAGATGGTGTAATTTGCTTCCCCTTCAGAAAAGAACTTGAATTTGAACTTTATTGCCATGTGTCACCGGTACGTGTACTGGTACAATGGAATTTTTACTTACAGAAAGTCTCTGGATTGTTTAAAAAGTGTAAAACACAAAGCGCAGACAGTGCATCAAGACAATATACAAACAAACTGTAGAAAGTAAACAGTTTGAATGTAAACAATGCAGGCATGTAAACAATGCCTGCAGATGTGTAATAAATAAAATTACAATGAGGTAGATGGTGTGGCTGTGGTCCGAGGGGCATGGCCAAATGTGTTCGCCAATCGCACTGCTTGTGGGTAGAAGCTTTTGAAGAATCTGGTGGTAGGTGGCCGTATGCTCTTGTATCTCTTGCCTGAGGGCAGTGGGGTGAAGAGCTCATGCCTGGGGTGGTGACTGTCCTCTGTGCTGGCCAGAATTCTACCACGGCAGCGGTCCTCATAGAGCTGTTTAATCTCTGTGAGACCACAGCCAATGATCTTCTGGGCCACCTCCACCGTTCTCTAGAGTACCTTTCTCTCTCGAGAAGAGGTGTTGCTGTACCCCACAGTGACCCCGTTGGTGAGGATGCTCTCAATGGTGCAGCGGTAGAAGTTCATCAACACAGGTACTGGCATCCCCCAATCGGTTGAGGCACCTCAGGAAATAGAGGCACTGCTGAGCCTTCCTGAAGATAATGTCTGTGTTTACAGTCCTGGTTAGGTCATTAGAAATGTGAATTCCCAAAAACCTAAAGCTGGTGACTGTTTCCACTTCAGTTCTATCAATACTGAGTGGGCTGTGAGTGTGTGGCCTGTGTCTCCGAAAGTCCACTATTAGTTATTTTGTTTTACTCTCGTTCAAGTCCAGGTTATTGTTGTGACACAACCTCAGCAGCTGTACAACTTCATCCCTGTAAGTGGACTCGTCATCATCGCTGATCAGGCCTATTATAGCGGTGTCATCTGCAAATTTAATGATGCGGTTGTTGCTGTGTCTTGCTTTGCATCATTAGTGAATAGGGAGTACAACCCTGGACTCAGATAGCAACCTCAGGGTGAGAGGTGTTGATGTTTTATTACCTATCCGCACCACCTGTGGTCTCTCGATTAGGAAGTCCAGCAGTCAGTTGGCTGGGCATGATTGAATTGAATGCTGAACTGTAGTCCACAAACAGCAAGCTCACTTATGAGTTCTTAGTATCCAGGTGTTCCAAAGCAGTATGGAGAGCTAAGGAGACAGCATGATCCACTGATATGTTGTTCTGGTAGGCGAACTGCAAGGGGTCCAGGACTCTGTGATGGAGGAGTTGATGTGTGACAACACCAGCTTCTCCAGGCATTTCATCAACACAGATGTTAATGCTACTGGGCGGTAATCATTCAGGCACGTTACTTTTGCCTTTTTGGGGAGTGGAACAATGGTGTTTTTTTTTAAGCAGGTGGGGACAATGGACTGTGACAGGGAGGAGTTAAAGAAGTCCGTAAACACTGTGGTCAGCTGGGATGCACATATCCTGAGGATGCAGGGTGGTATCCCATCAGGCCCTGCAACCTAACAGATTTTCACCCTACTCAGAGTCTTCTGCTTGTCCTGCTCTGAGAGTTTCAGAACAAAGTCGCCCTGTACACTTGAGGCCTTTTCAGCACTGTCCGTGTTCAGAGCATCAAAGTGGGCATAGAAATGGTTCAGCTCATCAGGCAGTGATGTTTTGTTCGAATCAATCTCCTGGCTGCAGCACTTATAGCCTGTGATTGATTGTAATCCCTGCCACAGCCTCCAGATGTGGCATAATGAATATAATAATAATGAGGATGCAGAATGCTGCACAAATAATTCTGAGTGTTGCCTTTTTTCCCTGAAGCCATAAAAAATACATGAAAAAACCCCACTAAATAGTTATTTTTCACCTGCTCTTTTTATACTCAACACTTTGGATCTGTAAGGTCATGTACATCAATATGAAACCTTTCCTTTGCCTAGTAAGCTGCGGCCAGCACTTCATTCTGGTCGGCACTATCATTCTTTAATAAAAGAAGCTTAAATGATTAGCATTCTGTCAGTGGTCTGTCCCATCCAGGGAATTAATTTGTCAGGCTCATAATGTTCATGAAGAAGTAGCTTTACAGGAACCTATCCCTAGCTTCCCTGTGTTTCATCACGTTTCATCAGCAGCCCTGTCTTCGGATCTCATTCTGCCTGGGAGAGGTAATAGCATTTAATCATACGGTTTGGCTCAGTAAAAAAGCTCAGCAGCCCTTACATTTAGATGCTTTGTATTCTCTACTTATTGATCAGCTTAGGTTTGTGTTTATGCTGACCCATGTGGTGTTCACATTAGGCTTTAATGGCTATGCTCCACAGCTTTTTAAAGAAAAAAAAGGAAGATTGCTATTTAATCAGCATCAACTCTTATCGGGCTTCTTTTAAGACACTGATGGATGAAATCATTGAATCAATTTGCATAACAGTACAGTATTTACTTGTGTGTTTTCTACCATATATCTCCACTCCAAAGCACTTTACAGGTAATGGGGACTCCCCTCCACCACCACCAGTGTGCAGCATCCACCTGGATGATGCGACGGTAGTCATAGTGCGCCAGAACACCCACCACACATCAGCTATCAGTGGGAAGGAGAACAGAGTAATGAAGCCAATTCATAGATGGGGATTATTAGGAGGCCATGATTGGTAAGGGCCAATGGGAAACTTGGCTAGGATGCCGGGGTTACACCCCTACTCTTTTCGAGAAACGCCCTGGGATTTTTAACAACTACAGAGAATCAGGACCTTGGTTTTACATCTCATCCGAAGGACGGCACCTGTTTACAGTATAGTGTCCCCTTCACTATACTGGGGCATCGGGACCCACATAGACTGCAGGGTGAGCACCCCCTGCTAGTCCCACTTCCACCTCTTCCAGCAGCAACCTTTTTTTCTCCCATCCAGGTACTGACCAGACTCACACCTGCTTAGCTTCAGTGGGCTGCCAGTTGTGAGTTGCAGGGCGATATGGCTGCTGGCTACTGCTGGAATTTGTGAATTCCCCTACCCGCTGGATTTCAACTTAATCCACCTCAGCCTCTCAGATATAACAAAACACTTGGAAAGCTGCACTAATGGAGCAATGTGTAAACTTCCAGCCTGTTGAAGGTACGTGTCAAGTGAGGCTGAGAGTTTTTCTTAGAAGGAAAGTCTTATAGAAAAGCGAGCCTGTTCTACTGCAGCGATCCAATTTATTGGCTAACAAATGGATGTAGCAAAAGCGTTTAGAACAAAGAACACTGCAAGGCGATGGGACTAATCACACTTTCTTTAATTGCAAAAAAAAAGATTGAAACTGTATCAAAATTCTAAACATCCTGTAGTTATAAATTAACAATTCGGAACAAGCAGTCTGAAGAGAATCAGACCAGGATTATAAATCAGCAACTTCCTATTTACAGACCAGTGTTGTTATACAGAAAAATAATCAGAGCACGTGGGAATAGGGATAGTGTTTGTGAAGACTCTGTAGACACTCACTCAATGCTACTTCTTCCTGTGCTCTTGTAAATTCTGTTTGTTACAGTCAGAAGATCCTTGAAATAGGACAGACAAATAGGATTTCGACACTGGGGAGAAGGGCCTCTTACCGTTTATTTCCAAAGAAATCTTCCCTTTCAGATACTGCTAGGTACTGTGTACACTTCTCCTTTCTTCCCTAAAAAGATTAGAACTGTATCGACACAGCACCACACACCGATGGGGTAATAAGAGAAAAGGTGGATGTAAACTATAGAAGAGGAAAGGGAACCAAATGTATGAAAAAAAATGAAAAGACTAAAGTGTAACATTAAAAATATCTACCAAAGTGAAGCCTTAGACAAAAGAAAACACATGACTTTCAAGTAGCCTCATACCAGTCAGGATGACATGTTAGGCAACTCATTTCTAAACAATACATGTGCAGCTGCACATTTATTGAATCTTTGAATTGTGCAGTTTTCGAAACATTCAAACCAACTGTACTGCAAAATGACATGCAATGAATGAGTAAAAATACTGAACCTGAATGACACTGAACGATAGGTGTTTGACTTTCTCTGGAGAATTAAATGAAGTCGCAGAGCTATCATTGACGATACTGCCAGATTTGCTACGTCCAGTTATGCTCTAAGTGATGCTCCAAGCAAGATGAGCCACTGCCTTTCTCCTTATCTCCCCATACAGGTCTGTGGGAGGCTAAAAAGAGGATACTGCATCTTGCTAAAGTGAGGTGCAGGTCACATGCCTATTGATCATGACATGCTTGTAAGATTAAGAATTTCTTATCTTGGATTAATAAATTACAGTCAGTGTTTCATTGAAAAATCGCCCCAAGGACACCTCAAGGTCTTCTTTGTTAGTTCCAGCTGAGCTCTAAATTCCTCAGTTGAATATTACTCAGCTTGCTAAACTGAACAATTCTGGTGCTTTTAAACAAGAGGATATTTAAGAACTACTACAATTCCTGCCAGCCCTGCAGATCACCGGCTGTCCAATTCTGAAGATCTTGATAAAATGCCTTAAGATCCATCCTGCCAGCCATGTTTTTCCAATACCCTGCTCAAGAAAACAAATCTCAGTTTACCTGTCCATTCCTTGATTTATTTTATAGTATTCCTTTAAAAAACTGCCTCAGTTCATGGAGTGGATTAGTGTTAAAAGGGAGCTGAGTAGAAATCAGGTGTTTGCACACCTAAGTACAGAATCCAGTACTGTGAAGCTGAAAAGCAGCAATCTAAGTGAACTATCTGAACAGAACCCAACAGCCTAAACATCCTCATAGTCACTATCTTACCTCACGAAGCTTAAAATGAGGAAAAGCAAATGACTGTGCAGAAATCCACCTGACTGGTAATTAAACACACACTGGCAGGATGGCCAAGGCAGTGGGTATAGGGATCAAGTGGTCAGCTCCAGCGCTTCACTGTGCAGAAATGACACACAGGCAATCACACAATTAACCACTGGTTTCAACCACGGAGAACCTGAAATAAGACACCAAGGCCAGCGACACAAAAGGAGCAAATGACAAGAAATAATTAAATGTCCCAGGAAATGTGATAAGAGAAAATGAGAGTGCTCAAACTACAGCTACTAAGCTGTAGTTAAGCATCTGGATATTGTAGGCTCATAAGAAAATACCAATGCATTTTATGCCTTTATGTCCAACCGTTAAGATATTGAACGGATATAAAATGATCTTACATATGCAGTCACACAAAAACCTTATTTTGGGTATTGGACGTGATAAAACAATTTCAAATTCCTTTCAAAAGAACAATTCTCACACTTTTTTAAACATGGCAGAGCAATCAGAAAACCTCTCGGCTAGACATATCCACTGTAAAACAGCTATTGAAACGGAATACAGAAATGTGTTCGCAAGGTCATTTAAACTTTTTTTTCAGATTTCATTTGGTCTGAGCTACTACACCAGCCCAACCAATTCAAGAGCTGTGCCTAGGAGTGAGATGAAATCTTTCTTAAAGCATTTTTGTACATATTGCCGTTGAGAGCAAGCACATTTACAAAACCCTAAAAATAATTTAGAATCAGGCAAGTGATAGAGGGAATTACATTGCAAGGTGATGATGAGGGCTTGAGATGGAAAGCCGTTAATCCATGCCCATCCTCCCTTCCATTCTTACCCGCCTCCCCCACCCCCCCAAAAAAGAATTCCTCCAGTCCAGTCCAGGAACAGACAAAAAAAAATCTCAGAACCCCAAATGTCCCAGAAGTCCGCAGGAGACTGTGCAGAAGGCAGGGAGGTGAGGGCGCCCATCCTGCTAGATGTAGAACTGGTGTAGTGCCAGCTGATCCATGAAAGGCCGCACCAGGTTGTCAGTAGCGAAGTAGAAGACCAGGCCAAAAGTTATGGAGATTGGCAGGGCTGGCAGGGCCTTCTTGAAGATGGCGAGGAGCAGCAACGTCAGGCACAAGCCCTGGGGAAGCAGGGATAATCCGTTATTCACTTCTGAAATGCCCATCTGAAATCTTTCGCTTACGTTCAAGTGCAAGAACAGATAGGAACAGCCACTGCCAATGCTGCCGTTTCCCTGAAATCAGACTGAAACAGAACAGGGATAACATCCCGCTGTCGGAAGTACAGAGGTGGACACAACACTGCTTTCTATAAAATAGAAAGTCTCAAAAGCTGAGGAATTATTGGATAACAAATGGCGAAAGCATCTACCCATGAACCTTAAAAAGAATGAAAACAGCTCCTTTAAAAAAAAGGAACTAGAACCTTTGTAAATAAAATGTTCTGCTTTTGGGATGAGCTCCTCCATTATAACAGAAAGTTTGAGTACCTTGTATGTGTGCCATGTTATGATGGATATTAATATTTATGTCCCCAGAATAAGCTGAAGAATATCTTGACCAAATGTATATGCATAATATTTAAAACACAGTATGTAGTTTTATAGCACTGCACTGGCTGGGGACGGCAGAGGATTCTCTCTCTTTGTGATTTCAGAGATTTTACATAATCAATGACAACAAATACATTTCTAGCTATAGATAGCAACAGATATATTTAGGGAGCAAGACAGAATGCATTCTCAGAAAGCTTTTGACAAAGCTCCACACAAAGCATTCTTGCACTGAGAGCTGCAGGAATTCAAGATCATTTATACATTTGGATTAATGACTGTTAAATGGGCAGAAGACAGACAGTACTTATAACAGGAGCTAACTCTGACCGGAGTGAGGGCACTAGTGGAGTACTGCTACTATTCCCATTTTATACCACTGATTTAATCTCTGTTACAATAAGAAAAAGTGTCAGGCCTACAATGATACAAAAGTAGGTGGAGAAGCAAAAACTATTTCAACAATGCAAGTGATACAGGGAGACAGACAGACACTATTCAGGGAAGGCAAATAAACTATAATATGGATAATTGCAATGTTGTATGTGCGGGTAACAGGAATGTTAGATTTTAAATAGGATGGTGCTGAGACAAAAGAAACAATACACAGAGAAAAAAATAGGAATTTTTGTTGACTCATCACTTTGCTGAGGTCCACAGTGCAGTGAAGAAACAAAAGGCCAACAATATCCATACACAGACAACGCCTACCATTTAAAAAAAGATGTTTAAAATGATACAATCCCACCAGTGAGCCTGGAAACGTGTTTTCAGTTCTGCTCACAACTTTACAAGACAAATAATCGCTGCTCTACAGGCAGTACAACCGAGAGCAACACGACTAGCTCTTCAAGGCATGAAAATGTTACATTTAGACAAGCCTGGAATGCGGAAGATTATTTGGAGTCTTGATTCACGAGGCAGGATTCACGAGCGAATCCACGGACTGTCTCTCAGGATCCCAGCCACCGCGAGGACTTGTGAACACCAATGTGGAAATGAAGGTTAGGGTAAAACGGAGATCTCCTCTCGCGAGCGCACCAGCCCGGCGCGAGGCAGGATACTCACGATCAGAATGGCCACGAAGCAGGCCAGCGTGGTGTTCCAGTCCCCGCTGGCCGTGGCCGAGGCCTTGCCCACCAGCACGCTGTAGAAGATGAAGTCCCCCAGGCCCAGCTTCACACCCCCTGGAAGACAAAGCGTGTCGGCATCACCCACACCCAGCTCTGTACCGGCCCTCGGAGAACTCTCACATCCCAGCTTCTGCGGGGTACTTGTGTGCTCTGGCTAGGGAATATAGGAGAAGCTCAAGAGGCCTTTAAATGCCCACACATTAGAGCTTGAGAAATGAACCAATTCTTTTTCAAAATAAAGTAAGACGCTTTCCTAACAATGTTTAAGTCACCATCCCCATGAAGTTGGGAAGATGTAAAGAAAAGAACCCCCCCCCCCAAAAAAAAAGATGAGGATACATTTCAAAGCAGGTTAAGGCAGTTGTGAACAAATTGCTTTGCAAGAAGCACTATTTGTATCCTTAGCCTGAGCAAACAGCAAGTCCCACTGAAATAGGGAACCATAACAAACATTACAGCCTCTCAGCTTAATCATAGCCCAGGGAGGGGTTTTACCCAATATTTGGGCTTTTAAGTACAGACAGAGATAAGAGCCTAGTTATTTCCACAAATTAAGAGTTCTTAATCTTTTATTACCAACTGTCCTTTCTGTGCCAGGACTCCACCCCTCTGCATAAGGCTTTACATTCCACAGTTTGGGAATATGCAAGAGTGCACAGGCCCCTCAGAAGCCCAGACCTGTGAGGAAGTCACTCCTTTCATTTGCAAGCTCATTTGATTCCTGTAAGTCACGGCACAGCTCTACGCCTTCTGAACTAAAACAGGGAGTTTCATACCCCAGTGTGAACCAGGTACCCCACAGGTATACAGGTATCCCACAATGAAAACTAAAGGAAAAATAATTCATTTTCAGATTAAAATAGTAGGATTTGTGGAAAATCAATGGGAACAGCAGAAGCTCTGTAATTTATTACTTTTACTGGGGAATGCATTGAGATATTTTTGAATTAGAGAAGCAGTCGTGTTTTGTATGTTGTACGAGAGGTAAATTTTTCACTGGCTATTTCATAACAACACCTGCTTCATAATTTGATCAAGGGACTGAATACACTCTTTGCTTAACTGAACTTCAATGAAATTGTTAAAATCCTATTTTGACCTGAACTGGAAAGAAAGTTTATTAACTCTCCATATCTAGGGATTTAAAGAAAAAATACTGAAAAATAGCATGGATTAATTATGACTAGCACATAAACAACTGTGGTGGACTATTTCAAGTATTCTGAGCACAGTGTTTTATTTTTTTTTGTAATGAATTGATTTAACATTTCACAATAGCACTAACTACAGTAACTGATACACCTAAACAAGCGATTATACCTCAGCACCCAACAGCACATGCTAACCTTGGTGCACTCCTGGCAGCATGTTGAACACATGACTGGAGAAGATCTAGCTAGCTCTCTCAGAGCAGAGATTTTTCTTCCACGAAGGAGAAAGTGTTTTAAAAACATCCAAACACTTGCAGCTCTTCTTAAATACTGCTGCATCCTGTCCTTGTCGGCAGATTTGTTTCTTCTGCATTAATGGTTCTTTTCAAACACTTTGCTGTTACATTTTAAAATGTTTTGGCTAGCTGGACTGCAATATTCTTCAAGTTTTAGCTTAACCTGAGTGTGAAAGTGAGTGAAGAGGGAAGAGTGAAACTTTGAGGGAACCTATCTTTATTCAACTCATTTATTCTCCGTGTCTTGAACTGTACGTTCATGAGTATTTACAATCAAAGCAACATACAGCCATCATAATAAAGAGAAGGTCGATCATAAAGTGTGTTTAACACATGCGAGACCTTCTAAGCTTCAGAGGAAAACTTGGGTTCTGTTTTAAGACAATGTTAATGAAGCTTAACATAAACTACAAAAATGTGTTTTTGTTTAAATTACATTTGATGCAGCCATGAATTTAGTAACAAGGATATTGGACATCTTCTTTAGTATCCATTGTTTATACAAATGAACTTACAGTTTACAACAGAAGTGAGGAGACTGGTTTGTATTTTTAATTAGCTTTGGCTAGTGCAAGTTTTAAATATTAAATCACGGCTAAAATCCAATACCTGAGAATAGTAACACTATAGATATGAGTTTCCATAAAAGCCTGGCTATTGTCTGTAGGGGGTAAGTTATTTCAAGGTGTACTTATTACAACATTTATCTCCCACTCTAGAAGAAACTTAATCAGGGTACTTCCAGGATTCTTTTTTGAAGGATTTTTTCCCCACAATTATTCTATTATAAATCCACACAATCTGGGATTGTCAAACTCAAGTCAATAATAATAATAAGTCTAAAAACCACGCTGCTGCACCCAGGAGAGAATGTACACAGGAAGTGCCGATGAACTCCTCCAACCTGCCCACCTTTGAGCTTCAGCGCCAAGGAAACCACAAGCCCAGAAGAATCTGGATGACTACATCCACCATTACCCTTGCCAACACTCTGCTAGTTGCGCTCTGCTGCTTAAGGAATCCTGGTCACAGCGACTCATGTCGGCTAGTCACCTGGCTCGAACCCGTGACACCTGCATTATGGTGCTCAACCTGCAATTACTTCCCCCCTCCTGAATGAAGAGGCCCATTGGCCCCAGTAAGGCAAGCCTAGCCTGCTGACTCCTGACAAGCCTCCACTGTGTACACAGGCCTCCAGCCAGGAACTGAGAAAGTGACCATTTCAATCCTGGGGTG
Organism: Atractosteus spatula; assembly: GCF_055471065.1. Taxonomy (NCBI): domain Eukaryota; kingdom Metazoa; phylum Chordata; class Actinopteri; order Semionotiformes; family Lepisosteidae; genus Atractosteus; species Atractosteus spatula. The sequence goes on from NC_142714.1 coordinate 20,823,492, forward strand.
AAGCTCTCACCTCGGATAGAATTTACTGACGCACAGAAATACAGTTGAAAATTTACAGCCTGGTGGACAAAATGGTAGTCCAACAGTCACATTTAGGATGAAAAGGTGCATGACTGAGAAACAAATTCAAACACAATTAAGAAACACAAATGAAAACAGCATTAGGCACTTTCTGTACACAGCAATCGCCATCCCCTTCGTGGGAACACGACTCGGAAGTCCACTCAAAAAGGATGTGCTGTGCATAAGCCTGCATTGCTCCTGATGTGAAAGGGGCGTCTGACCAAACCACATGTGAATGCAAGCATGGGTCAGGGATGAGTTAATATTGTCACGGTAAGAAATGTGTGTAGCAGCCGAGTGAACCTGTTGCTATCCCAGCATCACTTACTCTCCTCCGCATCATCGGTCTGGATGGCCGGTGGTCGGGCAGGTGGCATCTCCTGGGCATATCGACGGGACTCTTCAGTGGACTCCATGTGCCCGTGCGAATCATTCTGGTGCTCCATCCAGTTTGGGGAAAAACCCCCGTCATCTTCATTCTCTTGAACCTGAGCGGGGGTTGCTGTGAGAAGAAGGGGAGCCATCATTACAATTTCCCATTTGCTTCCTAATTTGTAATTTTCCCCAAGTCGGATTGTTCCACATCTATCCGCCACTAAACAGAAAGAACTATTCAGTCTGCTCCTCTGGCCCTCTTTGCTGTTCAGGTCTCTCTGGGAAAGACTATTTCAACTGTGGCCACAGTAACCAGGAGGAAGTGTTTTATTTAAAGGGGTTGACTGCGATCAAACAGGTAATCACATTTACCTGCATACCAACCCTTAAAGCAATGACTCACCTTGATCATCCAGTTCTGAGGAATTCGGTTCTTCCTTTTTCTTAGCCTGTGATTCACCATCTGCCATGCCCACCAGCCACACCATGGTCGCTAATCAGAAAATACAGTAAAATTGTCACTGCAGAGCTCTCTTAACAGTGCATGCTTAGTAAGTGCCACCTTGGCACTTCCAAATTACAGCCAGGTATAAAACCAACCCAGTACATTGCAGTTGAGGACCAGCTATGAGAGCTCAAGAAATGTCTAAACCATTTATCTTTTCAATTAACTTATGCAATAAGAATATTATCAATACTATGGCCTTTTTCTGAACAGTCTTTTTAAAAATGACTCAATTTTAATAACATTAAGCCCTTTTATGATAAACACTTGATCAGAAATTGCATTGTAGTTCCATTTTGAAAGCGGTAACTGAAAATGTGACAATTTCACGGGCACATTTGTGCTTGAGAGAATGATGTAATTTGTATGCATAACCAGCCTGTAGAAAGTGCAGAGTTTACCTTACTTAAGAAATTGATAAGAAAATGTTTTAATATGTTCACCTAGGACTTGGCAGTGAGCCCCTAAATTTGTCAACTTTGGCACACATTTGCACCTGGAAATTAAATAGCTCAGAGCCTATCATATAAGTTAAGTTAAAAACATAATATACAGTTTATCATGTTAGACACTTTACTTTTCTGGAGGCTTGTACAAGCGATTCAGGTATAAATACCGCTTTAAATAGTGCAGCAGTGACCAAGTCTTCCTCTTTATCTGCTTCTCTTTAAACCCTGGCAAGTCATGTAATAAGTAGTGTTTATATCATTCAAAGAGTGAAGTGATCAGGAACACATTGACGAGCTAAACTGCAAAACCAAACTCTCCTTAGCCTTTCAAGTACATGCCTGGAAAGACCCTCATCGTGACCCTAATTGTGCCCTAGGGCATCACAAGCTATGAAGAAGCAGTATCTGATGGATCAAGTCTCATTTACCGATGAGAACTCTTCTTACTCTCACTTAAAGGTTGAACGAACACCCATAAGGACATAAGAAAGGCTACAAATGAGAGGAAGTGAGTTGACCCATTTTTCCACCCTATGAATAAACACAGTCAAACATGTATAAGTCATCTTGTCATGAGCTGTACAAACACTTCAGACCCAATCTGTTTTTGCCTGCATTATCTCAGTGAGTGGTTTCTCAAGTTCCACATGGACACCCACTCACTGGTAATGTGATGCCAGAGCAGAAATCATGTATTCTGAGTCTACTGACCTCTCTCAATGTGCTTCACCGTAGCCCTCAAGACACAATAACATGCTCATATAGCTACAGAACTGACCACAAGCAGCTAGCACAAGCAACCAGGGACACAAATGCGCACATGAAAACATATCTGAAAATGTTCTTTCCAAGAGTGGGCAGTCCCTTGTCCTTAATTTCAATGTCAGCTACAGTAGTATCTGCAATACTGTCAAGGATCTTTGTAAGTCATGGACAAGATATTCTTAAACAGACCTATTAAAGAAGGAAACCAATATTATAGAGATTTGCATTTCTGGGCACCAAACAGCATCTAAAAATAAACTGTAAATTCAGGATGAGTCAGTCCTTCTGTGTATCTGTAGGTCTTATTTAGGTCTATTCCTTTCAGCCATGACATAATACTTGATTTTTGCGAGGTATTCATTTTCGATCATTTGTGCTGTTGGCAAATGTGGCGCTAAGCTGTGTCGCTGAAAGCTCCAGAGGAGGAACTTGAGTAACACTCAAGTATTAGCGCGCGCTGTATCGACGTAGCTAGGTACATAGGCTGCGTATTTGACACAAACTCATTTTATTAAAACAGAAAATATGAAAACCTGTCTCAAGCTTTCTAAAAAACAATTAAGTAAGTTACAGATGAAAAATTTACTTAATTTACCTAATTATTCAATTTTTAATGCCCAATTTTTCAGCGCACACAACAAATCTCCAGGGTCATCTGGCGTACCACCTGGGGGCGCTCCGCATACCACAGTTTGAGGACCACTGGCCTAAGCCTAAGCCTAAGCCTAACTCACAGGAGTAAATGAGGGCCGGGAAGATGGGTTCATTCCTCTCCTGTGCTGTCTCCACCAGCATTCTCAGGGGACCCTTCGGGCACAGCACTGCGATCAGGTCTGCGGATGGGTAGGGAGAAAGGGCAGAGTGAGCACAGAGTTAGCTTTTTCCACAGCTCCTCCTCAGAAATACATCAGCGCACTAAATCGCAAACCTTCCACTCTCCTCAGCCCTCTAAGTACGGGCCTGGGTAGACCCGTCACATTTTAAGAATTATTTTCCAAAGCACGCCTTATGTGTTTCAATTTTACGGCAATTCTTCAGTAACAATACAAAGAACTGAGGTGAGCTTTTAGAGGTTCACTAAACATTTCTGTAGAAAGAATAAAATTCTCATGTTTCAATACCATGTCAGTGTATTCCAGACACAACCTACTGAAATAGAGGCTACCTTCACCATGAAACCTATTCAAAGATTTTAGTTTTCAAGTCCCTAAAGAAAAATTCAAAATAAACTTTAGTACACCCCTCTCAACATAATACACATTCTACAATAGATTTTGTTTTCTGTGAACTCTTTTTTCTTATGTACAGCCTGACCTCCTTAGTTTGGCATACAGGAAACATTTTTTTATGTGTAACCTTTTAGTGTACCTCAGCATTCATAATTATTTTAATTTAGCTCTAAAGACTTTTTGGTTACATCAACATAATTTTGCTGTTCCCAGAGCTATTCCTGTTCCCTAAGTGTTCCTCCAAACCACGTAGCGTGGCAAGTTATCTTATATAAACACGATAAAAACATTGCCAAAACAAACAAACAAAATCAAAGCAGATTAATAACATTTTCAGTGTTTTACACCATCTCCACTGCCACAGACCTCTTAAAAAAACATGAATAACCATTTCTGAAAATGTATCAAGTTTGAATTACTGAACACTGATTAGAAAAAAGGCAGGGATGTTTTCATAGCCTGAACATAACCCAAAACACTCAATTAGGGGAAATGGGGAAAAATAGGAAAAAAAAACCCTAATTGCAGACAAAACCTCTTCATTCAACCTCAAAGTGAACTGCTGCTCACAGTATGAAGAGCATATTTACCTACCCATCTACACCAAAGAGCTGAATTATGAAAGTTAAGAAAGTTTTTACTAATGACTATGAACATAAATCCTGTCAATGTGACAAGATTGGGATTATCTGATTAGGGCTCTCAGAGAGATACACTGTCGATCCAATTGGTGATGCCTTGCCTGTCAGGCATTGTGGAGACTGCACAGTTTCACATGAGTAATCTTAGGCGTGTACCAAGGCATTATGGGAGTTGTGGCTGTTGATTTGTGGCACTTGGTACTAGTGATTCCAAACTCTGTTACAGAAAAACAAATGGCAATTCCAAAATTAAAACAAAAAGTCAAAATTGGTTCTTTTGTGACATAAAGAAACTTAAAAGTATACTGAAAAATAGTTACTCTACAGATATTAGTAAAAAAAAATTCTGTTCACTTGGAAAGAAAAATGGATAAATTGACTTCAACCGGACTATGACATTACTGTGCAGGGACCATCGTGAATTGCAAGCTGAGCTCGGAGGAGCTCGGGGGAGGTGAGGCTGGCCTGGGTTTCTGAGGCGGACTTGCCATGGAGGAGAAAAATATGCAGCTCAAAGGGAAAGTGGTGAGAAAAAAGCTCCCTGCCTAGTTAGTGCCCTACAGTGACGAAATAAAGAAAAGTAGTACTTCAATTCAAGGAAGAGAAACCGAGTGTTAGCTCAATGTTGGAGCACTGAACAGGCAGGGCACTGATCCAACCAGAGCGTGAGCTCAATTGGCTGATGAGGGTGCACCACTTTGATCAATTAAAGGGGCTGGGAGACGCATGCGAGTGAGTCTGCAAGGGGTTAGACCGCTGTGTGAAATTCAAGCTGTGTTGAGCTCAGCCCTGGCCTCTCACCGTAGACGGAGATGACGGCCAGGATGAGCCACGCCGTCCACTCGGGGAGGTACTTGATGAAGACCAGGGCCATGAGGGCGCTGATCATGATGAGGTAGGCCTGCTGGAGCCTCAGGGGGCCCTTCCAGTGGATACAGATCATCCCCACCACCCCGAAATTCCAGATGATCACCGCCAGCGTGATGTAGTCCATGCCCACGTTGTAGGTTTTAAACACCTCGCTGCCGACGACACACAGAGCAGTCAGTGCAAGGCAGTCAATGCTTTTGGCTAACTAACCAATGGAGGTTAGCACAGGACTTGACTAAGGAGAGCTGCTTTTTAACCGATTTGTTTCCTACAAATAATGGTTCTACACAGCATCAACAAACAAGTAGAACATGTAGAACAAGCTTATGAAATTCTGGATTTTATTACCACTTTACTACGTTATCTGCTACAAACACAAGAAGGTTACTGGCCAGAACATTAATCATTTACATGCTTTGGAAACCCCAAATTATGTAGCCTAGGGCAGCCACATTCATTATAGAAGGAATGCCAGTACCAGCTTAAACCTTTTTAAAACATTTTTAAAGACAATAATTGAGGTTTCCCACCATTCTAATCAGTAAAATGCCTACTCATAATAATTGTGCTTTTGGTTCCCTTTCAGAAAAAAACCTGATTTACTGCACAATGCTAAAATTATTTAGTGGTGTTGTATAAAACTGAAAAGGAGGTGTTCTCAAACACAGAGGATGGCCATGTGTCAGAACAACTTAGTTTGATCATTTCCAACTGTAGAATCCAGTGGACAGACACGTTTTTAATGTAATTCAGGAATCAGAACGGTCAAATTTAGGGGAGAAAATGTCACCGAACCCGGCGTCCACAGTCTCATGACAAGAACACCCATTCTCATCTGCGGTCCTGCAGTAGCAAAAATGGTACATTGTAGTTTACTGCAAGGAGGAAGAACTAGCTCACCCCAGGTAGATGAAGGAGAAGAAGAAAAGCAGCAACAGGGAAGAGATGATGAGCCAACCGTGGATCACCTGCACAGAGAGCACAACAGGCTGTGAGCAGACCACACTGCCCACAAGAGACACTCAGGCACAGCCCTGTCTCTGCCTGCCAGACCACGACGAGCACGTGCAGAAACACACCACAAACAAAGAAAAGGTCATCGTTTGTGCTAAAGGTGAGTCTGTGTAATAAATGCGAATGTGTTCATAGACAGAACATGCACAATTTCTAACAATAATTTTGAACTTTGCTTTTTCATCATTAATAATGATCTTTATTGAAGTCCAGCAGTAGAAACCCTCCTGTCCTCTGGGTTGAGAAACAGCCCTAACGCCGGCCATTTTCTTTTTGACCCCTACACCCACGACACATCTTTCAGCTGCCATTAAAATGCAATTCTAACATCCAGTTAATGATGCACGGAAATCATGTTGCGCTGAAAAGGTACAGAAATCAGTTTTACTTCACAATATTTTTAAAGGAATTGTTCTCAGATTAGAGCTCATTTTAAAGTTCAAGATGACTTTGCAAAACAACATTCCTCCAAAATGCGGGAGACTTACATTTTTTTTTAATTGATACTGAAAGGCATGAAAAGACATGTTTTTGCTTTCGCTGCTCAATCCATTCTCAGTTTATACTGCTGAACCATGACCAGAAATTTCCTTTAATGGCAGTGTTAACAACCAGTATTACTGAGGCTTTGAATGCTTTTCAGCCGAAAACATTTCCTTTGGGTTTATCACCGCTTTGTGTGGGCTCCGTGAAATTGTCTAGTTTCTCTCTTAAGTGTTGTTCCTCTGACTGTGCCCTGCATTTTGAATGCCACTTGCACAGTGGGCTGGCCAGAAACACAGTAGTACATTCATAGTTTTTTTTTTGTTTCTTTGTTCATTGGAAGGAGTTGGGAAAGGATTGTTTTTTTAATCCCAAACACTGGGAACAGAAAACACAACAATTCAGTGTCTTTTAAGTGTCTGTGCATCCTATACCCTGGAGGTTACTTCTTCCTTTCCTGGCTGTAACAACAGCTGACTGTGTTCAGGAGCTCACAGGGTGCGGAGATCAGGCAGCTGAAATCCTTGTTTTACAGCCTCCAGTGGGGCACCTACAAGTTTGGGTGTGATCATTAAGGGCTCTGTTTAGCATCCAGAATGCTGTTTGTGTCCCAGGATAGCAGAGGAAAAAGGAACAGATGGTGTTTCGATGCATATATTTTGGAGACAAATGTGTTGGTAAAATTCACCTTTCTCAGCCGGTTTGACGGTTGTCTAATATACTCCATATGAGTGGAATTGCAATTTTTAAATCTTCCTTTGAAAATAAAGTCAGAGGGAACACTTAACCAAAATAACGACCCACAGATGACTACTACAAAGTGTTACCATCCCTGTGATGATAGAAGCTACTTACAAAGAAAGGCACAGGACCAGCTAAACCCTGTAGAGAACTGCAAAACTGATAAAGGTCACTTTTCTCAAAGGAGCATTTTAAAAACAATTAGATTTCCTGGTTAGTCTTACTCACTTTTTTTCAGTTTATCTGCAATGCCGACACTTGTCAAGAGGTTTCTCAGAACTACTTCTGATGGAATGGCATTCCGATAATAGAGAAGAACAGGCCACTCCATCTAAATTAGTGGTTCATCAGCTTATTGGGTACACATCCATCAGCTCACTGTGTAGCAAAGTCCTTGCTGGCAAGCTTCAGAAAGTTGGAGTCTCCCTCACCTTGTAGCAGCGGTACTTGTAGAGCACAACCAGCAGCAGGGTCATGACGACGATGACACTGATCATGATGGCTGCGTTGAGGATGGAGTTCAGAGCTCGCTGCCCCACTGTCTCCGTCTCCTCGGGGAAAGGGGTGTAGATTCTGGAAGGGTACGGACAGCACAGGGTTAATTCAGCTGCCTGACGAAAATAAGATGCAATGTCCACACGGTTCTCAGACAAAAATAAGCTTATTGATCCTACAGACCTGCTACTACTGCTGAATTTGATTTCTAAATCCATTTTTTTCATTTGACAAAAGCAGAAACCCATTTATGACCACATGCAAGTATAAAATAAGAGTAGATGATCTATAAAACTTACCACATATTAATAATGATCAAGGTTCGTGATCATACAAATACTTCAAGTAGCACAGATCAGATACAAAGTAAAGAGTACAGCTTTTAACATTCAACAGACCTCAAACCAGTTTTCATAAGTACTCACTGAGTGACGAAAAATAATTATATGCTTTTGGTAATATATTTTGCAGAAAAATACATGTTAAAGGTTTTATTGCTACCCTATGGTAAAATTAAAGACCATTCTTTACATGCAAGGTTTCACATTTCACTTTCCTGTAGTGTTTTGGCACAGTACTGTGAATGACTTATAATTTCAGATGCATCTATCTTGAGGACTACAATATACTCCATGTTAGTGCACTGTTGTTGAGCACTCAGTAGTGCTGTTAACATCACTTCTGTGTGAGCCTGTCTCACTTGGACAACACAAACAAAAGTGAAGCTTCATGGGCTCACAAATCCAATAAATGCAGGTCTAAACGCACACTCACCCGTGTCTTTTCAAATACTCCAGACTTGTGTCTCACTTTCAAGAAAACTGCTTGAAAGACTAAGCTTGGCCATGTGTATCATTGTGTGCAGGGCTAACTGCAACATGGCAGTGAAGCTCCCAAAAGTGGCTCTAACTATAATGGTGCTCATCAGAGTGCAGCTTGAGCTTGATTATTCAGATATTGCTGGTTTGCATGTGGACTACATCATAATCCACCTGTGACAGAGACTGCCCGAGTAGCAGGACACTTTCGTCTGTGTCTTAGTGCCACCAGGGTCAGAGGTGGTTAGCTAGTTATGATTTTTCCAACTGTGCCATCATGCCAAATCTCTGAAAGGTTATGGTGTTTTACCATCTGGGCCTTTCTTGGGTGACATCACATCTTTTCTTCATTCCTGTTTATGTTGTTACTGTGTTTTTGTCAGACTAGTTGCACTGTAAACAGCAAGACTTCCCATCGCGCAGTGCAGAAACAGATGGAAATTATACTGAAGTTATCTCACTGCACAAACAAGAAGATGCATAAATGTTGAGAAATTGTGAATTTTACAGGTTTCATTTTGTAGTTAACTGAAATACAAGACTAACCGCAGAACCTAACCTTAAGGTGCTTTGATGACATAAGATCAACACAAAGCCCAAACCATAATATGGAGTTTGCACAATAATAGAATGAATTTTGAAATGAATTCAAACCTTCAAATGCGTTACAAGCTGTTGCCTCCACCTAGTGGATCTCTGTTGGAACTACACCTTTTGTACATATAACAGGAGTACATTCGTATGAGTGTAACTGCATAAGTAACATAAATCTATTGCCTATCCCCACAAACCTTCACCCTCATCTGCATTCTGCGCCTGACCCAACGTTCTGGACAGCTCCCAAACAAAAGGAGACACAGACATCTGTATAAACCAAAGGGCAGCATCACAACGTAGAGTGGTACCTCTGCACTACAGTGCCAAAGACCGGCTATTAGACTCCAATGATGCATTTCAGTAATAGCATTGTGCCTAAGGGAGAGCATGAATACACCATGAGAAGAGTACACTGAATTTATACACAGACAGAAAGGAATGGGCACTGCAGCAACACTAGTCCAAAGAGTATACCAGCCTGCTGGACCTTAAGTGTTTATGTTCCTTGCTGTTCAGCAAGAGCATGCCAGCTTGAGCAATAGGTGGATTTTGCAAAAAAAAAGTCATACTTCCTTCCTGCCCTGTCGAAAGTTTTAAAAAAAACAACCAAAAAAGGCTGCGTGACAAAAAAATCACAGCAGTTGCCAATAGGGGAAGTAAAATGATTATTTTGCCTGAAATCAACCAAACATGAACCCATCTTACCAATTCATGTGAGACAGCAGAGCTACCTTCTGCACCATCCTCAACCAAACATGATCATGGCAAATGTGAGACATACATGAAGGTAAGGGATTTACAGCATTGCTGCTGAGATACTTATTTTTTAAATATACAAGAAGTTTTGCATGTCCAGAGTTTTCATAAAAAAGGACATTTACAAGAAAAAAAGCTAAATGCATCCTGACTGCTCATCCCTGGAGTCTGCAATATAATTGTTCTGAGTAGTAAATGACAATTAGGAGGAACCTGAAAAGGACTGGTATTGTCAGATACAGTAATCAGATGGAGTAGTGCCTGTTTCAAACACAGAGGAAAATAAATGTGTATATTGCTAAGAATACAGTGCTGGAAAAAGCAAGAGTGTCATTCTTGGGCGGAGCAGTGGCACTGTGGCTAAGGATCTGCGCCTGTGGCTGGAAGGTTGCTGGTTCAAATCCCACGGCCGGCAGAGAAATCCTACTCCGTTGGGCCCTTAGCTCCAGGTGCGCCGTATAAATGGCTGACCCTGCGCTCTGACCCCAAGCTTCTCTCTCTCCATCTGTGTGCCTGTGTGTCTCATGGAGAGCAAGCTGGGGTATGCGAAAAGAAAAATTCCTAATGCAAGAAATTGTATATGGCTAATAAAGTGATCTTATCTTATCTTTAGTCTGAATTACTTAAGATTTCCAGACATTTTTCATCACCCATCAAAGAGATAAGTCTAATCACACTGCATTACGTGTAGAGAGCTCTAAAAGTGACAGGAGCTCAACATTCCTGTAAGTGTTGTATTGATTACACAGCAGCCATGCCAGCACCACAGGGGAAACTGATTCAAAATAGTTTCTAATCTGGTTCCCCGTGATGAGAGTAAAACAGATCGCTGTCTTCTGATTTTGTACACTGGAAAATCAGAGAAATCTCCCTGTCCTGGGGTGTCTACATGTGACTTCAGAATGACTGTTTAACTTCTTAAGCAGCTCCTGCTTAATCAGCCAGACCCCAGCCTGCACCCACACATCATAAAAGTATAAAAGTTCTCAAAGGCAGACCCCCCTACTCACAGCTGGCCGTCCTTCTGCGTGTAGAAGCTGACAGACTTGATGGTTGCCACCACCACTACCATGCAGAGGGTGACGGGCACGAACAGCATGATGACGTGCTTGGCCCCGTACTTCAGGGTCAGCTCCTCGTCTTCATCTTCCTCGCTCTCCACGGGCTGGGAGGGCCGCGAGGAGGGGGGCTGCCCGTTGAGCTCGGCTTCGCCCCCCTCGGTCCTCCAGCGTGGCTCTCCGCCCTCGCTCTGCTGGGAGAGAGCAGAGTCAGGAGGCATGAGGATCCACAGGGCTCCATCCTGTCACACACACTGCCAGCTGAGCCAACAGGCAGCGCTCTCCTGTGGGACACCAGCGGCCCCCAAACCCCAATCCTGCTTCACACATGGATAAAAATATAAATGCATGTTTAAATATTTTAATAAAGTGACACACAAAACTCTTATTTTAACTCAAGATGAAATCTACAGTTAGTGGGAGAGCAGGAGCTTTATTCAGAACTAGAGGCGCGTCCTGCACTAACTACGTCATGGGCCATCAGCTGCCAGCTAAAAGTGATTGCGCCATAACTAAACTAGCTTGGAAAAAAAGTTAGCCATCGGAAAAATGGCGGGCACAAGGAGAGATAGGGACTAATTTAGAAACTACTGCAGTGGGTGTGAGAAAAGAAAAAGGAAGCAGAAGAGGGAGGATGCAAATGTGGCCCTTGAAGGGGCTTCGGAAAGATTCGCTGTAAAAACCAGGAGCGAAGAAGAAACAGACATGGGTGGTGAGATCTCGACGACAACAAGGATGCTGGCGTTGAGACACCTGAAGGCACGGATAGCATTAGCAACGACGGCGATTAGTAGTTACGTTCTGTTCTGTGTGTCTGTTTGCGCAGGCCAATTAGGGAGCTATTTCATCACCTCAACACTGCTCCCTGCCGCCACCACTACACACAAGAACCCCCCCACCCTGGGCCCCGCGACACCCATCCCACCCTGGGCCCCAACCACCCCTTGCGACAGCCCTGCCTGTGGCACACAGCACTGGCTCCATGTGCCTTTACAATACAGCTAATAAGACCAACAAAGTTCCTTGCACGCTCACATAATTCTATGGAATCTTACCATTTTTGTATTTTTTGGGTGAATTCTTACAAAGATTCAGACTCACAGCGTTAACAGGAGTTGCTCACATTCAATTACCGATTACTGTATAGCGAGCTGCTGAATATGGCCAACAGTGGCTCCCCCCCCAACATAAATAAACTGATATATATTCACATACACACACTTTTAAATTCTGTAAAAGAAACTGATTGCCACTTCGCAACCAGTAATCTTAATATCTTGAATGCTAATCTCAATATTTTGAATCTTAATATATAACATGAGGACTCTGGTTCAGCAACATCAGATGCAGGAAACATTTTAACAAGTTTCTTAACACATGAACTCAAACGTTTGTGAGTTTTCGTTCAAGGTATTTTGATCAACTCAGATCAGCCTCTGTATTGCTGGAGCAAAGTGCCGATTCTGCACAGAGAAAGACACGCCAGAACAAGTGCTGACAGAATGCGGTCAATCCAGACTGCAGACTACTGTGTCCTTGTAACAGCCTTGCTCATACGAGCACTTTAATCACGTGCCTACAGGTGCAAAAATCAAAGACAGGGTGGATCATAACAATTCAAGTTAAACGTCTTTTCTCAAGGTAAATGGACCTTACTAGCATCTTCTGAAGGAAATGAGATATAAATGGTCCTAATTAAGTCATGGAGATGGAAGGGATTACCTTGACAGGTGTGGCCTGGACAAGAGTTAATTGTTATTTTGACCCATAAAACATTGCAACCATGTGCTCTTAACACACACCCTATCCTGGAGGAGTGTCTCTTTTATTAAGGATGTGGTGTGGCAGGATAATAGGAAAATATTCTCTCAGGAGCTTCAGAACAGCTATGTTAACTACAAAGATCTTATTATTGGCTATGCATACTTTATGACTACAGAAGTTTACTTGGATTATTTAAATAACTTTAATCAGGGCGCAGCAGCAGCTGTAAAACTATTTCAGTCTTAGATAAAAGGGGTATTTTTCCCAATAAATTAAATCAAACAGAAACTAAGCTGGGGCAAACAAATCACAAGACCCCCTAGGCTCACCAGTAATACAGAATGGATATGACTGAGGTCTTCATAGCATTAAATTAAATAAAGGAAGTTCTAAATCAGAAGACATGACCATAACATTTGTAGAATGTATTTCATATCACTCCCTGTTTTAATTCTAAAGGTTTTATGTTCTTAGCCGTGGAATAACCTTGAATAAGGTCTCCTGAAACCTTCAAGGGGAATTTTTAGACTCACTACAGCAAGAACTATAACTGCGTCACAGAAGGCATTCTTTCACATTAGGTCTTTGTTATATAACTAACCCTGTCCTTAGTACTATTTACTAATTATAATTGATTATAATTAAGATATTACCTAGTCCTGTGCCTGATTGGCAATGATGATCTGCCTGGGTGAAGTCTGTTCTAAATACTGTAGCACCCACACCCTTTTGCAAAAATATGGCAATAGCAACTAGAAAATCATACCCTCTACAAACCACTGTGCCTAAAATAAGACTTAATTAAAACGTAATTAAAAATCTTAAGACCTCAACGATAATTTATATTAATTGCAAATATAAGGTTCACACCATGCTCTTCATTAGATGTAATTAGCTTATTTTATTCATGTGATGACTCACAGTGGGCTACAATTAACAAATAATCCAGTGATTTCGTTTAAAAAACACCCAATTCATTTTGAGTTGTGAATATTTCTTTCCTCCGTCACATATTCACAAACTACACTGCACTCTCCCTAAGGCCACACTAATTCCAAGACGAAGTCAAATCAACAACCCATGCTCTTCCCGGCTCTGCTTTATGTCCTACCACTGTAATAATTTTTATCATCACAAATTTATAGCAGGCCTATGGCAGTTGCTTTTATCCGAGGGAGTTACATAATCAGATTTGCACCACGGAATACGAATTTCATACGAAACCATAACCAAGTTGTAACTTGTGTGCATGAGAAATTCAGACAACGCCTCCACTGGTGTTCTCTACCAATACATCCAACATTGTTATTAACACAGCTGAGTTTGGGTGAGAAGAAACCCAGCCTGTCATTTAGAACTATGAGAATATGAGAATATTCAGAAACCTGATCACAACAGCTCCAGGTCAACTATACAATAGCAGCCAATATGAAGTGTTGCATGAGCTGATCCATCATATCAACTAATCTAACATTCATTGACACCTTTAACTCTTTAACACTTGTTCATCTCTTCACACCCCTAAAGTTAAAAGGCTACTTTCTGTTCTTATAAATTTAGATCTATCCGGATTGATAACTTACAAGCAAAATGGCTAAAATGGCAGTACAATATCACAGCAGAATTGTGTTTCTGTACAGAGGAGAAATGAGTGAAAAGAGTTATCACCATCAAATACAGACACACTTAAATGACAGTGTGTGTATTAATCATCAACAAAATATCAAGCTTCAGTGTGCAGCAATTCCAAAAAGCACGTTTCTATATTCGGTACGTTTCTTCAATCTGGTAATGATTTATGTTCTATAATCACCAGGACTGCATCATGTCTGGCCACCTTTCTGTGTCTCCTCAAGACCCACCTGTTCACGGCTCATTTCTGTATTTCTCATCTGTTATACACTGCATGGCTTGGCTGAGTTAAATTTTAAATTCTAAACTTTCTGTATACAGTATATAAAACTGACATAATGCAATTTTCCCTATTCAATAATTGTTTTGATAGATACCTTTGATAAACATGTCAGCTAAAATAACTATTTTTATTTACAGAGAATAAGCTGGATATTGAAGGATCTACTATATAACCCGAGGGAAATTTCTACATTCGTGTGCTTAAAGCTATGATCCCTACCACATTGTTCCGATGGCCATCCGTGAAGTCGTCTGAAAGCTGCTCATGCAGCACGCTCGCCAGATTTTCAGCCATCTGGAAAATCCTTTGCTTCCTCCCCACTCATACAAATCTCCGATCCCGGCACCTGACGGGAGAAAAACAGTTATTTCCAGTGGGTTTTGAGGCAGGAAAGGTACAAGGAAGCAGGAATATCCCTGATTTGCAAGCGCTTTCATGTCTCACAGTTTGTATACATCGCATACAAACCGTGCAAGGCACAAAGAAAGGTGTGCAGACAAAAAATATATGTGCGTACCTGCATTTCCATGAACGTGAAAGGAACAGACCAAAATCAAAGAGACAACAGGCGTCAAGTGCCTCAATGCTTCTCGAAAGGTGAAATATTTGCGAGGCCTGGGTGATAAGTCTCATTTTAACATGCGTCTTGCTTACTGTTGTCCAGTTAGGTTTAGAAATCCTCACAGAAAATAAATATAAACAGGAATAAAACATAATTAATGCTTGTATTTGTTAAAGGGGGAAGTCCAAATCCGAGTAGCAAAGTGACTGTCCTATAGCATAAGAAAAGTAATTATTAACCGCATCGCTCACGACGGGGTAAATGATGAAGAGTCGGGATGGAACGAGGCAGAACATTTAAATTATCATGCAAAACCTCAAGACGTATAGGATCTATAGCACAGCACCAATGATGCTTCATAGATTTGCCCGATATGAAGATCTAAATTAGGGAAAAAAAACTTGGTTCCTGGGAAACTCGTCGTCAAAAGGGAGGTAATCATTTCATAAATATGAAAATACTACGCGCTATTTAGCTAGATGAATTATGCTTATGGTAATATAAATCCAAACTTTATAAGCCGAACAAATGGTTTGTTTCGTTACATTACCGTCTTTCGGAAAAGACTCAAAGAAAATCAAATGCTAGCAAGACTACTGGAGTTACTCCGTCGGTATTCCTCGTCAATTCACACAATAATAATGAAACTAGGGAATTATACTTCTCTTTGAGAGTATCTTTCTTTTCTAACCTTTGATTAGTCTTACGTAGTAAGATTAATACCTTAAATACTTTTTCTCTTCGGGATTCTTGAACTTTGGATGCGAATCACTTTATTTTCCCCTCCTGTGCTGCGGTTCTCCTGTTTTCTTTCTCACACACCTAACACTATTCGGGAAGTCACAAACCATCCGGCTGCGACATTTCCGGTTTAGATTGGAGAGGAAGTGTGTCATTGTGTAGTCTTTTAACCATATTTTTGTGTTCAGTATGTAGCTCCAGTATGCAGAGGTGTTGTACAGTAGTATGTTATTCGTTATTGGTTATTATGCTGCAGAACAACAAACAACTTACGTTAAATCCTCTTTGCAGTCCCGATAATTAATGACGATAATACGAGTAGAACGAGAAAGACTTGTATTTTGAACATGACAGTTAGTTCAGAAGCTTATTAAAACCAAACAGAGAAATATGAAGTCGAAAGAAGAGAGAAATAAAGTACTCAAAATCGTGGCGGTATTTAACACAAGTTTCATATGCAAACATGCAGGAATGTTTGAATCTTTGCGCCACTGTGAATCTATCCTTCAAGGTAATAAAGACTGCAACGTGAAGATATTTCCTTAAAGTACAGACCTCTCACAACCTCTTCAGCTATCAATATTCTGGATTTATCATTTTGGAAAAAGTGACAATGCCATTTTGGGGATTGGGAGAATGCGATTAGGTATATGGATGCCACAGCAGTTGGGTCTATATGACTATGAAATAACATTAATTTATCATTGACTTATAACTCCATTATAAGATAAGATAAGATCACTTTATTGGCCACATACAATTTCTTGTATTAGGAATTTGTCTTTTTCACATACCCCAACTTGCTCTCCATGAGACACACAAACAGGGAGAGAAGCTTGGGGTCAGAGCACAGGATCAGCCATTTATATGGCGCCCCTGGAGCAGTTGGGGTTAAGGGCCTTTGCTCAGGGGCCCATCAGAGTATTAATACTCTGTCGGCCGTGGGATACAAACCGGCAACCTTCCAGCCACAGGTGAAGATCCTTAGCCACTAAGCCACCACACATTATAATAGCATTTATAATGCTATTAAAAGTAATAGCATTTCTGACTCTCTTGGGACCCTGGCATGTAAATGCGATCGACACCTCCCAGAATAAAAGCTAAAGGCTACCATATGCCTAATGTATAGCCTTACATGATTTCAGTAATTTGAAAGGGCTACAGGTTAAAAAAGGATACAGGGAAACTCAACATACTGTACAGTACATCTAGAAATATTTTTACTACTTTCATAAAGTTCCCCTTCACATAATGGGAATACTTATTTTCATATGGTTCACATGTAAAAGGAAACCTTCACCTACCTGGCTGCTACAAATTGCAAACCAAGTTCTGAGTTGCAAGTTTTGTTATTAGAGGACTTGCTAATTGTGCTTGAAGTTTGTCATGACAAAAATTGATTTAATTCAGACTTGCACTTTGGGCAAATAACCAAAAATTCTACTCAATTCAAATTAAAGGTTCCAGGAAACAGTTCGTAATACTAGCAATGCTCACCCCTGATCCTAGAGAATCACACCTGAAATGCCACCTTTAAAACTTTAGTGTCTAAAGGTGTGAGGCAAATAATGTGAACCACTTGATAATAAACCTTTGTTCAACCAAATATATCGATTGACTGTGTGGTATCATTCATAGTGTTACTTGGAAAGTGTCCCTTTATACTGATGGGTTTTTTCCTGCAGAAATGGGAGTGAAGCATCTTGCTCAAGGATACAAACAGCAGTGTCTCATCCAGGGTTTGCAAAAATCTGCTTCCAGTTTAACAACACTATTTCAGATCTATTCTGGGTAAGTTGTGACTGAAACATCTGTACGGAAGACAACAGAACAAACGGGGCAGAGCACAAAGCCATTGGGGCAGAGCTTCTGTTTCTTTATAATTGGTTGTAATATTTTACAGTCTTTTTCTTCTTAAAACAGATCTGTTTCATCTAATCTTTGCACCACATTGACTTGTTTCCTTTAAAAAATAATCAAATCCATTAAACTAATATCTAGTTTACGAGAAAGTTCCTCTAATATTCCTCTATTTGGTGTTTTCATAATGAGACTAGGGCATTAGATTAACAGACTGGTCAGGCACAGCATTACAACGGAAATCAGCGTGTGGTATGGGATTTAAAACAGTACAGGAAATGACTTTTGCATCAGTATTTATTTGGGTTGTTTTGCTTTTTTTGCAGTTAAAGCGTGTTATTTAAAATTCAGAATTTCTCAAATATGAAACAATTCGTAAACCCCAACTCAAACTGAATTCCTTTACGATCTCAAACAAATACAGTACAGCTCCAACCTCTATTATTATAACCCCAACCCACAATACATTGCTAGTTCCTTAGTTGTACTTCCGGTGGTGAAAGGTCCTGGCTTCTGCAGAAAGGAGGTAGAACCGCCGAGAAGCTCAATTCAGACGAAATCGTGTGTGCTAAGGTGTTTGGAAAAAAATATGGTAAGGTGATTTATGGTGGGATGTTTTACATAAATATGATGTTTCAAGATACTATTCAGTGAGCGATTAAAGCGTTTCAATTTTTGTAATTTGTGATGTTCACGTTTTTTAAGGCCTACGTTGAAGGCTTTGTGCGGGATTATCTGATGATAAAATCTGTAGCGCCTTGTGTTTGCAGCGTTAGTTTCCAGTTAACACGTAATTTTTGTCCCAACATATCAAAAGAGATTTACATAGGGTAGCTGTAAAAGCTATGCCGTAATCACTAAAATTATAACATTTTAAAAGCAGACAGTGATGTGTGTTTATTACTGTGGTTGAAATGGCCATTTATCGACCAGTAGTGGCTGTTTTAAACGGCCCAAGAGCAGAGGTCGTGGCTGTTAAACAAATATCTAAGATGGCCCTACTGATGTCATTATTGTTTTTTTTCCCTAGAAATACAGTATTGAGAACGTTTTTTGGCTTTTGGGTGAATTACGAAGAAATCATGTTGATATTTTGCTAAAACTGTAATGTTCTGTAGCTCGATGTCTTGCCAGCTTACCCCATCGTTTATTTCTCAATTTATATAGGTCTCCGAAGCTCTATTTTTATACGCCAAGTTTAGAAAACAGAGATGTAAATTCTGATACAATTATAAAAGCCTTCTGGGTTTTGTGTCGAAAGATTACACTTAAATAAGGTCCGTCGCATCTAGCTCTAGAAGTGCATTTCTAGAAGTACTTTATTGACCCGGGGATTTTATCCCGGGAGTCAGTAATGAGGTATATAAAAAGTTTTAGACACGGTCTTTGTTTAAAAAAAAAAATAAGCATCGTAAATAAATTGGCAGCAACGGGTCATCGGTGTTTGCTGAACTTCATATTAAGTTCTTGGTACGGTTTCCGAGTAACGAATAAAAAACACAATCATAGTTAAACAATGGGTACATAATGATATAACGATCATAGGGTCTATACGTTGATTTCTGTATTTCTTCCTTCTCATGAAGCTTATTATTGTAACTGCTTGCAGTGGGATGTAATTTGAAAATCTTTGTTTTATTCCTAGTCTCACACAATTCTGCTGGTTCAGCCCACCAAGAGGCCTGAAGGCAGGACGTACGCTGATTATGAGTCTGTAAACGAATGCTTGGAAGGTAAGTCACTATAGGCAGGCATTTGCACTAGCAATGGCCCATATCTAATTTAATTGTGGATTTCTTCAGGAACATCTGGAAGAATCCCCTGTAGCTGGTCTTACAGCACTTTCTCATCTGTGTTTTTGGGTGTGTTGAGTTGTTGTTTGGTATTTGTTTGGTAAGTACAATGTGGGGAATGGGAATTTTTGGAATGGGGGGAGGGGGATCCCAAATGGCTCAGATGTTAAAGGCTGTTGCTGGGCGTGCAGATGGGGCTC
This sequence comes from Atractosteus spatula, assembly GCF_055471065.1. Taxonomy (NCBI): domain Eukaryota; kingdom Metazoa; phylum Chordata; class Actinopteri; order Semionotiformes; family Lepisosteidae; genus Atractosteus; species Atractosteus spatula. The sequence continues at coordinate 20,843,189 of NC_142714.1, forward strand.
TCTGATTCCAGTTTGCGAAGTGCAGCAGGGGCTGTATCTTCGTCGGATTGTGATCGGGATTCTCCAAAGGCCAGCGCACAGTCGGTTCAGTGCCGCCAACAGTAGGGTTGGGATTAGTCAGAAAGGGTCCTTTCCACTCTTGGCAAAACTTGTCGGGCACTTGCCCGCTTAGCTAATGCCATGATCAGCGTGCTACTCCACTAATCCGGACCGACCCACTGAGTCCATTAGAGCTGTGCATTGCATCTGCTAATAACCGTGTAAAAATGTATCTGCCAACTTACTTGGCTTAAGATGCACGTTTTACAATGGTGCATTGGGCAATTGGAAAATTAGGCTCCACTGAACACATTTAATAGACTTGAATAAGAGTGAAATTATTTGGCAGTACAATATTACCTATACAGTTGTATTAACCATAAAATAATTTGCGGTGTTATTAGCATACCTCTATTAGAATCTTAGTAAGCATGTTGTTAAACTTGGTTCTTTCGATTCAAGATAGTATGTTTTAATGACGTACAAATAAGGAATAGATTTTGTTTTTTGTGTCGTAGACTGTGAACAGGCTATAAATTGATATGGCAAATGTTTAATGCAACATAAAATGCTCTCAACGCAAAAGGGTAGTCGGAAAATTCAATACTGATGTATGTTTGATGATTCACTTAAGTGTTTTTTTTAACATTTGGCATTTTATAGTAAACATGGGACAAACCAAAACTTCAAAATGTAACTTCACATGCATTACTATTTTTAATTTTTCCTAAACCAACGCCTTAAGGTGGAATTGGGCTTATTTGTTGCAATGCATGTTTCTCCTTCTCTTTTTACTTTAGCTATAGCCAGAACTTCTTGTCTAACCACAACAGTTTTCTTTGCTTATCAAAAGACCTGCGTCAGTCTCTAACTGCTATACCTTTGAAGGCTATTTGTGTGACAAACACTTTTGTTAGTACTTGGACAGACATTTTTTATGCTCAGTTATTCCTGTACATTTTGCAGGATGTCTAAAAACTGTCCTAGTACGCAACTTGGCTCATGTTGCTCTGGATTTTTCACTGCTACTTCATGCATCTTGCACATCACAGTCTGTCTTTTCTTATGCATTAACTCTAGATGACATTGTTGCAATGCTAGTGTAGTATCAGACAGATGTGATTTTTTTGTGTTGGTATTTCACAGTGCTGCATTCTATAATTACAATTAACATCTGCATTAACACCACACTTTTCTCCCTGAGGATTGTACTGGAAGTTCAGTAGAACTACAAGTCTGTGTAGTTGTTCATCACTAAAGTGTAAAAAAATAACAGGTGGACAGTTTGCCATCTTGGAAAGTTCAAGTGACAATGTTAGTGCTCCAAGATGACTCTGACAAGACTCTGGTTTCTATTTAACATCTGATCTTAAGAATTTAATTACACTAATCTTAAGGAGTGTGATTGCATGTTTAGAAGTCTTAATCAGTTGATTATTGAAAGTTTCTGTATAATCTGCATACCTGGGATTCCCCTAAACCATGATGCACAATTCTTCACTTCCAATCAGTGCTGGATCTCTGTCAGAGCTGTGGTGACTGTGTTATGTTAAAGAATGAGTGCCTTAAAAGTAGGGGGTTCAGAGGAGCCTACATTTCCTCATTCCATCATGTACCCTGCACTGTGACATTTATACATGACATTGCATGTATTTGTATGATATACACATAATGGAATACAATAGTAAGTTGAGTTTTGTAACATGTATCGTTCATATTCTATTGTTGTGTAAACATTGTGCCATAAAATCTACATCTGATATGACTGCAGATGAGGCTTACAGCTTAATTTTAAAGTGCTGTCACCCTTGAAACAGTAGTGTGCTGTGAGATGTGAGCAGGTCTATATCTTGGACATGGCAAGTGGTTTTATCGAGTGTCTTTGTTCTTGTAGGAGTGTGCAAAATGTACGAAGAGCATCTGAAGAGGATGAATCCCAACAGTCCATCCATCACCTATGACATCAGCCAGCTGTTTGATTTCATCGATGAACTTGCTGATCTTAGCTGTCTTGTGTAAGTTTTTCTTTAAGCTTAGCATGTGGATGGGGCCAAACCTTTTGAAAAGGCTTTGGGAACATAAGGCTGAAGTTTGCGCACACCCTGAGATGGATTTCTGAGTTGCAGTCTTCAAGATTCTGGTTTTATTCCAACATACCATGTTTTTACAAAACTTAAAAGTTGGCATTTGCATACTTGATAACTATTTGAGAATATAAATCATTGATATAAATTAGGAAGAGCAGTGTACCCATACACATATACGCATACTCTTGATAATCCAGCAATTGCATCATCATAATATAAACATTCACCTCTTATCTCTACTCTTCTTAATCCACATACAAGTATTTGGAATCCCGTGGTCTCAAAAATTACTACTGTATGCACTAGGGTATTTGCCCAACTACAGTTGGGTATATGCCCTATGTGCATCTTTTCCTGAAGTTGCGTGTTGAAGGCAAAGTTTCGTTATGCAAGACCTACCTTTTTGATCTTCATGTTGGAATCCTGTTAGCATACAGGTGCACCACTAGTTAAATTCTAATTTATCTCAGTAACTTGAAATGTAATAGAAGACTTCTCTGTAATTGTTTGCTTCAGTTTTTGTTACCATTTTATGGCGGTGGTACATTAACAATTTTTCAGTCAGTGGGTGCTAACTCCTGTCTTGAGTGGCTGCTGGAAGAGATTTGACCTACAAATAACTTTTGTAATAACCCTAGTTTCCTTTGGTTCAATTGACAGCAAACCATCAGAACATGGAGATATGTGTTAAATGCATCTTGTACCAGTAATTCTGCTTCTACTATGCTAGTCCTATTCAAGACCACTATTGTGGAGATTATTGAGTTGAACACAGTGGTGAGGGTATGGGTTTCTAGTGATATGACAAGACTTGGCTATTGCAAGAATCTACATGCCATTGTGTTTTAGATTCAAACATCTCTTTCCTTTGTCAGGTTCCGTGCGGACACTCAGACATATCAGCCTTACAACAAGGACTGGATCAAGGAGAAGATCTACGTGCTACTGCGTCGCCAGGCTCAGCAGGCAGCCAAATAGTGTGGATGGGCATGGGTGTCTTACCGAGGGTGGGAGGTTGGGGTCAGGCAGCAGGGAGGGGGGCAGTGGAGACCATTTTTGTAAAATAGTAGATGAGATCTTGCTGAAACTTGGGATTTGTTTTTTTTTTTAAAGATGGATGGGTAGGGGAATGCTGCTGTTTGTTTTTGCTATTTAAAAATATATTTTCACCCTCAATTTTTTTCTTCAACTGCAACCTAAAACAAGAACGACCGAAAAGTTTCTGCTAGGAGATTGAACTGCAATCTTTTTTTCTTTTTCCGTGTAGGTTTTCACCAGATGGCGCCTATTAGAAATGCAGGTTCAGGGATTCCTTTGCAAGTCCTAATGTAATGTGTGCAGACAGCAAAGCCTTTATCATAATCTTCATGGTTCTGAAAGGAGCTAACGGTTTATCAGAGTGACGCTTGGGCTTAGTTGTACTGAGATGTTTTAGTAATGCTTGTTAAAGCGCAAATAGCTGTTCACCAGTGTTGTTAAGATAATTGGTCAGTAGGATTTCAGAATTGCAAAAGTTGCTCAAAATGCATTATATTTGTTTCTTACTGATGGGCAATCATACCTTCCCTTTTTTTACTTGTACCAGTTTCGTAAAGTTACTGTGCTGGCATGGTAACTAGAGAGGACCATCCTCATGCTGATTGATTTCCACAGTATTGTGCACTTGGGAGCAGTCTCTGTCGTGTTGTTTCTTTGGGATATGAGTTTGAAGTTGTATTGGTCCCCAAGTAGAATGTGCCTGTGAACCTATCTGGATTAACAGTTAAATCATTAGGACAGGGTCAGGGGAGTACTAGAAATGACCTAATAATTCACAACTTTTAAAGAAATAGCTAGGACATAAAACACATGATAAGAGATGACTAGAGAGCAACTCTGCTTTACAGCTACAGGCTGTTTGTTCTGGTCATTGGAGGAAAAGGTTCAAGGCTTCAAGAAACACATTCTGAAAAGGTTATCTGGTCAGGCTTGTAAGAACGAGAGGTGAAGTGAAAGGTCAGTTCAAGACTTGTTTTTTACTGTAACTAAACTCAGTAACTGGTGGCGGTAGGTCACTGTCCTAAAGTGAACATAATTAAAGCAGACAACTAACACTAAAATCTGCATTTAACCCGCTTAATTTAGATATGCATAAACATTCAAAATTGAGCCCTTGGCCATTTTATAAAATGACAGTGTGGTACAGATGACATCTTGTGAAATTTGCTGACATTTGAGCCCTGCCGAAAGTGTGAATTGAAGGATAAGTATCTATTTGGCTGTGCTCCCTGTGGAGCATTTTTCTGCTTATTTCGGTTGTCAGGTTTAATGAATGTGGAAGAGGATTTTATAGTGTATTGTTCCATATTCATTTGCGCCATTTGCTGAAGACCCTTCACAGAAAGTTTTTCTAATCACTTTGGAGGTTCATCTTTTGTTAAACCTTACTCTTGTAAACATTTGTCTCCTTGTCACTTACCCAGTAGACCTTGTCAGCACCCATTAAAATGTTTCTTTTGTGTTTGACAAAATAAATACCTCTTTATCTGTTAATCCTTGTGGTTTGTGTGTGCTTACATTTGATTACAGTATGTAGAGTCTCCTGTATCTCTTGGTATTAAGTAGTGGATTGACTAATCTGGTAAGATGTTCATTATTTGTAGTCCTCAAACACCTAAAGATCACACCATATTTCCAACAAGGTAATAGGTTTAATTGACTTATTTCTTGTGTGTCAGTTGTCGTAAAACATCTCTAGCATGCTCAAAATGGATAGTTTTTGTACTTCTCTTTCGGTCACTTTGTTTCCAGTGGCTACATGGCTGATCACTACTGTCAATTCTACTTGTCTGATGTGGTGAGGGGGGGTGGCACGGTGATGCAGTAGTTAGCATTGCTGCCTTGTAGTGCTGGGGCCCTGGGTTCAGTTCCTGGGGTGGTATGTACATTTCCTCCAAGGCACACTGGTAGATTAATTGGCTTTTGTAAAATTGGCCCTGGTGTGAGTGTGTGCATGTCTTGTTTGCCCTGAAATGGACTGGCATCCCACACTGAGTGTATTCCACTCTGGGCCATTGTCACCCTAGAAAGGATAAGTGGTTATTGCAATTGATGTGAGTTAAGTGCAAAACTATCAAAAAATGGAAACATTCACAAATGAAACCAATGAAAAGGTCATATGGAGTGTAAGCATGCGGGACAAATCGAAATGAAGAAGAGGTTGTTAGTGTGGGTTGAGAGGTCCCACCTAATAGTCTGAGGCAGTAATTGAGACTAGTTCGTTACCCTTAAGAACTGGGATAGTTTTTATATTGTGGGCTTTATTGAATAAAGACACTTCTAGATCATGGGGGTGGTAGCAGTGGTATTAGTCGGAAAAAGACATCTGTGCTTAACTTTGCCAACGTGGGGATAGAGATCGTGTGACCTTTCTCTTGTTTAATGTATCATGCAGAGGAAAAATGGAAGTATTGTGCCCATGATAACAGAGGTTAAATATTGCAGGGTGTTGCATCTGTGCACAAGGACAGCTTGCAAGGAAGTAGTAAATCAGAATGTTGTACCTCAGTGTTTCCAGCTCATCTTAATTTTTTACTTTCTGAGCTTATCATGCATCCTGTAAAGACTTCATCCCAAGAGTATTCAAATCAAAGCCGATAAAGCAGTAGCCTGAATGGTTCAAATAAAACCTATTGAAAATATACAAAACAAGAATGTATTTTAAGAATGAGTAAAGTTGTCTGCTTAAAGTGAGAATGATCTGCAAATGTAGGTAAAAGGGGATTTTGGAACACCAGAGTAATGAATATTGCAGTCTAAGCTCAACATCATAACAGCACAAGGAAGCAAAGTGTTCTGTGGCAGGAAAATAGCTGATGTATTAACTGTGTATTTTATATTTTTACCACAGAAGAAATACCACACCTCAGGCTGAGAAAAGACCATGTTCTATTCTAAATATTTACAAATAAATGTGTTACAGGTGCTTTATGCGCTTGAGATAAATCTCTATCTCTTATTATATTATGTATTAAGATAAGATCACTTTATTAGCCATATACAATTTCTTGCATTAGGAATTTCTTTTCGCATACCCCAGCTTGCTCTCCATGAGACACAGGCACACAGACAGGGAGAGAAGCTTGGGGTTCAGCCATTTATACAGCACCCTGGGGTTAAGGGCCTTGCTCAGGGGCCCAACAGAGTAGGATTCCTCTGCCGGCCAATGGGATTTGAACTGGCAACCTTCCAGCCACAGGCACAGATCCTTAGCCACAGTGCCACCGCATTGCCCATTACTGCGATAATATTGAAACTAAATTGCTGTTTATTATAAAAAGCCACTGAAAAAATAAACTGGAAGGAAAATCTACATCACTCTCCTTTATTTATTCATTGGCTGTTAACAAAACTCTTCCAACAGCGTTATATACTAATATACATGTAATTGTAAATCAGTATGCTTTGCTTGTTGTGGAGATCATAATAATTAGATCTAAGCAAAGCTGTGCTTAGTTCTAGGAGTATCCCTATGTCTGCTGGAGTTTCTTACATTTTGGCCCTTAATTTACAGTGCTAATTGGTGGCTGTAACTGATCTGCTTTCTGGTTTAGACTTTTTTTCTACACTTAGTCCTTCATTTCAAAATTACCCTAATTAATGTAATTATTTCCAACAACTTCAGCACACAGAGCCTTATACTGCAAACCTTCAACTTGCAAATTAAGAAATTGCTCCTTTCTGACTAAACAGCTCTTAATAGGTGATCAAGAAATAATGAACAGACAGGTAAGAATGACATTGTATCAGAAAACTCCCATGGTGAGTCAATGTTTACTTCTGCTTAAGTCCAATTGGTTATATTTCAGCTAACACATTCAAGTGACAGCGGTAATTAGCATAGGGTTGATTCCAATTACAAATCTGACTCCTCTAAATCAAAAACCAGAACACATGGGGGTTACCTAGGATCAGGACTGAAAACCACTGAAAAGGCAAATCATCTCTAAGGCAATAAGATTCCAGGGTATATTCAACATACTGTAGATTTAGAAAAGGTAAGTCTTGATCAAGCAAGAGCAGTAATGGATATGTAGATTTTCAGAAAGTTCCTTATGAAAGATAAATTCTCATTTTGCAGGCCGAAGGCACGAGATTGGATTGAGAATAGTATAAGATGTTCTCAATCAGATAAGAGGTGAATACTCCAATTAGGGTAGTATCATAATTAATTGGAGCAGTAGAGAGATCTGTTAGGACCACTGCTCCTCCTAATTTATATCAATGACTTAGATTCTGGTTCAGTTAGTAAACTAGTTAATCATGCAGATAATATTGAAATAGGTTTTGCAAACACTGTGGAAGTTGTAAAGGAAATGCAAAATGGCTCAGACAAAGTTTGAGACTTAAATTTAAAATATGCAAGTGCAGAATGTTAAATGCAGGTAGTAAAAATGAACTATAAATAAAAGATGGGGAACACCGAGCTTTAAGAAGCTATTTATGAAAAAGAGGTATTTGTTGACATAATTATTTAAACAGTATATTATATATTGAGTCAAAAATGTAGAAAAGGTGATACTTAAAAATTGTACTTTTGTGCTTGCAAAACCAATTTTAGAATGCTCTGCACAATTGTCGTATCACATTACAAAAATATATTACTGCTTTAGATTCAGTTCAAAGACGAGCAGCCAGATACACTCTCAGAATCAAAGGAATGTCCTTCAATGGGAGCTTAAAAATACTGAAACTTCTATAGAGAAGACTAAGAATGAACCAATTTCATGTATTTAAAATCCTCAAAGTATTGACAAAGTCATCCTTGCAGTATTCTTCAGAATCAACAGTTAAGCATGAATCAATAGTACATTTAAAACAGAGACCAGTGGGCTTTTCTTTACACAAAGGGTTGTGGGAGTCTGCAACACGTTTCCCAGAATTTATGTTAAAGCTGCTACCCTGGTTTCTTACACAAAACAGCAACGTGGGATCCTCCAATCTATTATCTATTAGAAATTAAACAAATTGGATGGGCCATATGACCTCTTGTTATTTGTTACATTTATTATTGTCTCACGTTTGTAGCTGTGAGCTCAAATTCCTGGCTTGAAAAAAATCCTGAAAAACCATTAAAAAAATAAAATGTCTTTTTACATAAAATGTCTTTAAACAAGGACAGAATTCCAATGTTTCCAAGCAGGTGTAGTCCGTCCAGATCTGTCACACAAATGCCCATCACCTGGCTTGCATCACACCTGACCCCTATCCTATCCCATCACCCCCATCCTCCATATTGCCTGTGAACACCACCCCCAAACCTGGCTTCAGGGGTGAGTCCCAGTTACCCTGAAGCATCATGGGAATCTAGTTTGGATTGCTTTTTGTCTGGCACCTCCCCTTTGACCAATTTGCCAAAGGTAACCATACCAGGCATGCAAAACTCCCGACAACATACCTCTGAGGTTCCCTGGGTCACTCTAGCCCCTCCACCTTGACAAGGTCACGACCCCCGGAGGGGATCCCCGGGGAGGAGCTAGAGACTGCTGCTGGGGAAAGAGAAGTCTGGTCTACCCTGCTCAGCCCGACACCACCATGACCCTCACCAGGAGCAAGCAGTAAGAAAATGAACTAAGATCAGAGTAAGCTACTATGTCCTAAGATGGTAAAAGAATCTGATATTTGCTTTGAGCAACAGCATCCATTTTTAATAAAAAAGAAAGGGCTAGGATCAAATTGTTGTGAGTGCCGAGAATAAAGTTGTAAAATGCCATTGGAAACCACTGAAATGTCACGGAAAAGGCATTGAGTTAGCCTAGAGGGAATGTGAAAACCCTGCCTTCTCCTTTTATTTGTTAAAACCATTCTTTGAGGGCTGTTGAGTGACATTTTTCACTCAATCAAAGTAAAAGCGACTCTTGAGATTTTCAGAACTGAATGTCAATTATTTGTGAAAATTTTCCGTATTTGTTTCTACCGATATACAATATGAAGGTTTCTCATGCCATGAACGCATAATTTATAAATGCCACAACTCTGGCTAGCCCAAGGCATTTCATTGCCAAATCACTTTTTTACTAGAAGCTATATTCTGACAACACTAGCCACACACAGCTGGAACAGTTAACAGAACGTGAATATCATTAACTGACCAAGTGCATTTGATTTTCAGACATTTCACTTTAGAAGTACTGAAATGTAACTGTAAATATTAATGTTGGTTGTAACATTTACTAATGTCCATGTGACAATCATGAAATTACACATTTCAACATTGGTACAGTTGGTACAATGGATACACAGTTTAAAATGGAAAATTCTTTTTTTAAGCTCTGGCAAAACAGAGCTGACCAAACGATTGTGTAAATAAAATACCAAAATTATTTCCCCATTTCTGATTTTGTGTTTAAAGTCAGAGACAAAAACTAACATCAGTGCCTAAAAAGTAAAACTTTCACTGGAACGTGCACACATTCCAAAAGATCTTCTTCAACATATCTAAACATTGAAAATATTTCATTGGGGAGCTGCTTTTGCAGGCTTTGGCTGCAAAGGAACAAGTAAAGGTTAACTCCACGCTGAAAAATAGAAAGGAAAAACGCAGCGTGTTCACCCTTGAGCCTTCTTCATTCATTTGTCTTAATTTTTCAGGGTGGAAATAACTTCCTTGTATCACACAATGCAGTAGAAGACACTGAATAGCAGTTCTCCTTTGTCAATATACAGCCACCATTGTTGTATGTAATGATGTATTGAAAACAAATATGAATTTTATCATGCACAATTTAGTCTAGTCTACTGGTGGTCACATTTATGGGGACTCTTGGAAACATTATTTAAATAAACCTAGGGAAAAATTAGAACAGACTATTGACTTAGTAGTATATAGAATGGGTATTCACTATCTCAAGAGAAATTCCAACAAAGGATGAGATTTCCTGCAACTTAACTCCAATCATTTAGGAATGGATCTGCCCTTCATTGTGAACACAGCAACATGTTGGTCTGCTCTCTGAATTCCATCCTAAAACATTAGTGGAGTATTTTGTCCATTTGGCTCTGTGTACAGTATTTGCTAGGATTTATTTCAGATTCTTGACATATTTCACCCTCTCTAGTTTCAAGCAATTTCATTTGTGGTCAAGTGACTTGGGAGGCCAGTGCATCAATGTTCCAGCCAGATCTTTATTATTTAATTTAGAGTTTTTTGGGTTGTGTGATAGAAGACATTGGATGACACACTCTGCCCAGGAGTCTTTTCCTGACGGAACAGCATCATTACAACAGCTGCAACGATGTTACTCCTTTACAAATGTACCCTGTGTTTCTACAACATCCAGGCACCAGAGTGTAAGAGCCTCTGATCTTCACGTCTGCCATCTCTGTGCTTTGGTGTTGAACATTTCTGCAATCTCTCCCTCGGTTTTCTTTTCACTTCCAGTCACAGTTACATTGAAGAATTGTTTGGTCTCCAGAACTATTCTCCATTTCTTTTTTAACTGGTCTTCTTAGCTTTACACCTTTCCCTACTACAACAGTTTCCTGCTTTTCTTCAGCATTTTCTTGGATATAGTGACATCAGATCTAGCATGAACATCAACATCAAAAATGGTGTGTGATTCTGGAGTTGATTTAATTATTCTTGTTTTTCTTCTCTGTGTTCCATTTTTCTTGCTATAACCACAATTTATATTTATCTGATCATTTACAGTCTTATTATGCAAAATTGACTTTTCTTGTATTTCCTGCAGAGAATTCTCTCCACTGCGGAGGGTAATTGAGATAATTATAGGTACATGATTTAATATCTTCTTTGAATACTTATCTACCCACCTTTTAGGTTCCCTGTTTGGAAAGAAAATGCTGAAACATTTACTGCTTTGTTCTAAATTTGTACATGATCATTTTGACTCTTGTGAAAAGTTCTGAAAACTGACAGCTGCCTTCTGAGAGGGGAGTTTATACCGTAAAACGGGGGAGGGTAGTTTCACAGAGGTAATTGAGGTAACATACTGTATATTTAGACCTATCCACAGTAATATTTTGTTTAAGAATAAACAAATGGCTTACGTATAATTGTACTGTTTCTGGTAAATTGTAAATTACTAAAATTGACCTGTTCTTAATAGACTGCACTACATACATTATCTCATGTTTCTCAACAAGACAAGACATTTACCGACATATCCGCGTTAACTCGGTTACAGCACTGTTCCAACGCTTAGAAGTAACAATTAATAATTAAAAAATGTCCAGTATCAATATTTTTGTTGACCTAGTGCCTGTAACCAGACGCCGGTAAACGATAACGTTTACGGGTTTTTTTCCCAATTTCAAGTATAGTAATCTACCGTTGTTAAAACACTTCGGCAGACATTATTTTTTGCACGGAGAATCCTGCTTTGGAAATACTGAGTAGCGTAGTTGCTAAGGGACAATTGACTAGTTTCGTAAAGCTGACATAAAATTATTTCCCAAGTATACTTGTGTCCGAAGAGGCCGTACACATTTGTGAATTGCCAGGGTGAATGCGCAGGCATCTGGACGCTATCCAGTCGATGTCTTCGCTGAGCTACGTGCGGAGGAGAGATAAGACGGACACCATAGCGATGCAGCCACACAGCACCTCTGCACTGTGTGCCCAGTTTAACCTACAGCCGTAGTCCCGCCCATCCCTGCACTTTTAAACACCATCAACTTGTCAATCATCACAGCACTGGCCAATCGCTTAGTAGGGGAGACCCTTGTTGTTCTAAAGAGGTATTGATTTTCACACATGATGGAGCTCGCGGGAGATGCTTATTGATTCACCTATTTATACCTTTATCATTTTTAACCTGCCTTTGATTTTTTTTTGTAAAGCATATTTTACTAGGCACGTTCTTCTAATTTTTTTCTTCCTTGAATCGATTTCAGTCCTTTTCATACAAAATGCCTGCTAGGTATGGTGCATTTTGTACAATACTAATTATGGAAAATGTTAGCAATAGTCATGTTACATGATGTTGTAAAACAGTCACTGTCGTTTATCAATGTGTAGAGGGTGCTATACTTTGATGTGGCATTGTCTGGACGGTGGGGCTCTGATTTGTATATATATATATGTTTGCGAGGGGAGTGGGGGGTTAAAACACTTAACGTATCCTTAAGAATCGGTAAAGAGAAAAAATCAGAAAATAGATCCAAGACGCTTCCTTTCATTGGGTTTGAAGTTGAATTAGCATAAGATAATAGTGCTCTGGCTTTTCTGTGAGCGGGTTTTTTTGAAGCGTTTGCTGCGTTTAATCTCTGGCAATGAAGGACGCGGCTGCACAGCCCATTTACTCGAGTTTTTTCCACCTTTGTGTTCTGAACTGATCTCTTCTCACTCTTGTTTCTCGCCACCCCCCACCCTTAGCATCTGAAAAGGCTGGTGCCTTTGAGTCGATGGCGCAGAGGCCCCACTGACAGGACAATAACCCACAAAGACGCGGTGAGTTGCTTTAAAAGTTAAAATACAAATTTAGCTGGAGCGGGAGTGAGAGAGAAAGTGGGGAGGGCACAGAGATGGGGAGATAGAGCGTCCTTTGTGATTGAGAAGGCTGCATCGAGCACATCTTTTTTTTTTATTCCTTCTTAATAAGACAGTTGCAAGGATCGTGCTGTTGCTGGTACGACAGACATTCTGCCTCACGAATTTTTTTGCTGTATTCCCCTTGCCTAAATTGCACGACCCCCTCCCCAGACTGCTGAAATGGACTGGAGTTGTCTTGCGGACTTGGTGCTCGTTCGGTCCTCCCTCCCCGATGCAGAATGTGCGATGCAGTCGGTTTCAGTGCAGACGCCGTTGCGGGTTGTAAATAAAAATAACAAAATGCGAGAGTCTGCTGTAGGGTAGGGAGGTCTGCCCGCTTCGAAGGACCTCCCCTGGAAAAAAAAACACAAGAGTGTTCGGAGGAGTTTGCTTGTTATAATTGGAAATGAGCTTCCGTTTTTTCAGTTAATCAAGATGCTGATTAAATAGATGACTTGTCCTTGCCAGTAGTGGGAGGATAATTGTATTCTGGCTACTTTAAGCGTTTTGCGCTGCATTGAACTGGAGGTGTAGACCACTGTGTCAAAGCTGTTGACTCTTTGACACGAACAGACATATAAGCTGCACTCTTACATAGGCTCAATTGTTTATATACGCAAATGCCCCTACTTCTATTAGACACGTGTGTGTTTCATAATAGACAATTACGCACAGGAACGGATGTTCTGAGCTCAGGTTATAAGGTTGAGTTTAAAGTGTTGTTGTTCGCAGAATTAAATCAAATGGCGTATATGTGATATATCTGTAGTTGTTTTCATAAGGGGGGGTGAGATAACCCTCATGCACCAACAAAGATGTCAGTTCGTTTTGCCTGGCACGAGCCAAACGCGGTGCGCCTGCATTGTTGAGAGAAAAGCGAGTGAGAGGGTGGTCGATTTTGAAAGACACAAAATGCGTTATGTCGTGCTACAAACGGATTTTTATTGTTTTTCGAAATCTATTTTCCACTGACAACAAAGTAACAAGATGTCGGCGAAATGTGGGGACCCCGCAGCTGCAGTCTGTGGCGAGCTTTGGGGGGCGGGAGACACTTCCTTAAATGTTTAAACTTAAAAAAAAACCATCACGAGTGTTTATGTTACATTCTTAAATGATCAACATCAGTAACGGCAGCGGCAGTTCAAAGGTGGGCTCAGAGTTCACATTATTCGGGCGAGATTGACAGAACTGTTTCTGAGGCTGGTTGGTATATCAGCGTGCTGGAAGACGTGATACAGTGTCTGGTTTTAGATGCTGTCTGGGGCTGAGGTGCAGATGAGACCCCTGGCAAAATGAAACTGAAATCACAGTCGCCCAATGCTAATTGGCTGAATTTGCTAAAATGTAACGAGAGTCATTCTTCTTATCTTCTTGCTCGGCATCACTTATTATCGGACAGGTTTCCAGGTTAGTAAGATGTGGAATCATTTAAAAACCGGCGTATCGGAGTGTCTTTGATAATGGACTCGAATACAGCTCAGTGTAATTTATTTCAAACGCGTATCCAATCCTCTGCGTCACATTGTTTTGTCGGCCCCATGAAACGCATGTGCTCGTTTTGTTGCTTGTTTATAATATCTTTTCATAACTATCAAACCAAGGGAGCTTTTAGAGTAATTTATACGAAGGAGAAGGGAACATACACAACAACTCTCCCTTGCAGATTGTTACAGTATTAAATTAAGTAGAGAATTTTAATAATTTTCTGGAGTCGTCTTTGAAATTGAGTTGACCGTCAGGGTCATTCAGCATCATCCGAATCAGTAATCAAGTAATCCCACACAGAAAGCAGAGTACTTTTGTTTGATAAAATTCCCAACGGTTGTTACTGTTATGTGTGGACAAGCAAAATGTTAGACTCTTTTTGGCATAGTTCTTTATAAATTGAGCCACGCACCCGTTATTGAACTTACGATGAAAGCCGGGGATTTGCAATCACAATTTAAGGCAGAGGAGGGCTAGCCTGGTCCTGGGGGGCCTGTGTGTCTTCAGCGTTTCATTCCAACTCAACTCTTAACAACCTGAATCAGCTCATTATTGGCTTAATGGGACCGATTTACAAAGCTTCCCCCATCTCTTTGGGTGCTGCTGCTTTGAAGAGACCTAGAAACCCTGCAGACACACTGGCCCTCCAGGACCAGGATTACTCAGCCTTACCTTAATGAAAGTTTTTACCTTCGTTTTCTCTGACATTGCAACAAAAATGTTTTATTTCTTGCCTTTCCCTTTTCTGTATCAGAACTTCGAAATTAAGAGGCCAATGAAAAATATTCTCCTTAGTCTACCTAACAGAATAAAACACTTATATCTGCTTTTTTCCATGTTACTGATATTCAGTCTAGGTCCTTGGCCCTGTAGGGCTGTTGTGTTTTCTCTTTTTCATTACACCCCAGGTGTAAAATGATTTGAATCACTTGGTTCCCTCTCTTTCCATGTCTTAACTCGCTGACGATTAAGTCATAAGATGTGACTGAAAATAAAGTATTCCCAGAGTCTTAATAAGAAAATTGAAAAAACTGTTTTTGTTTCTTTACAAGCTGAGAAGTGTTGATTCCCTCATTCTGCTAGATCTCCATACAGTATGACTCCAGTAACATGGTTTTTGGGAACCAGTTTGGCATATTCCATGGCTGCTCATTTTGTTGAAGTGAATCACATGGTTTCCTCGTCTAGATGTAAGGGCACTGAAAAACTACACATCTCTGGGAGAGGTGCTGATATCGACCTTAGCCTTCTAAAAAGAGAGTCTTTCTACATTTTTAGAAAGATTAATATCATATGGATTGAACACAGAATTAGATTTTAAATGTTTTATTTAAATGGGAGTTTGATTTATAAATGTAATATTTCTAAAGTGATTTTAAATGAGCACTCTGTTTTGATCGTGTTTGTGCTTGAATCTTTAGTGAAATTTATATAATCAGATGGGTCTATTTATTCAGTATGGTTCTTCCAAATGAAAACAAGTTCTTACCTCTCACTGGGAACCAGTTCCTTGTTGGGGAATTTCTATATAGAGTGGACCAAACATGTTTGTTCTGATGAAGGCTTTTGTGCTGAAACCTTGACAATTTTTAAATAATAACTGTATTTTGGAGTATCTAGTGGGGTGGCACAGTGGTGCAGTAGTTAGTATTGCTGCCTTTAATTCCTGATCTGGGGCACTATCTGCATGAAGTTCGTATATGTTCTCCCCATGTGTGTGGGTTTCCTCCCACAGTCTAAGGACATATGGGTAGGTTAACTGGCTTCTGTGAAAAACTGCCCTTGGTGTGAGTGTGTGCATGCCTGTGTTTGTGTCTGTGTGTGCTCTGTGATGGACCGGTGTCACGTCCAGGGAATATCCTGCCTTGCGCTCATTGCTTGCTGGGACAGGCTCTGTTCCTCCACGACCCTACATTGGATGAAGCGAGAAATTGGATGGATAGAGTATATAGGGTACAACCAATTGACCCAATTTTTTAATCTGTGTAAGCATATCAAGTGTCTCTCTCAATAACCCACAAAAGTTTTCACATCCGACTACTCCATGTTATCACGTAGGTTTATTCTTGCTTTTCTGTTTTTGGCAGCAATTATACCAGTAACATGTTGAGTAACAACTGAAGTTCAGGGTCACGGTTGTTTGTCATGTTTGTTGTCTCATCAGTTTTGCAGCTTAACATGTCAGGGCCAAAATTTGAAAGCAGAATGTTAAAGGCTACTATCAACATTTTAATATTTTGCTCACAATCAAGCAAGATTCAGAATGAAAAAAAGACGGGTGTGTTAAAAATTCTATGACTGGAACAGAGCTTTCTTGCAAATGTCTTTTGTTTCAGAAGAGTGAGCAGTTCTGAGCTACACTTCCAGTCATTTAAAAATGGCTGGTAATAGACTGATCAAGCGAATATTACCACAGGGTGTAAGAAAAGAAACTGTTACCTTGTTTCAGTCTTCACAGGGGCCATAATTTAAACCACAGAGGAAAGGTGCTACTGTTTGTGGTTTACAAACGTGCAGAAAGGACTAATGTTGTTGTAAAAATGTTCTCCAGAAAAGTTTGAGGTATCTCTTACACTCTTACCTGCTTTATAAAATATATTTCATACTTTTTATGGTGCATTTGAAAACAATCCGTATTCCTCTAATAGCTCTTGCATAATGTTAAGGGCTATTATTTAAACAGTCCTATACCCCTGTGTGTTTAGGGCGTATGGCTACTTAAAGAAGCAAAATGAATTTAGTGTGTTATCAACTGTATCGTAAGCCTGGTGTCTTTAAACTCCGACAATTGTCATTCATTATCACCAAGATAAACCCAGGGGTTTGATTAAGTTGTATGTCTGCAGAAAAAAATCCATTGCTCAATGCTCCAAGCAAAGATACAAATTTCCATTGGGGATCATTACATGAAATAATGCTGTTTCAAAATTTGATCCATATGTTGTAGAAATGGTGTTTCCGGGCAAGGTAGAGCTGTAGCCGTTGACAAACGTCTGTGTCGAACCTTTAGATAGCTCTAGAGAGTAGTAAAAATAGTGGAAGATTGTTTGAAACAAATCAGATTGTGGCTTGTGTAGTAGTTTCTAATGCATCAATGTATGAGAAGACTTGTTGAAGATTTTTTTAAATGAGCACAGTGTCTTCTGGGCTTCCACTAGACCAAAAACTCTGAAGGACAAATGAAAGAAGGGAATGCCACTGTAAAACAGTGGAAGAAATAAGTTCTTGTGTTATTTCATGGTTTCCACACATCTGCAGTAACACAGCAGAGGCTTAAAAGTAAACAAAAACTGGTAGTGGAAAGTGAACAAAATCATAGAAAGAAAGTTAAAAAAAGACTTCCACATAAACACTTGGAGAGACAAGGTAAGGCAGACAAAGCTTTCTCTACCACCTTGCTTTATTTAAACACTTCTGTTTTCCCACAATATGTCCTGGTCTGGTTTAAAATGAATGTCTTGCTTTTTTAGCTGCAGGAAGGAATCCTATCAAATACAGCCAAGTTTCTTTTTGTTCTAACTATTTTGGCTATTTTTTTGGTTGTTTTGTCTCTGAGTTCTGTATTCGACCACACTCTTGGCAACTGTTGTTATAATTGTTATAATATGTGCTTATGTTTTATATAGGCAAGTGAGGATGGAATCATTTAGAAAGGGAAGACTACTGTAGATCCTTTCTGAAACATAGTTACGGAGTTGATAGACATCCCTGTTTTGTTCAGAATCACCTCTCTTGTTTCTCACTTTTCCCTCTGTTCATGTTTTTCCCTGTGGTTTTTGGAAAAAGACCTGGTACTGACCTGACTGGCAGTGTAGACCGAGGGCTAAAGGAGAAGACCATGACGAGGAAGCCGATGCCATTGAGTTCACCACAGGGGGCACTGCGCTGTCCGTCACAAACCCCCTAAGGGCCCCCAGAGCCCAGCCCATGAAGTCCCTGCATGAGCTCAGCACGTCTGCTCTGGATGGGGCCCAGTCCATATGAAGTAGGTCATCCTCTACTCAGGATTCTCAAACCAGGCACGAAGTCTGTGGAAGATTTTTTTTTTAATTAGCAAGTCATTCATGACATTATATCATAAAGCTGAAGTGGAAGAGAAATAGGATGCCATCTTGCTCACACAACAAAGCAATTGCAGCCAGAAGTAATAGTAATCCATCTTATGTACTTGAGAATAAATTGTGCGATGCATGTGCAGTTGTTTTCATTTCAATCTGATTGGTGCTTTGCTGATTTCTCCCTGTGGAAGGCCTTAGTACCACGGATTTCTGCTGTGCAAAAGTTGTAACATAGCTTGAGCTTGATTTTCCCATCAAAATGTGTGTTGAAAACAACTGATAGATTTAACGATGATAGATGGCACATTTTATTTTGAAGTACATATGACAGTTTATTTGTGTTATTCTTTTAAAACTGTTCAGCTGTGACTTGCCAGCACCTATGGCAGCAAGAATATGTTTTGTGTGGAAGTTGTGTTTATTTACAATATGAATAATTTTGCTATATATTGTGGCATAATATGTGATGCAGAAATTACTTCCCTCTGGTTGCACAATAATGTACCTTCTCACTTCTCCTGTACATTACCTGCCCTGTCTGAGTGGACTTGTCTGTTTCTGCTTATTGTCACCCTTATGTGCTTTCTGTGTTCCAATTTCCCTGTAGCAATTGGACAGTGACAATTACTTAAGGAGGGGTGAATGGTAGGGAGTCTGTGAGGCTGGAAGAGCAAAAACTGGTGTACCTAATCTTTTGGCCAAACAGTGTTTTTGAAGTCGAAACCCTGGCTTCTTTCAATAAAGTGCTGGATGAGATCCTAACATCAATTATCTCCTGTGAGTTAGGTTAGATGGGCCAAATTGACTCCACAAATCTTTTTTCTTTGAATAAATGAACCCACGTTTACAATATGAAAAAATGACATACTGTACTAACAAAGCGTTAACACCCACATACAAATTGCATTTAAATATTTGTCAAAAAGACAATTTTTTTTCCAGGCTCTCACTCTGTACTTCCATTTTTTTTAAAGACTTGCTGACAGGTGTGGGGAAAGAGGTTCTCAGTGAGCTTTAGGAGATCAATACTAGAATTCACTTGCTCTGTGAATTTCTGTCAGTTAACCAGACTCTTGTCTTGTTTCTTGTCCACCTCATTCAGTTGACATGGATGATGAAGATGGCACCTGTTTGCTTGATGTTTTGTGGTGAGTAAACCTGCAGTTCACAAAGCTTCTCTCATACCTTGACTCTGAGCCGCCCGCTCCTTTAAAGGATTTTCAGTTGTGCTCAAAATGTAATCCATGTTGACAAAAACAGATGACTTGATTTTGAAAGAGATTTTATCAGATGGCATGCTGGCAAGTGGTTAGCTTGCCTCTCAGTGTTGGGGCCCTGGTTTCAGTTCCAGACCTGGGGTGCTGTCTGTGTGGAGTTTATATGTTCTCCCCATGTTTGCATAGTTTCCTCTGAGTGCTCTGGTTTCCTTCCATAGTCCAAAACTGGTAGGTTAATTGGCTTCTGGGAAAATTGGCCCTGGTTTGTGATTCTGTTTCAGTTTGTGAAAACTGTGATTCCCTTTCATATTGCATACACATATCCCGCCTAAAATTAAGAGCAAGAGTTTCAATAGTGTCAAAAATAAGCATACTCTAGTATAAAAATTAAACTAACTCCATTCTTGCAAAATTGAAGGTTTTTATATGTTAGAACATGAAGTGCTGTGTTTGTGATTTAAATATACTTTACAATAATTTTCGTTTTATTTTCGAATGATGCTGTGTTTTCTCCAAAATGATTCAAGGCATGCGATTGACTGAGTGTCTTTGCACTGTGGTGCATTTTCACTTTCCTTGATGCAATTAAACTCTGACTAAGATGCCAACAGATTTGGTTTGGGAAGGTGGATTTTTACTGTAAAATACAGGTTAACTAAAGTAGCCTCTGAAAGAGGGTAAATTGTTAGACTGTGAAAAGAACCTGCAGGTTTTAGTGTTGCTGTTGGGCTTGGCGTATACCAGTTAAAGAAACAAGTCTGTTTCAACTGTTTCAAAAATGCTTTTGTAATTCACAGAGAGTGTCTTTGAGATTAACCTAGTAACACCAAGCTACTCACGTCTTTGTCTGCATTCTTTTGCCTGCAACCATTTCAGTCATTCTTGCTGCTGCTGTTTTCAGCTCTTCGTGTCCCTTCGTCTCATCTTTGTGGGCTTGTGTGCTAAAGAAATTTCTGAATGTTTCTGGCTTGCTTTTCAAATTCGCCTCAGTTGTTGTATTTGGAAAGACAGTATTCACATAATTCTTAGAAAATGCACAGCTATACACACTATAACACTAAAGCTACACAGGGATAAGGCTGAACTTAAATACACCAGTGCTGATGTTCAAAGAACATGCCTGTTCTCTCTATCCTGTAAAGGATGCGATGGGCACTCACAGGTTAAGTGTACTGGAAGCTTAACAGAGTTTTATTGTGGACAGTTGGCACTTCATTGCGGAAACGTCTTGCAGGCAGCCGCGCTTAGCTAACCTGTCCTGCTCTGCTGATACATTACACATTACTATGCCGTTACTCTTCTGTGTCTTCTCTGTTCCCAGTGATCCCCAAGCCCTGAATGACTTCCTCCATGGAACCAATGAGGTAAATCTTCCTGTCACTCCAGACAACCTCTCTGTGTAGCGAAGCCGGGTGCACTATTTCAAAAGACCTATTAGCTCCTTGCCTGAGACATAAGCAGTCAGCCACTTGACATAATTTTACACAGGAGCCTCAAGCAGGTGGAGGAAATATCTCTTGGAAGGGAACTGTGTTGTTTCTTTTGGAAGATTTTGCACTTTTTCACTCTAACTTGTAGAGCAGCACTGGAAACGCACATTGAGGAATGTCCTTGGTGAGGCAGCTGTATGGCAATGATACAGTGCAAAGATGACAAAGAGATAAACATGTTCTCTCCTGAACTACTGAGATGAGTTGTTTGGCTTTTGCTGAATAAGTCCATTGTGTATGAATGGCTTCATTTGTGTGGTGTGTCTCACATCATCACAGAGGACATAGCTACTTGTATCAAAATAAAAAAGTGCTTATTTTTACTAAACACGTGAATTCATGCCCTTATGGCTTTATACAAGGTTTGGTTTACAGCAAGGTAGGGTGGTCTTGCCATTAAAGGTGAGGAGAAAGGGGGTGCACATTGTAAGCCATTAAAGCTGGAATGTGCATTGCAGGAATGTTTTACACACTAGTGTGAGTTAATGGTCTCATGATCACCTAAGAACAACATATCATTACTTACAATGTGGTATCCTCATTTGTTTTCTTATCCTTTGTTGACTTAGCAGGTATTTTCATCATTTTAATTTATTTATAGATAGGTAAATGTGCAAGTCTTGCAGCTGCAATTTTAGCAGTGAGCCTAGTCTGGTTCTAAGTGTCATGGCAGCAGTGACATTTAGGGAAATTATTTTGCTGCACAAAAAGGAGTAATTTAGAAAGATATGTTTGCATATTTATACAATTACACAAGAGTGCCAGTTGACAGTTGCACGATTTTGCAAAAGGGACATGGGACAGGAAAACAGTTTAATCCTAGAAAGTGAGTCATAATGAAGGGTAGGTACTATTCTGTTTTTTGACTGTCATGAGACCTTAACAGCCCTCATTCAATTCAGGTCCTAGAGTCAGACTGATCTGTTTAGAGGTATCAGGTCTCAATTCTCTTCAAAGTCACGAAGACCTTTGATAACTCTTAAATCCGTCTGTTAAGCTGACACAGCTCTTTTCGTTTTGGCAGCTGGAGAGTGGGGACCTGCTCATTAACCCCTCCGAATCTGACCCCTCCCTCTTTGCAGACAGCACAGTGAGTATGCAGGTGGCCCCGTGATCACATTCCCTGGGTCCTACTAATCAAGGCCGCTTTCATCTTCAGCAGTTGGTTTCCTTCTTGTCTTCCAGTCACATTTAGTTCAATCTTGGTCACTGCTCCAGTCAGTCTAGGAGAGATGAAAACAGTATACAGCTCCTGCTGGAGTATTGACAAGCCTGTTTCTGTTGTTTGCGAGGTGATTTATAGGAACTTATGCAGGCGTCAGATGGTCATGGTGGGAGAGCCCTTACTGAATATATAACAAAATCTTGTCCTCCTGAACTGTTACAGGTTACTGGTGCTCAGAATGCCAGGAAATCCTAGCTGACACCATTCCATCTAACAGTAGTGGCATGATGTCCTGGGAGCTCTCACTGACCCTGTCCTCCCTGAGGCCATTTAACTTGCAGCGCCAGGAGACTTGTAGGTTATTGCTGATTGCAGATGGAAGCACTCTAGGACCTGTGCTAAAACTGTTTTTACTGTATTTTCTAAGTGCCCCACAATTGCAATATGTAGGTTTTAATCAGTAGGACTGATTGGGAGAAATATGTCTTAAATTATTTCAGTGATTTCATGGACCACTAAGTGATGTGGAGTTTTCTGACGAAGGAAAGAGGATCTGATGGTCAAACTCCCTTGTGTCTGTTGTTCCAGAGCCCGGTCTCCCTGCTGGCAGATGACCCCCCATCCCAAGATGCCCCACCTCCTGGCTGTGTGGACCTGTCCTTCCTGGAGGAGGCGCTGCTGGGGTCCCCTGAAGGGAGCCGGGCTCCAGTGGAGCAGGACAGGGAGCAGGATGGAGGGGTGTCAGGAGAGGCGGAGGAGGAGGAGGCCTGTGATATTCTGCGGCAGAGCTTGCAGGAGGCGGACATCACCGAGCAGACTCTGGCCCAGGAGGCGGGGCTGGCACAGTCTGGCGAGTCCCTGCAGTACCCTGCGGGCACCCTACTGTCCGCACCTCCTCACTTCCTGCCCAAGCCACTGACCGCCCAAAACCTGGTGCCAAAAGACACTCAAGTAGCTGTGGAGCCGCCCCAACCGTCTCTGCTAGCTGTGGGGCCTGGATGTCCTTCTCTGAAACCCACTGCCCCTCAGCTCATGGGTCTACTCCCAGGCACTGTCTTCCCTTCCCCGACCTCCGAGCCCTCCTTCTCCCTTAACCCAACTCAGGCGTCTGGCGTGCTGATCCAGAAGGCCCTGCCCAGTGTGAATGGGCGTCCTCTCTTCACTGCCCCGGCGCTCAGAGCCAGTCCCACCCCTGGCATTCTGCTCCCCAGGGCCCCCCTGCCTATCCAGCCCAAGCTGCCAGTCAGTATCCAACCCCGACTGGTCCAGATCAGCCCCAAGCCCCCCGGCCAGAAGACTTCTCCAGGCTTAACTTTTGTTTCTGGAACATCCTCCCCTAATATCCTGCTGTCCACCGCCCCCAGTGCCAAGCAGCCACCCCCGCCCTCTCAGGGCTTGAGCAAGCCTCTCAGCCTGCAGTTGCTCAACCAGACGGGCAGCATTGTTATCCAGCAACAGGGCATCTTCCCAGCACCCAACCAGTTCATCCTGCCAGGACAGCCCCCTGTTCATGGGCCCCAGCCACCCAGCACAGCCCGCCAACTCCTGAGCACGGCAGGCCCTGCCGGTCAAGCAGTCAGACACGGACCCTCTGGTCAGCTGGTTGATGGTGCCCAGATTCTGACTTCACCTCCTGGGCAGCTGAATTTTAGCCCTGTATTCACGACACCCACTGGCCAGCTTGCTGTCAGACAGGGCACCATTCTCTCTGGACCTCTGCAACTGCAGCCTACCGCCCCTGCAATTTTTCAGATGCCAGCCCACCTAGCTGGGGCCTTTGCCTCTCAGGCCCCAGGTCAGAGAGGCACCCTGCTCCACAGCACCACCTTGGGGAACCAAATCACTGTTCTCAACAGTCAGGGGGTTTTGGGTCCAACTGTTAGTGTCCAGCACAATACACCTCCAGATCTGGCTTCAGTGTCCATTGTGAATGGCCCATCGGTAGTGCAGGGTCTACCCTTTGTGTCTCAGGGCCAGCGAGCAGCCCTTACGGGAGCTGAGGGCTCTTCCAGCCTTCAATCCCCTGCCCTGCTGCTCCCAGAGAGGCCCAGGGAGGAAGAAGGAGTCCAAGAAGTGGAAGGAGTCTCTTCTGAGGAGCAGCTAATTCACCTGCCTCAGGTCCGTATACAGATTGTTTCAGCTAAATCTGGTCTCAGTAATAATTCTATTTAATTCATGACACTAAAGCTGTAGGCATGCCAGTTATGCTGGAAGATTGCTTATAATTTGCAGTAGATCCTAACAATCACATTCAGCCTAAGAGCACCTTGATTGCTCTTTGGAGGAAGTCCAGACCATTTCAAGGAAGAAATAGAGATATTTCAGGGCTCTGGGTAATGAGCAAATAGTATATTTATCACAGCATCACTTAAATTGAATTTTATAGTGAAACACTTGATGTGTTTGAGTTACTAGTACCTTTAATGGGGAAGAGTCAAGAAGTTGCTCTGCAGTTTCATCAGCGTGATGACTGTGTCTCTTAGACTCAAGAGCAAGAGCCAGCCCAACTCCAGCCAGCCGTTCCTGTTCAAGCCCAGGCCACACCCCAGCCAGAGCTGCAGCTCCTCACCCCCATGGTTGTGCAGCCCCAGGTCGTGACCTCGCTCCCAGCCCACGCTGCCTTGCAGCTTCAGGACCAGCCCGCGCTGCTCCGGAAGGACAGCCTGGCTCCAGAGCCTGAGAGCCCGCTCGGCCTGGAAGAGGGGCGTAGTGTCACCCCGCTGAAACAGCTCTTCGTCCATCATCTGCAGCAGGTGCCTTTTCATGCTGTGAAGAATATTTCGTGTTCTTTACACAGTGACTTTTTGTCTCTGCTCATTAGGCAGTAGGGAGCCCTGCGCTGTGAATAGAGGTTTGTGTGGAATCTGCAAAAGTGTGACCACCTTGTGACATTGAAATGGCCATTGTTAGAAACAAAAAATAGGTAGCTCAAAACCTTTTTGGCTCTGTGGGATTACTGTATGCCATCTTCATTTGTTGATTGTCTCAATGTTGGAAAAAGGGCTTTGTGTTGATGCTCCCAGACCCAGAGAAAAGATAACTCTGTTGATCCTTTTGAGTTTTGACTCCTCTACCCTTTTCCTTTGATTAGTTTAACTAAGAAAATCAGTTTTGATTGATTTACCTAAGCAGCTGTTTTCATTAAATAGTAAAATACTTTTTTTGATGCTGTGGACTTGAAACAGGTGCCGTACATTAGACAGAGGGGAGCTTGAAAGAAGAGTTGCAGATAGGTTGGAATAAAACTTTCATTTGGTGGGGAGTGCATAGTGTTGAATTGAAGATCAGATGAAGTCTAAGCACCGCCACCGTGTTACAGAAAGTATTTTAGGGGATACAAGAAGTCACAGCTCAGTTCAGTGTATTTTTGAAATACTTTTATTACAAAGACCCTCTGGAGAGGTTTTTGTACTTTTGACATAGTCATGGAAAGTCTCCCGAGTTACCATAAATGTTGTGTTAGGAATAAGATTTTATCATATATAAATATGTGTTTCAACCTTAACACAGAATGCAGATTCCAAATATTATTCAGCTGTTCAGAAAATGTAATTCATCTACAGGGGCCCTAGCAAGCTCAGCTAAAATTCAGAGTTTCATCAGGTGAATGTAACTGAATTCTACAGTATGTTAAACTTTAATGGCAAATTCTCATCCATGATATGTATCTGGTTTTAATTACAGTAGCTGTCCATGATGCACGTGTACTATGTTTGTCTTTTCTTTTTTTCTTGTTTTACATTATGATCTTAATCTTTATCCAAGATCCTATCTTGTCTTTCTTTATCACAGCCTTGCCTTTTTCCTTCCTGAAAGCATCTCCTGTTTTTGTGGACACTGTAGCACTGCAATCATTAAAATCAACTTAGCTAACAAGCCACAGGAAAGCTGAATGGGCTATTGATTGTGTTCTGATGTTTTTCTGCTATAGTCCTAAGAACTCTATGCCTGTAGCAAAGTGATTCAGTTTGTTGTTCTGGTGATTTGTGGTTGTTAAAGTTATTCTTGTGTCTTTCAACAGCAGGTTCTACAGTTGCCATCCCCACCTGCCACAAGCCACACCACAGGCTCTTCACCCGCAGCCCAGGCGGTCACCCTCCCATCCCCTCTGGGAAGTGCTGCTGCCCCCAGTGCTGCTGCCCCCAATATGCACTTGACAGGGCAGGCTGTCGCCCTCTCCTCTCCATTAACCAATGCGACTCAGGCGACTCCACCCACGAACCCGGGGAGTGGACATACGGGAACTCTATGCTCGCCTCTGATAGGGCAGACCTCTCAGAGTGCACCCCCGGTGAGCTTCTCCTCACCGCCCAGTGGACAGACAGTGACACTAGCAGTGTCAGGGCCCGGCCAGGGACAGGTGCTGCCGCCCTTGTCTCCAGTGCCCAGACCCCCGAAGGCAGCAACGCTTGGACGGGTCTTAACACCAGGGGGCACTGTATCCTGTCCATTACCCACTAGTCCACCCACGCAGCAGCCAGCATCCTTGTCCATACCAGGCAAGCCTACATCAGGGCTTCGGAGCCAGACGGAGCCTGTGCCTCACCCCAGGATGATTAACAGTGAGTATCTACATGGCTGGGCAGTGGAGCCTGAAACCAAAGTTCATTAGGGACAGGAGTGTGAAATGATAGGAATGACACTTGGCGGTGTAACGGACAAGAAGAAGTGTTAAGTCCATCTTCAAAAACTAGCATTTCCTTTTGCAGCAAATTGTAATGTTTAAGTGTGATGTGACCCGACTGCTGAAGGTTGAGCTCTATGATCCAGAAATCACAATAGCAATCGAGCTGTATGACATCAGTGAGGGATGCACCACTCCTCCGTTCAGAGTCAGATCTCCTGCGCATCGCCACAGAGTTGGCAGAAAGTTAAAAGGTCAATGGCTTAACGGGTGGGCATGTCTGAGGCGTCGTTTTCCCCGTGTGAGTACAATGTCCAAATCCAATTGTCTCCGTAAGTGGCAGTGCTCACGGTTCTCCATTTAAAGAAAAAGAATCTTGTATGTGAACGAACTTGTGTCACCGTCAGACAAATTTAAAATACTGACCCAGCAAAAGCAAATCTTTTCTGTTCAATCCAAGCCAGTTATTTCATTCAGTAAGAACTCAGGCTATGGGAAGTGGCATCCCCAGAGTAGTATTCCAGTAAGAGTAAAAACCCCACGTGCCCTCGCAGTGATAGATGAAATCGTTTTAATGACAGCTGCTGCTGCTGGTGCAACTCAATGTTTTAAAAATGGTGTGGTAAGAAAGTCATTCTGCCGCAATGCCGTGCCATAGCTGGTATTGTAGGGTTTTCAGTGTGAGAATATCAGCATGCATAAAGACAAGTTAATTATGCCACCAGAATGCAGAAAAACATAGGCATTTCCTAAGAATCTAATGTTAGTGCTCAAAATGCTTGGGTGCTGGTTGCTAGAACCCAGTCAGTTCTGATTCAGCAAGAGAAGACAGTAATAGTAAAGTTCTGCTGTCAGGAGAAGGGTCAGTTGTGTGTGGTGCTGCTTGATGCGCTATCTGACAATGAATGTGCTTCCGGGTAAAAAACTCCATGTGATGTGGTTGACCTATTTTTATCACTGTCTTCCAATTTGTCGATTCACAGTCAAATGTATCTATTTTGTTTAATGAGAGAATTCAAATGGCCTTTCTTGACAGTCTTGATTCCCACCTGATATTTAGTTTGCTGGTTATTTCAAGAGATGCAAACATCAAGCACTGCTGACATTTTTTTTGTGCAGGGCATAACTGTAAATACACAGGTTCTATTTTACAAAAAAATGTGTATAAGTTATAATAATGCAACGTCTTTTGTTAAACACTTTAAATATACAACATTGGCAGTGGTAAAAACATTTCTGTTACATGCCCTATTTAATTTAAGAACCTATGCCAGTCTTCTTTTGAATTTGTGTGTTGTTGGTGACCAATTGTTTTTCTCTCATTCCTTTAGTATCTGGTTATTTCACTTTTCATATCCTCATAGCCTTATCTGCAGGTTATTCCTGTGCTCTATTCCATTATCGTACCTTGTAGGACAATCATAGTCACCAGAATTCAGATATGGACAAATCCGACTGTTCTTTACTGTTCTATGGTATTAACCCCCTGCTATGGACTGACATCCCATCCAGGGTGTATCTTGCCTTGTGTCCATCCCTTGCTGGATGGCCCTGTACTGGATTAGCAGATTAGACAATGATGGATGGATGTATAGATGGTACCAACCCACAAGTGCTTTATAGGGAAGCTCTCTGAATGTGATTAACAAACCAAATAGGTCTTTCTTGAGGATGCTATGCAAACCTTAAGAATTACAAGAAAGCATTGTAAATTGGGTTCAGGTGTGTGCCTAGAGACAGTGATTGTCCTTCAGGGCTGCAGAGCATCAAAAATCACAATGCCTATAAAGTAACTGCTTACATGAGCATGACTTGAAAATCAGGTCATCAGCAGGGCTTTTCCATAGAGTAACCACCTGGATCGCTTAGTTTCCAAGAGGCACTTTACTGGCTGGGCAGTCACCTGGAGGCAGTTGTCTGCTGCAATGTGATTTAGTCTCCCAATGGGAAGAGACAAAATCCTGTTTTGGAATTCCTCAGGATACGGTACAATCTACTTTTTTCACCATTACTTCTTAAAGGGATGCTGTGTGATGTTCAGTAGTCTGTGTTGTGCAGTGGTTAAGTGAAATGTATGAGGCTAGACCCTGGGTTTGAATCAGGCTCTTGGTCCATCTGGTCTGTTTGGTAGTTAGTAAACAAACTTAATTTGAAACTTTCTGCATTGATAGACTGGTTTCAAGTAATGTGGTATTTGAGTATCTATGGAGTGATATTTCCTTTAGAGGTAAGCTGTTAGCCCTGTTATGTCTGAAAAAAGGGTTTTACTGGCAGGGTGTGACCTCATTATGGTACTAAATTAAACAAGGCATTGCAGAATTAGCTCTTTTGTAAACATAGTTCATTCTTTGTTCTTTCTACGTTGATACAGATGAGGGCATCTGCTCAATAGCTAATTTATGGACTTATTTGTGACAGATAGTAGTAGTTAATAGTAGAATTCTGATTCTTGGTGGTAAAATGTGCTTATTATTTTCTGTTCATCTTCTGATGGACTGATATCTAATTTTCCCACCCACTTGTCTTCAAAAACATGACTTGCATTACCTCTGTCACCCACACATACTTTGCTTCTTGAGTAGACTCGTAACCTTTTACAATCTTAATAACACAGAACAGAGCAAATCCATTTTTGAACATCAATGTTCAGACATATGTAGCTCCACAGCAGCTTAGAGTGAGCCTCCGTTGTTACAGTTGTGACCTTGTGGGTTTCCTTGTCTTACACACCCCTCTCTGTCTCCTCTGACAGAGCCTGCTGCTGTGCTGGCTGTGGATGGGAAAGTGCTGACCCTGGGGCTCCGGCCTGCCTCCCCGAAAGTCCAGGGGCCTCCGGTTCAGGGGCCACTCATTCAGACACTGCTGCAGCCACAGGTGAGAAGGAAACCTGATTCTTCATCATACGCCCAGATAAAATCACTATAACACCACACTGCTGACCTCCAAAAGTCAATATATTTCTTACACCTGGTCTTTAAACCTTTTAAAAAAGATAACATGAGAAATCTCCAGGGGCGTTTGCAATATCTGGCTATTTCAGTATTCCTGTTTAAAATACATATATATGCTTTTCTTTTTGATTTTGATTGTGATACAATGACACGTTTAAAAAAGACTTCAAGCTCAGCATCAATGTCATGAACTTTTCAACTGGAGAACTTTGACATTTGAGGCTGTACAAATGCTTTCAGTTTGAGGGCATGTCTCTTTGTATTGGATTATGCTGCAGTTAATATACTGTATATTAAAAAAGTAAACTGAATCTGGGGTCACTTGTGTGGCTTAGCTGGTAAAGATGCTTGGTGGCTTATAGTGCTGGCAGTGAGGAACAGGTCTGTCCTCCAATCAGAGATGACTCACCTGCATAGGGCTGTGCTGTCACTGAGGGACAAGCCTGTCCTCCAGTCAGAGTTCATCCTCCTGCACAGGGTGGTGCTGCCTGCGACGTATTGATAGACATCTGCCATGAAGGTGGAAAAGTGACTCAGACAAGTATTGTTCCACTTGCTCATTCTCCCGTCTGTGGGGTTCATAGTATTGATCTGAGACAGGAAAGACACACAAATGACATTTCCAAATTGGGTGGGGAGAGTAAAAATATAATGGGCGATTCTAAATGACTGAAATCATTTGGACTTTAAGATTGTCACTCAGTCATTAAGGCACATGCTTGGTGAACAAGGCCGAGTCCTGTAATGCTGGCATCAGCAGTTCAGGTCAAGACTTACAGAGAATGTCACAGATGAGAATTGTTAAGATAAGATAAGATCACTTTATTAACCATTTTCAATTTCTTGCATTAGGAATTTGTCTTTTTGCATATCCCAGCTTGCTCTCCATGAGACACACGGACAGGGAGAGAGAAGCTTGAGGTCAGAGCACAGGGTCAGCCATTTATACGGCACCCCCTGAAGCAGTTGGGATTAAGGGCCTTGCTCAGGTGCCCAACGGAGTAGGATTCCTCTGCCAGCCGCGGAATTTGAACCGGCAACCTTGCAGCCACAGGCGCAGATCCTTAGCCACAGTGCCACCACTCCACCCAGAGATTTTGTAATAAACTTATCTCTTGGGCAGTTGCAGGCGTTCGTTAAGTCCTATGTTTTTACATATTACAGTATTTCGATATTGCCACTGCTTGTTCTGGAGTCTGAAGGTATAATGTTGCTTCTGGTGTTTATGCTGGTAGCTCTGAACTCTTGCGATCAGACAGATAAGCAGAGGAAAAACACCTGTAACTTTCATAGTGTACAGGATTAATGTGTTAACATGTGTCCTGTCACTGAAAAAATGACTTGCATGCAGCTAATATTAATTTTGCTTGAAATGCAAGCCCTGATTTTATCATGAACTATTACTGAAAGCTCATATATAGTTAAAATATGTCAGGTTGCCCAAGTTTCTGTCTTTTGATACTTACAGTACACATGTTTTCACACCTATGTTATGCAAAGGGTGAAAAAAATTATGTTCATGATTCAAATACATGACCGGGCATTGTGTTAATATTGGCTATTGTGAACTTAATGAGAAGTAGTCTCAGTTATTAAAAAAAATACTAGACATGAAATTTTCTCTTTACAAAAATCACTTGGTGTGCTGAATATCAGCTGAGATTGGTAAGAAATTAAATGCTAATTGGACCACATGTGGGTATTTGATCCATGGTGCTTACTGTATTAGCGACATATGTTGCTAAAATTATGCTTACATTCATTAGCAGGGGTTTAATTAGTTTGTGTACAGTGTACTTACTTGATCACTCTTTGTTAAACAGATGCTATTCTACTGATACACATGCCTATAATCACCAGTTACTTCAGTCATGTTATTACTACTTATACAACTGATAAAGTAGTATATTTATCATATATTTCTTATATATTTCATAATTAAAAATTTGTGCATCTTTGTATACATAGGGTTTACAAATCTCTGATTCTGTGAATAACCTAGACTGATACAATGTAATGTTGTGAAACTTCGTAATTTTTATTCCAGTTTTCTTGCATTCCCTTGATTGGTATTCTTAATAAATCATAATTTGAAAAAAATAACTATATTAATGTTTTGCACATGATATTGTAATATAAGCATCCCACTGCAGAAAGATTGGTTGTCTCTAGCAGCCATTAGCCTAGGTGAAATATTGTAGAACTAATTGAAAATATGCAGATCCTGCATGCAAATCTCACGAGAGCTGATAGAATATTAGCTAGCAAATTGAAAAATCATCCCTCCTTTACCCAGGTAAAGGTTGCACAGATAGCTTATTTGTAACACCCCCAAACAGACAAGGGCATTGTAGATAGAATGGGAATGTTTATAGTGAGAATTAAGGATTGACCAGTTTAAGATTAAACTGT
The DNA here is from genome assembly GCF_055471065.1 of Atractosteus spatula. Classification (NCBI taxonomy): domain Eukaryota; kingdom Metazoa; phylum Chordata; class Actinopteri; order Semionotiformes; family Lepisosteidae; genus Atractosteus; species Atractosteus spatula. The sequence continues at coordinate 20,875,248 of NC_142714.1, forward strand.
TTTAGACATATTTGTAATGCAATCTAAAGTATTTGGTAAAACAACGTATTGAGAAACTATTGATCATGGATTGGTCTGCACACATTGGACAGCCTTTAAAGAAATAGGGTATCCCGTTTTCGTTGGGACTGTGCAGAGATAGGACCTGTGCATCATGATAAGATGTGTAGATGCTTAAATTTGAGCTGTTAAATTTTAACCTGTTCATGTCTTGTCTGTTAGCCACCAGTCCAGACAGGGAGCGTGGAGAGACCCGTGAATGCTCTGCTCAGGAGACAAAGGTCAGAGTCCAAGGAGATCAGATTGGGGGGACTGACAAGGGTGTTTGAGAATTTTTGTCTAAACATCTAGGGTGATTCGTGGTAACATCATCAACTCTGTTACTCTTTAACTGCCTGTAATTAAAAATACAGTTCTACACAAATCATGAAGTTATCATAGATAGGGAACAAGTAATTACATATCTAAAATTCCCATTATTTACCCTATTGTTTTGTTTTATCCCAAGACACAATTAAGATTTCTATGTTCAGTTGTTCTCAGCTTATTTACTTGCAAGAACACAATAACCAGACAACTATTATTATGAACCATAGATATATTAACTGAATGGAGTCTCTCAAAAGACAGGCTGCTGTCAGTAACTGAAGGTGAAAGAAAGTGTTTTGCTGAAATCCTGAGTGATGATGTCCATATGCAGATATAAAAAAGTCAAATTTTTGGTCACCATAGAAGAACCCCTAATCGGTAGCTGGAAAAGTATAATGGCATATATGGGTTATTCTAATGTATTTCTCTAGCACTTTTTTAAAAAAATATATAAAGCAAGATAAAAATAAATAATATTTGGGCATCTGAGAAGGTGATGTTATTACATACTACTTCATGTTTAGTTTTACTGAAACCCTGATACTCTAGATATAAGGCCACAAAGTGGAATTCCAGTTAAAATGTAGCAGTTTGAGCAAATGTTGAATGTTTGCAACCCGAGGTAAAAAGAATCACTACCAAAAAGAAATTTAGTAAAAAGTATTTTTTCTGTGACACTTCTGAAAATACCACTGAGAGCAGGCAGAGGTCAAATGTTCTGTGGTCAGCAGACAAAGTTGTTAGATTGGAGCCTCAGCTGGGTGCTTTCACTAGGCCCTGTCGTGTGACTGTACCCCAGGTTCCAGCAGCAGATCTGCTCGGATCACAGCTCCGTGATGGACCCCGATGTCAGCACTCCCTTTGTCTCCCTGGAGAACAGCCTGAGCCGCTTGCTCCCCTATCACACCTGTGTGGGGGTGCTGCCTAGCACCGAGGACTTTTACAGAGGTGAGTCAGGGCTCGTATGGGCCTGTCATTGTTTTCCAGTGTGGAATCAGCTGTCGGTAGTCAAAAGGCAGCGTTCCAGGAAATCTGTGTCGACTAGGGGCATCCTATTGCATATCTAACAACCGCACTCTGAGGACCTGACTGAAGATGGATACTGACTTGCTATGACAACCAAGGACACTGACTTCTCTATTACTGAACCAAACTCATCTTTTGCTGAATAAGGTAGCTTTTCAAAAAAGTTTCACATTTTGAGTCACCTGTAACAATGTGTTAAAACATAGCAAAATAATGCAGTGGATCCAAGCCTTTCTTTAAAGTAGGCATTACCTTTAATTCTGGATTTCACTCATGGACGCTTTGTTGACACCCAAAACTGTTTTCAAACTCATTTTAATGTACGCACAAGTATGCTTGTAGGAGTAGAAACTGAAATGTTTATTTATGATAGCGATTTTTAGTTTCTTCGGGTGGGTGAGCTGAACTTTGTGCTACTTTCTTACAGAGATTGAGAATTATACTTTTTTTCACTAAGTGAAGGTCAGAAGTACGATTTAAATTGCTTTCCTCTTTTTCATTTTACTATGAAATATCAAATGAAACCTCATTTTGCTTTAATCTTTTTCCATATGACTTTTCCTCTCAGGCTTTGTATTCACAAGTAACAGATAGATTAATAGAACTGAGTTGTTGTAGAAACCGCTTTGTGCAGCTTATCATTGACCGCAAGTGGTCCATGGACCACAGATTGGGAAACACTGACGTGGTGGACCAGCTGTTTAAAAGCTTATTTGTAGCTTATCTTACAACAATGCCTACAAGGAACAGGCAAAGTACAGTTCTGTTGTTTAGCACAATTCTGTTCTTATACTCTCAAATTAAATGACCTCTAAAGGAACAGAAAGAATTTGTGTGTCCTATGGGCATCATTTTGCAGAAACTAAAATAGTTCATTGCAGAGAAGCTGTGGACATATAATTCTTCATTTTCATTGAACATTAAATGTATGATTATCATTTAAAATAGCTGGGACAGTTTTGCAGCAAATACAAATATGTTAAGACTTAAGGATCAGCCACAAATATCATCTTATGTGGTAGTTTGACCTAGCGAGATTGACGCAAACCTTCTAGATTAATATTTATACTAAGGTTACAGAAAAAAGCATGGGTAATACTTATACCCCCCTAGCCACATTGCTCAGGGTGGTGGACCATGTGGCCCTGAGATCCCAGCCCTTGACCAGCGATCTCTCTTCTGTGTGCAGTGGACGAGCAGTTTGAAGTGGTGTCCAGTCTGCTGTTGAAACGCACTCAGGACATGCTCAACAAGTACCGGCAGCTGCTGCTTCAGGAGGCACAGGTAAGACAGCATCTGGAACATCTGATGTTCATTCTCTGTTGGCTGATGCCTGCATCTGAGGTGACTTACAGACATAGATTAAGATCTACATAATTCTACACAGCAGCCCATCGTGGTTCTGAGTGTAGGTCAGAGAGGCACCAGAATGACTTTGCAATATCTGACAGAGGAGAAAGAGGTAAGTAGGAGTAGCTGACTCAGTGCTGAATCAGTATTTAAAAGAAAACATGAGAAAGGCTAGAAATGAGAGTTTCTCAGCTGATCTGAGGATCTCACCTAGCTGTTTCTTCAAGCCAGGACATTGGCTTAAACAACAAGGCTGGGTAGCAGGTGATGCCTGAACAGCTGAGGCTTCAGGTGGCTGCTGTTGGCGGTTGAAAATGGTAAAGTCCTGTCTGTTTATCTCTAGCAAAAGCACAAAATCATGAAGTGGAGTTGAGCAGGGACTGGTAGCCAGTGAAATTTGTGAATTATCGAAAGAGCATTTAAAATGGCAGGATGAATGCACAGCAGAAAAATCACAGTCACGTCTTCAGTCTCCTTTTCAAACTCTCTCTATTCTTTTACCTCTTTTGTTCATATGGACATGTAATCTTCATAATGGATTGGAGCTGTTGAGGCTGTTTTACTGTTTGCCTGTCTGTCATTTAGAAAAGCATCTTTGCAAATGCTTTCTTGTTCTAACTCCCTGGAACACGCTGCTGCTGCTATAAGTTGAATGCACAGGTAATTTTGATCGAAAGTCAATGACTGAAAAAGAAAAAAGAGCACATCCACCAGATGCTTGCCCTGCTGCTCTTGTAATTTAAATGTGCTACATCTGCTATTTGAACACTGACAGGAAACAATTCTACACTATGAAGACCTGAGACAAGTAGCCTTCTGCCCAAAACCTCCTGAATGATCAAAATAGTATAATGTACTGTCTGTTTTGACTGGTTCTTTTATTTTTTGGGGTCTCTTTGCTATGTCTGTAAGCCAGTGTGTGCTCACTACACTGTGCTCTGTCTGCTCTGACTCTGTCTGCTTGGACTCTGTGCACTCACTGCTCTGTGCTCCGTCTGCCCAGACTCTATGCACTCACTGCACTGTGTTCTGTCCGCCTGGACCCTGTGCACTCACTGCACTTTGCTCTGTCTGCCCGGACTCTGTGCACTCACTGCACTTTGCTCTGTCTGCCCTGACTCTGTGCACTCACTGCACTTTGCTCTGTCTGCCCGGACTCTGTGCACTCACTACACTGTGTTCTGTCTGCTCGGACTCTGTGCACTCACTGCACTGTGTTCTGTCTGCTTTTCAGCAGGTGAGTCCATCGGCAGAGATGGTGATGCTGGAGCGCCTCTTCCTGCAAGATGAGAGGGCAGCACTGAGTGAGGAAAAGAGGATAGCCAAACTGGACCCAGGTGAGACCTGATTCGCTCTCTCATTTTTTTGTGTGTAGGGGGGCAGCAATCAACACGGAGTTTTTTAAAATACCATTCTTGTTTGTTGTAGTATTATTAGATTTGCTCTTTTTTTCTTCCTCTCAGAAAATAGGAAATTTATTCAGGGACAAGACATTATGCTCGTCTCTTTAGCTTTGGAAACTCATGCTACTGTATACTTGGTGTGAAGAACATTATGAGATTTATTGTATCTTGTGCCTGAGTGACTCTTGACAATAAATGAACCTCTTGAAACCTCTGAAAGTCTGTGATGTCAGACAGATACGGGAGCTGGAGTTAGCTCCACTGTTCAGCAGAAGACTCAGTTTCTTCTTAATTATCAAAATAATCTGCAGCACTGTGGTTAATTGTACAATCAGGGATCAATGCAGTGCTAAATTAGGAAGGTTCAAAATCCTGTAATGGCCTGGAATGCTAAGGTTGAGGCAGAAAGACAGTCCAACTGTTAATGCATAATCTTCATTTGGTAGTTATGGGATGAAGTGGTGCTGTCTCTCTGAACACTCTGTCTCAGGGCTTGATGTTGTGTTATGCTACTGATCAAATAAATGTAAAAAAACTGTCCCTTCACAGTGTAATACAGAAGAAATTAGGGGACACATTTTTATGTACCAACTGGATTGAATCCCAAAGTTCTGTTCTCTTCAATTATGAGAATCACCACAATGTGCCCAAAGAGCTGTTCAATGTGCTGGATATGTCTCACAAGATGAACAAAAAGCATGTAGCTGGTATATTTCAATTTGTGACCCCTGAGTTTGCTGGTTTTCATTCCAGTGCTGCGTGAATCTCAGGTGCTAACTGAGGCCTTTAATCAATTTGCTTGCTTAGACTTTTATGTAGCTTGTTTCTGCACACAGCTTTGAGTTTTAAAGTTCCTGTCTTCAAGGGTACTGTTTCCACCTTAGCATACAGAGCTTCTCCTCTACTTTCTTGCCCTTATTTATGACTAAACAGCTCTTAATGGTGACCAATTCATGATGGGCAGAGACAGGTGAGAATGACACTGTATTCGACACCATCAATGAGTGTCTCTTACCTTCTGTAGAGGTTCAGTTGGTTAAATTTCAGGGAATACCAGAACAAAGGGAATTCTGAAACTCAGAAATTGGTAGGTTGATATCAATTGCATATTCTGTTTGACCTTTAAAGAAATTAACACAAATTTTAAAATATGCCCCAGACAAGAAACTGAAATCAATTCACTTGGGATGAAAAACTCAGTTGGAACAAAAAAAAAAGAGAGTGTTTCTTCAGGGTTGGGATGATGATGAATTTATGCCTCAAGAGGGCTTTCTTCCTTAGTGATTTTACATTTTTTTAAAAGGATGTGGCTTAGATTTATGACTGCGATTATGAAAAAAAGTTGATTTTGACATACCATTAGGTTTAACTGGCCACTAGTTAAATTTGCTGTCATAGTAGGCATATCTTTAGAAGCTTTATAAGCTCAGCTTCTCCGGTGGTAAAGATGTTTATTCAGAGTTCTGGTTGAGTCCTGTAACGTTGACTTTGCCAGTAGAGGAGCCTGGGCTGTGCCACACGTCAACTGTGACTGGCGTTTCCCAGAAGGCCATGCAGACGTGCATTAGCACCACAAGGAATTGGGTTGGCCAGGGCATCTTGGAGTATTGAGTGTTTATCAGTGAGAGCTGCATATGTCCCCCGTTCACCAAGTGTTTAATCTGGTGTTGTGAATTATGAATGAAAATAGCAAATAGCTCAAAATGCACATGTAAATGAAAGGAAGGCAAAACAATTTTGTACATGCCTGTTTCATTTTACAGCACGTTGTTTACACAGACAGCATCCCAGCTGGAAGTTCAAAAATGCAAATTAGGTTTGCAAAAGTTGTTGCCAGTTTATACTGGGATTGTTTATCTTTTAAAACTTCTTTAACTTCTGTCTCTGCTGACCTGTTCTTGGTTCGACAGAATCCTTCATTGCCTCCCTGTACAAACCTGGGGTCCAGTCCAGGTCTCCAGCGGCCCAGTCTCCTCCCTTGAAGGGGAGCAGCTCGTCTCCACCGTGGGCGATGCTTTCCAATCGCCCCCCCGGCCTCAAGACCTACCGATCCAGTAGCCGAGGAGGCCTCAAACTGACCATTAAGCACGAGGCCGGCTCCAGGAAGGTGGTTCACAACTCCGCCTGTGAGTCCAGGGGTGAGGCTGTTTCCTGTGCCTCTGCTGTCCCTGCTGGGAAAAACCAGGAATGCGGGGAGCTTACCAATGGGAACTCGGCCCGGGGCCTGGATTTTAGGGAAGCCCCACAGGGCGTGACCAAGTCCCCTTCGGGTGTCTCCAAACAAGAGGCTCAAACGTTCAGCGGCGGGTTCGCTGGGACACAGGCAGCCGAGAACCCGGGTGGCCCAGAGGAGTCGCCCCTCACCGACACCGAGCCGTGCCCACCGGCTGCCAAACGCGCGCGGCCCGGTCCCGCGGAGGAGCCCAGCACCTCGCCAGAGGACAGCGCGCTCAGCGAGCACCTCCAGAGCGCCATCGACAGCATCCTGGAGCTGCAGAGGCTGCAGGGACCCCTGGCCTCCGGGCCCCGCTGCCCAACCTCCCCCCAGGACAAGCAGGAAGCACGGGCGTCCTCCGCCCTGGAGGAGGCGGTCAACAGCATCCTGGATGAACAGGTGTAGCGTTTGTGCGTGAGTGTGAGGGTACGGGCAGCGGGGGTGGGGGAGCGGGGGCAATTAGACAATGAATGAGTGAAAAGGAGATACTTGACAGCACCGAGTTAGCGATTCTGAAAGAAAACCTTTTCTATTTTGTTGGAAAAAAAGCTTCTTGGACCTATAAATAATTCAAATATAAGAAGATATGTTTGAATTTCAGTGACGGTCAATCTTGTCCTATGCTTCAAGTAAATTATGTTCACAGGTTATTGCAGGTTGCCATGGTTGTTAATGTATATTGATGTCTGATACATTCATTCTTTTCATATTTGGAAGGAGACCTTTTTTAAGTCCCAAATGAATAGACAAATTACAAAAAAGCAAATTTGCAAGAGGGGCGTCCTGCCATTCAATTAAGCACTGAATGATCTACTGTTCCAGGAACATTTACTGCAGAATTTATTTAAAAGCTTTATTATGCTGTAATTACTGTAAAATATAACTCAAACAGCTTAGCCTCCCAATCAGAATGTTTTAATTTGACAGTTGAAAACTTGTCTTTTTGGGGAATTGAATGCAGAGACAGAAGTTTGGTGGCAGACGTTTTGAATCCCTATTTTAACAATTTCTACGTGGCAACCACTTGCTTTTCAAAATTTTAAATGTTTTCAAATTATTTTTTATAAATGTTTTACCATTTCTTAAGGTTGTTTGGAATTAAATATCAACACAGCTCTTTCACTTATAGAACTTTTATATGTTCTCCTGAAAACAAATGCCAAAAAAGCACTTAATACACTACAAAAAAGTGGGACTATCCATGTAGCTAAGAGATTTATGCTTTCAGTATGGAATTCCCTCATTTGACTTTTCATCAGACGGCTCTGAGAGTGTAGGTCCAATTCACTACAGGAATATTGCCATCATAGTGCATTGAATCTCACCACTTGGAGTCTGTTTGCACTTTGGAATATGAGATGATGAAGTAACTAAAAAAAACTTTAACTGGGTCAAAAACTTTAGTTTACACTTACCTTATGAACTCTAATTGATGTTAAATGTAAAGAAGTTTAAATTATGTAAAAGTATTTTACTTCTAAGACAATACAGTTTTGGATCACAAGGGAAGTCCATACTGTAATGCAAAATTTAAATGAAATTGAAGCAAATGATCAAAATTCCTTCCAGTGTTTGTAACTTGGTTCTTAGAGCAACAGGTACAGCAGTTCACAACCATTTTCCTATGTGGAAAAAGGCCTGTTGTGGCTTCTGTGACTTGGAATGACACTGATAGTTTGCCCTATTAATATAGGAGAAATCAACAGAGTGTGCATGAAAAAATGACCATATTTTATTATGCATCTGCTAAGAAACTGAAAGTTTCTTTACTATTCTGCTCCCAGTGTCAAATTGCTGATGTCACTGATATTTGAATGCATTTATTTTGATTTTATCAGGCTTTTTTCATTTACTCTAAATTACAAAATGAAAATGTTTTGAAGTGCAGCTTTTCTTTCTTGTACTTTTACTAAAACACTCTGCCTCTTTGAAGTCAGAGAAATGGTGGGGAATGTTTCATGTGGATTTCATTTACAGTCAAGACTGTTCTAATGCATTTCGTGTTGTGTAGCAGGAATGTGGGGTGAATGTGCTAGTTTGTAGTGAATTGAGATCTGATGTCTGCTTATCTACTTTGATATATTTTTTTCCAGCTGCCAATCAGGGAGGAATATGAAATGGACCACCCCTTTTTCCAAAAGTCACAGAGAGAAATGGAAATGAAGGAAATACACCAGTGTAGTTTTGTTATAATGTAAAAGAATGTAATCTGCTTACATTAGGGGACAGTTTCAGTGACATCTCAAAAAATGTTTTAAATGGAAACCTACAAAAGGTGCCTCTGTGGTCTGTTTCAGAAGATACAGTGGGAGCAGAGCTTCTTCCTATCTGTGGAGGAATGAATAAGACAATATTTAAGAGTTTCATCCTTTCAGTGATGGTTGGGAACAGTCACTGTGGTGAAGGCGTAACAGTAGTGTAATGGCTGTTCTGTTGGTCTTTCTGTTGTAGACTTTAGCTCTGGAAGCAGTGAGATTGAACTTCTGAATCAAACTGAAGAGCAATGACTTGATTGTGCATAGGTGTGTGTGTTCCTGGGTGTTGAATGTGTGAATATTCAGGGGAGTGAAATGGACTTGGACCATTCCATTTCTGAGAAAACATATCAGCAGTGAGTAGATGTATACGATTTGTTTCAGTGCTGTGGAAATTAGGAAATTATGTTGTGAATATGGCAGTTTAACTGGCTGTTAGAGTCCAAAAACAACAGACTCAAGTATAATTAATATACGAGGAACAGTCTTAACATTGAGGCATTTGAACATTTAACAAAAGGTGTGCTTTCATTTAAGTGTTCTGCTTAATGCTAGTGGTTAAGCTGTTAATGACAAGAAAAGCTTTTGTCTCAGTTCTAGAATTCCCATAACAGCTGTTTAACATTCATTACATTTACAGCTACTGTATTAAACGACACCAGCAAATAAGAAATCACAATTCTTGTTTTTTAGCACGGAGGAATTTTTAGAAAATTGTGAAATGCGAGACAGAGGAGTGGCATTATGCCACTCTTAAAAAAAAAAAGATACACAAAATGTATTCACTTTTGAAATTTTAAAAAGGTAGAGGCTATCAATTACAGGTGTTATTTTCTGTTAAGGAGATGTTGAAATCAATATGATAAAATTAGCAATAACAAACTACAGAAAGTATTCCAACACGTTAAAGGCACTAGGATATTCCAAATGGGTGGAAAGGTGTGTATAGGAAACAGGAGACTGAAGATTGTACAGATATTGTCTGGCTGGATAAAGGTATATTCATATCTTTTCAAGAAGTGATGTAGTTTAGGGTTGGAGGTTGTTTGAGGTTAGTTTGTGACAATAAGGATAATGCGCTCATTAAATTTTTGTCCACCTTTGTATAATGGGGATGATATGGTTGGCTGTGTTGTTTCTGAAAAGGAGAAAGATATGTGTTTGGCATTTTACAGCCTGTTGCACAGAATTCAAGCGCACTTTCCATGAGAATCACAGGCCAGTTGGTCAGTGCTGCTTGTGAAAGTTAAAACTTTCAAGGTGAATGCTAAAGTGTCATTGTATTCATTTCCTCCAGAAAAAATCAGAAGTGAATGGTGTTTTATGAAGTGACAAGTCAACACAAAAACACTGAACTCTGCAGCTTTTGTCTGATAAAAACTTCTGTGCCAAATTCTCAAAAACTGTTTTTTGGTGGTGCAGGAGAGTAACCTACTTGAGACTTTCTTGTGAGGACTCCAGGTGTTCAGATATATTTTGGGTTGCAAAGAAAACAAGTCCAAATCGTGCACCTTCCAAGATTCAAATTAAATTTACACCTCTGAATTCGAGTTTGTGCTAAACAGTTTCAACAAAAGTTGAAATACAAGCCGGCCCTCTTAGTGTTAAACACTAAGTTAACAGGGCTGTATGTTAATTTATCCACTCAGTGGACAGATTTTTTACTTTTTAGGGATGTGTGTCCAATGTCCACCTTAGCTCCAAGTATAAAACAGATATAACGAGAATTATTTTAATTGATTGTCAAAAGAAGCAGTTTTCTGGCTCCAGTGATGTGTATGACATGATCCTGGAGGTTTGGTTTATAACTACAGGCCAACTTATGCCAAAGGCAGCTTTTGTTACTCACAGATCATCTCTGAAGAGACACGGTGAAATACCTGAATGGGCTTCCCTGCAGCTAAGTTCACCCTGAAAGCTGACTGACATCACAGCAGCTCTATGGATTGTGCTTGTCATTGTAGATAGTAATGTAAGATGTATTGCAATTCAAAAGGCATTCAACCAAAAATGTCTAATTAGTTGTTGGTCATGTTTCAATTACTCATTCTTTAATGTTCTGTGTATCATCTGATCATCATGAGGTTAGGCTGCTTTTATGTTCTGCAAATCTTCTTATCGATAAGGACATAGATAGGGGGATTGTTTAGGAGAGTTCCAACCAGAAACCAATGATGGGTTCAGCCTTTTGTGATCCTGGATTGCACTACTGTAAAATAGGGAACTGTTTTAAACATAAGTATATCATCAGAAAAAAATGTCAGAATACCATGGCTTGTCCTGCTTTTACTGTGTGTGTGTCACAGTTATTTCAGACATAACTTTTGTTTTGCATCCCCAAATTGGGAATGCATTTGCAAAAGAGACCCATTTTTCATGCGTGTTTCGTAAGTGGCATTTTGCCGGGATGAAAACGGCAGTGCCAGTGTTGAGAGCAGTGCCGTACTGTTGTGACCCACACAGACCGTGTGCTGAGTTTTGGGGTGTCTGGGAGATGGGGTGGGGGTTAGGGGGGGGTGGGGTGGGTTTCCTGCATGTTGAGCCATTTGCTTTGTGTTTTTATTTATTCATTTATTTTACTGTGAAAAAGAAAACATTACCTGGGAGCACAGCTCAGACACTGCGTTTTCATCTCAAAAATGTTTTGAGACTGACTGATTGTTCTGTTGCCAAAATCCTGGGGCCTTAATCACCAGAACCAGATTGTAACCATTGTTCTGGCATCAACCCAACTAAAGACTCTCCTTTGGCTATAGACACGGAAGTGTTTAATTTAAAAAAAATGTAAAAGAGAAAAAAAATCTTTTGTACACATTTTTTAACAGACTATTTATTAAATTGTGATTTTCTAAAAAAAAAAAAGAGACGTGTCAAAGATGTTTAATGTTGCTGCTTATTTTTCTCCTTTTGAAAGTAACCCTTAGTAGTTTTTTTCCCCAGGTGTGTAAAGCGAGGTAAGGACAAGAAGAGTGGGGGGACAGTAGCTCTTCCTACACAAGAGAGCGACCCTGTTCATATTAACAGATAGAGGTTTACCCGAGTGCTCCAACTCTGGATAAATGCATCTCTATAACAACTCAAATAGAAAACCAAATAGAAGCCGTCAATTATAATAAACAATGCAGGTGTTAAGTAGAAAATATCAAAAACAGAAGTGGTGTTTGAGAGCAATTAGGTTATACGCTACTAGGCCCGGGGGGTAGCTCCTGGAGAGTCACTGCCTCCTCAAAAAAACATTGGTCTTAAGGTGAAATGGCTACCGATTTCAACTGCAATCCTTGAGGGCCAGGACTCTCCTGTAGCGTCATTCTTCAGAACACAGCCTTTAAGCACTGTACTGTAAGTGATCTTCTATCTAGTCTGCCAGAAGAAATACCATGTCTGTTGTGCTGCAAAATGTTCATGACAGGATGGAGAGTTAAGACACCAAAGATGTTCCTTGTAGTAACCCACAAGTAAAGACTTTTGGAAATCCTTTTAAACCCCCCTACCTCCAAGCACCCTTTACACATCACACTAATTAACACAGGTATGTCTTAGATAGCAGTAATAACTTTATTGGCCATATACAATTTATTGCATTAGGAATTTGTTCTTTCGCATACCCCGACTTGCTCTCCATGAGACACACAGAGAGAGGGAGAGAAGCTTGGGGTCAGAGCACAGGGTCAGCCATTCATAAGGCGCCCCTGGAGCAGTTGGAGTTAAGGGCCTTGCTCAGGAGCCCAGTGGAGTAGGATTCCTCTGCCGGCCGCGGGATACAAACCAGTAACCTTCCAGCCACAGGCACAGATCCTTAGCAACAGGGCCACCGCACCGCCCCATGCAATTTCATTATATGAATTGGTAATACAATTTTTGCAAAGAACTAGAAACTCAAAAACTACTCCAAAACACTGGCAGTAAATATATGGGTCAAAATGTTTTGTTCGGTATGCTACAATTAAATCAAAACTATTTCATGGTGTAAAGTTGTTAAAACCAGAGGTGAAATCCTGATGTACACAATCAAATCTGATGTGTCGTCCCAATCAGCCTCGTCTACAACCGTGATTTTCAGATGTTGCAAATGAATGTTTACTGAAATATAAAAGAACAAATGCAAACATTTTTTGGGTGCTAGTACTTAGTCGATTCCAAAAGCATAAAAAAAGAGGAAGCTTCGGCTTTAGTAAAAAAAAAAATCTGAAGTACAGAGCATACAACTCAGAAGATAATTAATGCCTGCGCATTTTTACAATAATTCTGCCAAGTTTTTATTTGCCTAACCCAAACCAAAGCAATCGTGATTGACAAGTAATGCACAGAACTTTTCAAACTGGCAAACAAGTAGGCGATGGAAAGATAAGTCAAACTCCGCAACTTGCGCATCCTGGACAGGCTTGACATTACTGCAAACCCTACAAGGGATTAACAGCTTTCCAAGGAATAAAAGCTTGCATTCATCATTTGAATGGTAATGGGTTGAGCTGACTTACATTCATGAGGTAAAAGTCAATAAAGTGGTCTTTTCAGCCTACACCAAAAATGTATGTGCTGATAAGGGAGTCACCATTTTAACAGGAAACCACATCAGGCCCATTGCTGGATCTCTGTTGGTAAGCTCAACAGCCTGTTGTAATACACAAGTCTATTACTGGTACAGCTTACAATTTATGAGGGCGTTAGGGATTTTGAGTAGCATGTGATGCAGAACTTCAGCCCTCTATCCCTTAGAAACCCCTACTAACCTCTTATAGTAAAGCAAGGTATTAAATAAGTATAGAACAGTAAAGACGACTGTATAGGCCCACTAGCTCTCTTATGCATGCTCGACATTTTTTAGTGAATAAAGCATTCCCCTCCCCACCCAGTATTTTATTTTCTGGAACTGACCACAAAGCTGGATGCAGCTGCATAAATTGCAAGTCTACTGTATATAAACTTTGGGAAGTGTAACAATTCAGCAATAAGGGAAGCTTAAAATCAGCATCACACAGTAGTCGTTTCTGGCATTAGACTAACCTAGTCTCAAGAACTACTTTTTTTGTTTATAGATACTCATTTATAGATTGAGAAGGACAGCATTTGTTTCATACGTTTGAACAGTAACACATTTAGCTGTATTGACATCAGATGCATCTATACATTTTCATTGACTAATTATCCAGTCATTCTTGACCATATCATTGTCTTGCTTCCTTCATAATCATTGCAGAGGCTTTACTAGGGTGCCATGGTTAGGGACAGACCCAGATAGAAAATTAATCCGAACCACAGAAACTTCTGTCAAGCGATGAAGGCCCGATTAAAAGAAAGCTATGGCACACTTATCAATGACCAAGCTGTAGCCCACGGCTGGATAGAAGTCGTGATCCAGGAAAGTATCTGACCAAACACTTGCAATAACTAAAGAAAAGCAGCTGCACACAATAAAAAAAATATATACCTTTAATATTTTATTTATAATGGATTTTAGGTTGTTTAAGGAAACCCTGCAGCTTTCCATTACATCTTGATAAAGAAAGTGAAAAGCAACAAGTTTCTTAGTAAAAGGTTAGGGATGTTTAGTCATCGTAGCAGCTTGTGTAGTCTTTCAGGTTACATAGCGTCATAAGGCAGTTTATAATGGAGATCAAGTCACTCAGGTTACAAAAACATAAAAGAAAGTTGGCACTGCTTTATGGGTCTAGTTTAAAAAATAAGCTATTGGCAGCTGTTAGCTTTAAAATCTTTTCAGAGTTTACAAACTGACAGCTGCAAGTCCTCTTTCGTAAAAGCAGTTCCGGTAGATGCTGGAGACAACTATGAATTCTCATTTCAAGGTCAAACCAGCTTAGATGTTCATAGGCTGTTTTGCAGTAACCTTTTCAAATCTTTGGAATCAACAGCAGTCTATAGCCACTACCAGAGCTTTCACTGGGCAATATCCAACCTTCTATTCAACTAACAGAGTGCTTAACATGGCTACCTTTTCAGAATATACAGATATCAAATGGAAAGAAGGACTTCAGATTCTTGAGGGAAAAAGTTGCAGAACTATTGCATTCAGCAGCAAAAAAGGGACCGAGATGTGGGGCAATTCACTAGAAGTGCCACAAAATAGAAAAAGCTGAAAGAAACTGAAGCTGAACTATTGACTGTTACAGCTCTAGACATTGTAAGGTCTTAGAATTCTGGTATGAGGAGACCATGCGATACCACCTTATTCTACTTAGATAAAGCACACAGCTAGAACTGGTGCTAAAATAACACCTGCACCTGTACTCTGATGGCTACAAACCCACAGGAATTTGCATTACTCATTTATGCATGTAAAATTTAAAAAAGATTAAGTGCAGGTTTGAGCGTCAAGGAATACAAATCCTAAAATTCAGGGTTTTTCTTTAGCTACTGAATTTATCCTGCATTTAAATATTTAAAAAGAAAGGACCAGCAAAGTGCCAAAATTAAGAAAACTGAATTTGTCTAGTCATTGACATAAAAAGTGACCTGCATTCACAAAATGGTGTTGTTCAGCTTTCCGAAGTCTTAAATCTTAACTTCAGTTTATGGATCTTATGACTATTCTACAATGGCACATCAAAATCAGGGTTTACTGCTCCTGTACCTTTCAAGAGGGAAGAGACAAGTGGAAAGTGGTTGCAATGAGAACCCAGATCCACCCCAGGGCCAATACGAGCCCCAAGAAGGCTAAGCAATCTCATCCAGTCCTGCCACAAACCCCAAGACCACCCTCCACAGCAGGTCCAATACTGCAAACTGGGTTTTTAGCTTCACAATGGAGTTCAGCATTGAGGTTCGTCAGCTGAGCTGGATTACAAGGTTCTCTCCATACTTGCGCAAAAGCTTGCTGTGGTTATGCTCAACAGACCACAGAGGAGGGAGGTAGCGCGGCTGCATAGAAGAGAGGAAGTGCTGCCGCCAGCATTTCTCCAGCTCCATCAGCCCTCGGAGCCCTCTGTGGGCATAGGCTTGGACCACCTTCAGGCCGTGTGGGACATAGCTCTCATTGAAGATCCTGCACAGAACAAGCACAAAGTCAGGGGACTACCACACCAAGGAATGTCCACTGCCAATTTAAAACCAACAGGCTCTCTTAAAAACATAGGAGGTTTTTCACTGGGTACTTTTGCCAACAGTTGCCTTCCATTCTCCACTCATCCTCTTGATTCCACAGCAGCCCAGTTGCGCACATTTGCCCGCTTGCAGCCCTCCATTTCACAGAGGCACAACTCCAATCTTTGAGGAAGCCAACAGGTTCATCCACAGCAGAAGACCTTTGAGAAGTGTTTATCTTAATTGGACCAGTTTAATTGGGTCAATTGGGTTAACAAACCGAGGTTGAACACAAACCCAGAGACACTGGGGCCCTCCAGGACAGGAGTTGTGCACCACTGGGCAGATCTTCATGCCCAATACTTAGGGAGAACTTCTAAAGACATTTCATTGCCAGAAACTACTGCTGTATTGTTGTGCATTTGATTAAAAAGAACTTTGATTAATATACTTGCTCCATTACCTAGTTTCCAGGCTGGCAGCCTGCTTCAGCATCTCAGGCGTCACCTCCGTCGTGTTGAAGAAGGCCTTGATGACTAACAGCAGCTCCTCCTGCCGGCTGTGGGGAAGGCTGTCGGCAGCGTTGAGCAGCGCTCGTGCCGCCGAGCGGACGTGCCGGCGGTCCGAGTCCTCCAGCAGACGCACACCCTCCTCGCAGCCCAGGGGGGCGCCGTACTCCTCCGCCAGCTTCTGCTTCAGCTGGTTGTCGTGGTAGTTGGAGGCTGCGTGGCAGGCAGTGCACAGCAGTAGGACATCGTGCGAGTTGTGGTCCTTCATCTCCGTGGGGAAGTGCCGACGGTATTCGTGCGGGACTACATTTTTCCTGAGAGGTCAGAAATCGGCTTGATCACTCAGAAAATGAACAATAAATTACCCAACGAGAGCTCACTAAAAACTAACAAAGATTTGACTGCACATTACTGCCCTCAAAGTTAAAACATGGAAAAACTGCCTAGGAAAGTAAATGTTGTGTAGGGGTTCCCAATTTAAGTGCATAAAAAAAAACATGCAGGAATGCTAGAGGCAACTTTATTGCTCAGGTAAGTATTCAAGTAAAAATGACTGGAAGGAAAAAAGACCTTGTTTTTGGGACCTAGAAGTTTATTGGTTAATAAGCAACCTAAACTGAATGAATATTTCATCTTGTAGAAAATAGGAAATTATCAAGTATAATTCACAAGGTTTATCTATTGATAATTCAAATATTAAAACCACCTTTTTTGATGCAAATTGAGAAATCCAGACAAAGAACTTAACACCCAAGTTAAACTGAATTTAAAAAAAAATTAACCTAGGAGCAGAGTCTTCACCACCTTACACACCTGATGTAGGAATCTGTCTTTCCACAAACCACACACAGATTTTCCTTTGCAGTGAGGTAATAGTCCTGCTGCGATTCAGGGCGTCCCGAGGGCTCAAACTTCAGTCTCACAATGAATGGCTCCTCACTCATTAGCTCTAAGACAAAAAAACAACTCTTGATTACCTCAACCTTGTTTTCAGGGTTCATTTTTTTAAAACCAATCAGGTCTATCCATTTTCTGTGTTCCATCACATGTTCTTGTCATTGGAACAATCAGAAACCTACTAACCTGGAGTTTAGTAATGAAATTTGGGGGAGAAAGACATCAAACATGGGTTGATATTCCCTCCCACTGTAAGAAGACTTCTTCAGATACACCCTGCCACAATAAGGTCCCCCTGGAGCCCAAAAGGCATTGAAAACATCCAGGGTCACATGACTTGTCCTTTTCATATACTGTATAGATGGACAAGCAAATATAATACACAAATTTAAGGCGTTAGGAAATGGAGAGAGCAGACTGAATCCAGGACAGGATGGACTACATGGGACACTTGCGCCATGACTTTAATCACGGAGATCGATTGAAGTGGCAGCACGGTGGGGCTCCCTTGCAGTGCTCGGGCGGCTCTGGGTTCAAATCCGGGCCTGGGGTGCCATCATTGTGGATTTTGCATGTTCTCCACACGTTCATATGCGTGTTCAAATTTCTTCACACAGTCCAAAGACAAGATCGGTTAAATGGCTTCTTGGAAAAACAGCCCTCATCCATGGTGTACCCTGGCTCGTGCTCATTGCTTGCTGGGATAGGCTGTGGTTCCAAAGGTGTTCTTGAATTGGAAGAAGTGATTAGAAAAGGGCTACTGAATTCGAAGGAATTTAGAGAGAATGTATCGTAGCTCATTTGAGCCTGCGAGGGCAATGACCATCTGGAGCTTGAAAGGAGTTCTCAGAAGACCCAGCAGGTTGACCATACTGCCTTGCTTCAGTCCACACCAGGCACCCTTGTTTTCCTAGTCAGACTGGTGTGCCCCTTGTATCTAGCCAAGAAGATTCATGTCCAAGAATGCTGTAACCCTTAAGAACAAAGGAAATGCATCCCTATCTCTTAAATCTACAGTGCAAAGTAATAAACTGGTTTACTTTAGGAAGGCAACTCATTTTCAGTGCTATAATCCATTTTTAGTTATAAGCAGAGTACACTGAATTGCTTTAAATCAAGGTGCACAAGATGATTAAAAGAGGACTACCTCCAATCCCCTTGTCGAGGTACCACTTGGCCTTCTTTTTGTCACAGGTACAGAGGGGTTGTCCATCCGGAGCGTGAAGGAAACAGTTATCATATAGTGGAGATTTCCTAAAAACAGCCATCACATAAAACAAGTGTGAATAGGAAGGTTTAGAGTTTCATTTATTGGATATGTCATTACACTTTTTCTTAAGGCCACCACACTCACTTTAAAGATACCACCTCCTGTTTATTCAGATGTCTTAGGAGCTGCTCAGCAGACATCTTTCCGACGTCACTCACTGCTGCTGGACAAATGCCTTTTGAATGAAGGAGGCGTCTCCATGGGGCATTTCTCCAGCAGTTGCAAGTAAAGTTACCTAGATAACAGCCTCAAGCCAATGAGGCCTACAGGACTACGGGCACCAGGGTCTCAAAAGGGAATACATGGCTCGTTTTCTTGCATTATCTGCAATTTACCAACTTTTAAGTTGAACAATTAAGTTCTTGCACAAAAGCATGGTACTTGAGTTGTTAAAAATCAACCATAAACATCTTTCAGAATTATGGCAAAGCAAAATTCCCTGTAATTCTTTTAATAGTAAAATAGGTGTCAGACCCCAGTCCTCTCACTGCACTCAAATATACTCAAGAGTTAAAGCACTTTGGACTTTAACTCTTTCCTCATAGTAATGTTTTAGTTTGCCATGCCAACTAGGTACAAAGATTATTTACTGTGAAAAACCAAGTCATTTAAAACACAAAACCTTCTCCTCAAATCTATGATGTTCTTCTTTCCCTAGTTTTTAAAAGCCTAAAACATTTGGCGACGAGGCAGTGAAGCAGGTAGGCGTCCAATCCTACCTGGCGGAGTAGCCCACCCCCAGCGGCTTGCGTCTGTTCTTGCGGGGGTCCGGCACCTGCTGGTCGCCGGAGCTCTGACTGTCCAGCGTAGCCCTCTTGCTCCTGCGCCTGCGCTCCCCGGGGCCCTCGGGGCCCTTCTCGTCTCCCTCGCCGCCTCTCCCTCGGAACGGCACGTCCACCAGGCCCTGGCACCTGGACACCAGCTGCTTGAAGCCTCTCTCTGGCATTGTGCCGTTTTGTGTCTCTGGGGAATTTAGCCCCAGCAGGTGGAAGAACAAAGCAACTGATACCTGGGCATCCCTGCCAGCGTATGTCACCTAGAACACAAGGGAAAGGGATAATCATTAACTCCTGGTTAAAAAGAGTGGGAGGCAAATCTTGTTTAATGCAGTATAGAAACACTATTCATCAATTTCATCTAATGCAATAGGGATGTGGGAGAGCTGAAGCCTATCGCAACAGGCATAAGACTAGTGTATCACACAGCAGACTGGCACAAATACACCAGTGTCCATTTTCTTAGGAGCTAATTAACCCGTTAGTAGGTATTTTAACTGGTGAAGGAAAGCAAAGCACTCAGATGAAATCCATAGAAACACAGGAAGAACATACAAACTCCATGCAGATAGCACCCCAGGAATTGAAACTAGGGCCTCAACACTGTCCTAAGAAAAAAAAATAGTTCACTACCTGCTCCTGGGAGAGTTGCTCAGCTTCCCAGTCGCTACATCTCAGCTTCAGGGACTTATCCAGAGAGAAGTTCAGAATATCTTGAGCTAAAGACTTCAAGCTCAAGCCATTATAGACCGTAACCTGTCTGTACAGCACATGTGAAGAAAAAGAATCAGGTCAGAATTCCAGGAACTAGCCACAATTTTAGAAGTAAAAAAAAAGGAACAGAATGCTTCCATTTACATTCCTGATGTGGCGTGTGGAGGAGCGTGGCTTTCCAGTCCACACCTCCACAGTGAGCTGCACGATTATACTCAAGTGATAATGACCTTTGCCTCATGGCCAGGTAGCGCAGATCCACCGTGCAGTTCACCGCCACCCCATAATCCCTTGCCAGCTTCCCTGCGTCTTCGTAGCAGCCCACACCAACTTTCAAGGTGGTCGGGTCCTGCAAGACGTCCAGTAGTGTGCGGGGAACAGGTGGGGTGCTGCTGCGGAACTTGGGGAGCCTGATGAGAACGCAGAGGCCACTGTAAGTGGCCATTTGTAGCAAGGAGACTGGGGCCGCTTTCCCCTTCACCGACACCTTGGAGAGGCAGAAAACAGCACATTGGGTGGGGGGAAAAAAAAAACAGGGGAAGGGTCAGAAGGCTTTTATACCACTATAATAAACATGTCCTTGCCAAGCCAGAGCACCGCATTCCACACACAAAGTGCTAAAGAGCACAAACAGGCCAAATTACGGTTGGCAGGAGCATTGGCTAACAAAAGTGCATTAAAATAATTCTGAGTTTTACCATGCATTGTGGAGATGTATTTTCAGATAAGCACACTGTACATGCAAGAGCACTGTGTGGAGTTTAGTTTTGAAAGGACTTTAACATTTTGCCTACAATGGATATGCTCCACTGAGGGACTTTTACACCCACAGTGCAACAGGACAGCTCTACGTCCAGACCACCTTCTGAAAAAGAACCAAGGAACAACCCTGTAAGATGCCCATTAACCAATCAAGTGCACAACAGCTGTTCCCCGGTGCTGGAATGTGCAGACGTGCCACCCCCCCCCCCCCCAACCACCACGCTCACGAATTACGCAAGCCTGCGAAGCAACACGCACGTTGGCCTCTGGCTTCATTTCGCCCTGCTGCTGCTGCTCGGTTACCCATTCGCAGTCGAGGCCCAGCACGGGGTAGACCGACAGGTCTCTCTGCACAGCTGGCCAGACCGTCTCCCACTCCTCGCACGAGGTCACCAGTGTCGGCTCCACCCCCAGCACCTGCTCGGGCAGGGGCAAGAGGGGCAATTCGGAGGCCTGGGGTTCCACCAAGCTATTCTGCTCGCTCTGCTCCGGCTGCCCCTGGTCTAGCTGTTGGGGGCTCGATTTTCTTCTGCGGGTCCTCACCACCTTCCAGATCACCAAGCCCCCCAAGGCAGCGCTCACCATGGTGGCCACAGCTATGGTCAGGGCATTTTGCCTGGACATTTTTCTTCTTGGAGGGGGGGGTTGGGCCTTTTTAAAAAAAAGTATATCCACACAGTCAAGGCTTCCTTGTCAAGTCCAATGAGAAAGCACAGAACAAGAGGAACAGATCTAAAAAAAGAGAGGTCTAAAGCAAAAGCAAGCCTTGTGTCTTGATGTGTTGGCTTGTAGGCAAAAACAATAAAGACTCCGTTATACAAGCCCAAGGACAAGAGAGTTGGGATTCCAAGGCAGTAAACAAAGCGGATTCACACTCGGGAAAAGAAAGAAAACGTAGTCAATCCGGGCGAAAGGGAAACTGCCCCAGAAAGCCCAAACCCTCAGTGCTGCTGAATCCAAATTCCAAATCCCACATCAGGCACAAGACCATCTTTAAATGAAATCAACCTCCATTCTGAAGCAAATGATCTCCTCTCCCTGAAAAACAAAGGAAAAAGAGTGATTCTAATCTTGTGTTGAGGAAATAAAACTGACACGAACGTTACAGAAGCCAGAGGGCACAAAGAAATGAACTGCAATGACAGATTGTACTATTCCATGCATTTCCAACAAACACTGCAGGTTGACAAAAGACAATGAAAGAGACTAGCTCTTCAAAAACATGACAACATTCAAACCTACTTAGTTCACCACTTTAAAAAGAACCATCATTAATCGTAATAATGTTAACATTAAGGGTTACGTCTAACTCCGATCTATGACACGCAGCAGCCTTCAGTCGCTTATTTCCAGAAAACGGTACATGGAGATTTGATTTAACCGCTTCACTAAGAAGTTATATTATTGTTGAATAAAGCAATTGAGCTTTGAAAGAAAAAAAAACAGAATGGCAAGACACTATACTGGTTGCATTTTTCTATTTAGTAAACGCCAAAAGAAAAGGTACGCAAAGAATTAAGCTATTACCCGAAATGCCAAAAAGTCACGTTTATCGCCGTTTGCTCAAGTGCTCCAAACGCGTGAAAGCTTGGCAAACGGGTTAACGCAAGTGCAACTCCACGCACCGCAGGTATTACAGCAGGCTTGTGCGCCTATTTCAAATCACACCTACAGTGATTGCCGTCGGAACACAGCCAAGACGCTTATTTTGAGGAGGGCACATTCACGGATTAAACAAGAATATGATTTGATGCCATGTGCATTATTAACAAAGACGGCTAGTTGTTCGATGAAAAGTAACCCTCGGCATCAAACTCAAGCGTGTGTAAAAGCGTGAAAATAACAGCATTAAAAAGCGTACACAAATTAATGCAAACTTAACTAATTAATTGCAAGTTACTGCCCTAACAAAAATCCCTAAACGACTAGACCTTTGGACTGTCACTTTTCCACAACACCGACTTTATAGTTTGACAAACATACACGACGAAATAAGAACCAGACAACTCGTCTATTCAAAACGACAAGCTGCCTATTATGTAATTCATTTGATATTAGCTTTGACGGGGAGAATTTAATTTCTGTTCACTGCCTTTCTCAGCTCTCCAGTCTCCACGCGTTTCTCGTCGTACCTGCAAACACAGCAGCAGCAGCAACAACAACAACAACAATAACACCAGCCGACTCTTCCGGCTTCCCCTCCGTTGCCAAGCCGGTTTAAAGGAAGCTCCGGCCGGCACGCACCGCGGATAGCGCCCCCACGCACAGCCTTCCACGTGGGTCCACCAGCCCTGCTCCTGCACCGCTGGGTCTCCAGGCGAAACAGGCAACAGCTGCGGGAAAGGAAGGCAGACTCTCGGGGAATAAAAAAGACTCTTTCAAGCCGCGCAAGTGCTTGTGGGTGTTCACACAGCTATTTAAACAACGTTAAATGCTTAATGCCTTCTTGTCAGACGCTCATTAAGAAGACGAAACGTCTACTCAGATAGACTATCTCAGAGGAGGTAGTGGATTATTCTTTTTAGGGGATGCATTATGACAAATAAATGAACACATAACCAATTAATCTGGTTCCGATAAAGAACCATAAAACACACAATCTCCCCCAGTTTAATATACACAGCAGAAGGTCTCAAATGATGTGACATATTCCCTGTCTGGGCCGAGTGTGAACTAATGAGCTATAAAACACCAGAACGTAACTACAGGCAGTTGTGTTTATCAAGATGACTTAATGACCAGGTAACAAATCACCAGTCCCGCATTCGCTTGCAAATGATCTGGATATACTGCCGCTAATGTGACTGGTGGCTATGACAATGTTCAGAAAACACTGTATAAATGGTAAATGTCTTTGCTCAATGCGTAAATCGGTAGCTAGGGACTTCAGGCACTGGAATTCTTCTTATTAATACGAATTAATAATAACATTTACAAATCTCAGGGGAGGTTAAGGTCACATTGACGTATGGAGGGTAGTGTAAAGTGAACTCGTTTTCTCATAGCTGTTCAAGTTAGGAAATTGGGCCAAATACCTACTCTCTTTTATTTGAAAGTGCAAGATGTTGCAGTAAAAGCTATTTATTATTTTATTGCTAAGAACTGTGAGAATCTGAACTATTGCCATATAAAACATAAGCATATCTCTCATACAGAGAGGATGTTCATCAGATTTCATTTCTTCATTTTCATGTGTTTAATGTATTTTTCGCTGGTTTAAATTAATCTGGTAATACAGTCTATGTCACAAAGGTTGTACCGATTTAAAATAGTGCAGGTGTGCATTTAGTGAAGTCCTGAGGGAGTGTAATGATCTGAGAGACAGCAGTGTAGGAGTACTGTAGGAGCTGCACTTGCTCAATGTCACGCTTACAGTCTTTGTACAGGACTTGACACCACATTCCTGCCAAATAAACCCCCTCTCACAATATCTTAAGATTGCTCCACTGACAAACCCCAAATTTGGAAATTTCTCCATCTTATTTTGGAATGTAACATTACATTTAATTGCAGCGTCATTTTACAACACGTATCTGTAGCAGATTATGATTTAACTTCTGTGCTGAGAAATTGGTATAATTTCATTGCTAAAGAACTCTGTTAGACCAAAATAAAGAATAGGTTCTGGAAGACTTGTTTATTTTTTCCGTGCATCTTTTGGGAAAAACTGAATGAAAAGTATTGTAAACAAAAAAAACAGTGCATATATGAAAGGAATTTAATTATCTTATTTAAGGTGTTTCTGGGCGGAACAGTGGCACTTTGGCTAAGGATCTGCACCTATGGCTGGAAGGTTGCTGGTTCAAATTCTGCTGTTGGCAGAGGAATCCTACTGCGTTGGGCCCCTGAGCAAGGCCCTTAACCCCCACTGCTCCAGGGGTGCTGTATAATGGCTGACCCTGTGCTCTGACCCCACACTTCTCTCCCTGTCTGTGTGTCTCATGGAGTGCAAGCTGGGGTATGTGAAAAGATGAATTCCTAATGCAAGAAATTGTATATGACCAATAAAGTGATATTATCTTATCTTTTCTCAACTGTTGCAGCTGGAGCAGTTGTGAGATAGGTTTGCTGGGAGAAGTAATTCATGTCAAATGGATAATAATAAGTACATGAGCTGGTGCAGTCACTGTCACAGAGAGGGCCTGTGGCCTGCTGTTCTTATCCAGGCAGAAAGGACTGAAAGCTGAGCATGAGTCCAAGGTCAAGAGATTGACATCTAGCAGACTTCAGAGTGAAAACGTTCCATAGCCACTGACAGAGATCTAGTCACCCGAACCTCAATTCAGAACTGTAGTCATCAGCTAACACTAGAGGGCGGCACTGCATCAAGCATGGGCTACTGAAATCTCGGAGCTTCAGCAGGGGCTAACATTTCAGAGCAAGTTTTCTTGTATGGAATAGACATCACTCAGTCTGTCAAACCACACTCAGCACCTGATATCAGTCTTCAGTTGAGTGTAAATTCTCCATCAAGTGCGGGCTGTCATATTTACAATGGCTTCTGAAGGGCAAAAGCGCAGATTTAATCTATTCAAGGTAACAATGTTTGTGAACAGAATGGCTCAGATTCCATCAAGTGTTCTGGTCAAGGGAAAGGTGAAATGATGAAGTGGACTGCCCCTACTATTTTGCACTTCCTAATGTTGATTAAATAACACCGGTGTCCTTCCCTTTTACACCGATGTCCTGTCTGCACACACATTATACACACCATTGCTTGGGAAGTGAAAAATGTCACCCAATGTTCACCTGTGAAAAGTGTCACATGTCACTCTGGACACCTTCCAAAATGACGTTGTGTAGTTAAAGCATTGCACGTGACAAGTATCATGTTGTTTTTTAGTAGACTTTGAAAGTGTGTATACAATATATTTATTATCCTTCTCTCCTGGTTCTCAGAATGAATGGACTTGGCTGTTGTCCTGTCATTCCAATCTGTTTCTAGTATGTGTCAATGGAATACGTTTAACTTAGAAAAAGTTTTCAGCATACTTTGTCCACTGTGATGTGTCCACAGTGTTATTTGTGAGACAGTCGTCAACATGCTACAACTGCGTCACAACCCCCACAAACATTAGCCAAAGTGACTGACATCCTACAAGGCACCGGTGCCCAGCAGGGAGAGCTCTCCACACTGAGACACAGGACTGAACCGACTCCTTCTGTGCCTCCTCACTGCAGTTCATCATGCTCCTGTTTGTCGCCACTCTGTTCCTCTCGCTGGCTCGTAAGTAGTGTACCTGTTGTTGCGCAGCTTCAGGGTTAAACATTTGTCTTGACAATGACACAAGATACAGCAGATTCTAACCCAACAAAAACCTGAGCTCATTTGTAATGTTTTCCTTTGGGCAGCAAACACAAGAAGTGTACAGTTTTACAGAAGTAAAAAATAAAGGAAAACAGCTCCAATATGAACATTCTCACGTATGTGCCATATGCTGTAAAACATATGCATGCATGAAGCGCGGACAAGTTACCAGGCTCCTAAATTAGTTCTTTTCTTCCAGACACTTTGGCAAGGACATCTGTGTGGCAGGAGAAGTTTACAGTAGGACACAGAGGTGAAGCTGTTCATCTGGTGTGCAAACAGAACGCGACTGATGAGTACATGTACTGCTACAGGCAGGATCCCAGGGAGGGTCTGAGGCTGCTGCTCTCCTCCAGGTATGAAGGCATGGAAGCTGAGAACGAGTCCGAGGACAAGAGACTGTCAGCCAGCAGACCTGACAGAAAGAACTTCTCACTGACACTGACAGCCCTCCAGCTCAATGACTCTGCTGTCTATTACTGCGCTAGCAGTTTAGACACAGCACTACAGAGCCACGGAGCCTCAATTCAAAAACCTTTTGGACAGTTCTATCAGTAGAACAGCAGAGGGCAGTGCTTGTTATGCAAACTTAAAAAATAATCCCATCCGTATGTCCATATGATTTTCTTTGTTTTGCCTTCATAGATATGATATAGATATACTCTGAGATCCTTTAAGAAAGGGCGTCTCAAAATCCTCACATTTATAGCCTAATAGAAATCAGACTCCTGCGGTTTACTGCCATTCTAATGTTGTCAGCATTTCAGTCCATAAAGAGGCCTACAGAAGGCAGTTAACAGACAGTCTATGGTGAGGCTTAAAGCCTGTAATAAAAACTGGGGAGGGAGAGTTCAGACCAGTCACTTTCCGTTGCAGATCACACTGTATATGTTCACTGCCATTGTGTTATTACAGGGGATGGTAAAGTAACCCTGCTTTATTAACACCACATGTACTATAGGATGAACACATGATATACTGTTGAATTTAGTGAGGTTGTTAAATTATTAATTAATCAAACTTTGAGAACGAGTGATTATTTTCCTATGGTGTAGATCCTAGTCTGTTATCATTTTTGAGCACTGGTGGGTAGGTTCCATTCTTCCATCGGTCCTCATTGTTCTATGATGCACCTTCACTTGACAAAGTTCTCTGACAATGTTTTCACCCTGAAAAGGTGTGATTTAAAGCAAAATTACATTAAAAAAACTGATACTTTGATTGAAATGTAAGTTCAATTAACAGTGTTTTGCCTCCTACTTTGGAGGAGGAATCTTGAGTGCCAGCGATAAATCTTCAACATTTTCTTTCTAAATATACAGTACAGTGTTTCTTTACCTCAGTTATAACAACTGAGGGAGTTCATGATAAACTGAGTCCAGGTCCCTTTCTAAGGGCTGACATTTTACTTATATTTATATTTACAGTTTATGGAACAATTCATGGAAATTGAAGGAGTTCAATTGAAGGAGATACTATTATCTTTATTGATAGCCACATAAATAAACTGCCCAGACTTGTAACAGATGCAGACTAGTTTCCCACTGGGACTCATCAGGGCAGTCTAACTTTGTTTCGACTATGGCCTTGATGCTGTTTTGTCCTTAATTTGTTCTGCTTGCAGCCTAGTAACAAATATCTGGGGATCTCCATCATTAGCAAAAACTGCTACCAGTTCAAATGTTACATTTTAGAAATGAGCAGTTAATATTATAGAATTACACTGCTTCTCTTTATTACCAAAAAAAATGCCCACAGAATGCCCTCATGTAGTTATTTAGTTCTGTTCTCTCAGTTTATCTGTCCATCTATGTCAGGAGTTTCCAGCATTGGTCCTAGAGAGCCCCAGTCATGCAGACTTGAAAGGTATCCACCAAATTTCTGAAAACCTGCAAAAAGTTAACTGTGATCAAGTAAAGAAGTGATTTGTTCAATTAAATAAACTAGAGATGATCTGGAAAACGGTACCACCATCTGGAAAACTGTACCATAGCATTCGGGCCCGGACTACTAGACTCAGAGACAGTTTTTACCCCTGCACTATCAAACTATTAAACTCCCAGCCTCTCTCATCTACGATCTGAACCCTCACAGTGCCTTCTCTCTTTATCAAAACTCAAACACACATTGAAATCTACCCCTACCTCACATGTCAAGAAGCTCACTCCCCATAATTTTCTATCCCTTATTTCATTCTGTTGATGTATGATTTTGCACATCTGATGTTGTTTTGCACATTGCCTGTTGTCTCTGTCTATCTTTTCTTATACAATTGTATTGTTGTTGTTTTTGGTACTTCTTACCATCTGAGAGCTAGCTAAATACCATTTCGTTATACCATATACCTGTATATGAGTATAACAACAATAAACTTGAACTTGAACTTGAAATGTAAAGAATAAGAATCATGCACAATCTGCACTAGATGGAAAATTATAGATGTGATACAGCCCAGTTTCACCTTCACACACAACCAGTGAGAGTCAGCTTGCTGCAGCCCTGTGAGATTACCTGTCTTGGTTTGAGCGAGACAGGTGCCTGGAATTGAACACTGTTCACTGCTTGTCCTGCACAGCTTTCACAGTCTGAGTGTTCTGCCTATCTGGGCCCAGCCCTGAAAGAAGGCGTGGAGCTGCTATCTTGCATAGGGCAGAGCAGACTTATAGAAGCGCTGTTCTTCTAGGCTCTCAAGAAGAGGACCATGATGTTCATTTTACTCCTCCTTTCGGTATTTATGCATTGTAAGTTCAAGTTCAAGTTCATTGTAAGTGGTAGGAGGCTAACTTTATGTCATTTTATTAATCTTTGTGCTCATCTTTCATTTGTTTTTTTTATTGTTTTGTGTCACAAAACTGTTTGAATGGAATTCCTGACTCTTTACCACTTTTTCTTCAGATGTGTTTTCCTGGTGGACTTTTTGTTGTTCCTGTCTCAGTCTCTTCATTTTCTTTAAATTTATTTTTTGCAGCGACACACTAAGCTGTGTTTTGTCTCCCTTTGTCCATTTTTGAGCTCCTGGTGTTTCTGCTGTGGAAGTTCTGTTAAATCACCTCGCCAGGTCCAGGTGCGATTCTCTAGTCTGTCCTTCAGTCTCCCTCCTCCATTGCACAGCCTGCTGGATCTCCAGCCCGTTTGATGTGCAGTGTGGAAAATTTCAGCAACCCTCAAATGTTGTAGTATAGGCAGAACTCTAGATCAGAACTCGAGTTCCAGGTTCTGACCATTGGACCAGGCACACATGGGGACCCACCTTTTAAGCCAGACAACTGAATGGAGGTACCTAAAGTCTGGAAACAAAGTCTCTTGTTCAGGATAACAGTGGAGTCTACTACTGCTCATACAGTGCACATGGCTGTTCTCACAAATGGAGCCCACCACAGAAACCTCTGGAGAGCTCTGTTTTGAGCACAATGGTGACATAGCCCCTTGAAGGGGCTTTTATAAGAATGTCATTTTGCTTTAGCTGGTTCTTTAAGAAAAATTGTCTTTTGCCATGTTTTGTTTTACTTTGAAGGCGAAATGCAGCATGTGACAGCTGAGAGACAAACCCGTGGTTGCTATTTAGCACAATAAATAATTGTAAAGAGACTCTGCACCAATTACTTCTGGAAATTATCCATATTTTTCATGGAAAGCCCATCTTTTTTGTGCACATTGCTCCAGACTCTAATTTTTCAGGAAGAATTGTCTGTCAAACAAGCTGAGTTGGCTTTACATCTCTTTTTCAGGTATTTCAACAGAAACTGTAATTGAGCAGAGCCCACGCTACATTGCCAAGTTACCAGGAGAGAAAGCTGAGATGAGCTGTACGCTCAGTGGGACCTCCACCCCCTTCCTCTACTGGTACAGACAGCATGGCAGTGGAGAGATGGAGCTCCTCTTTTGCTCCAGGGGCAAGGGGATGTTTGATGACTCTCTGGTGAAAGACTTTATACCAGAGAGAAAAGAAGACCTGTTCCTCAGCCTGCGCACAAACAACCTGAGAGTGAACCACACTGCAGTGTATTACTGTGCCTGGAGTAGACACAGTGACTGAGGCACACAGGGCCCCTGAACAAAAACCTCACAGGAGCTTACAACTGGCTGCTGGAGCTGGCAGACTGTCATCAGCCTTGAAGTAATAATATTGCAAGATGTAAAAATGAAAGCACTGTCATAAAACAGAAGTTTAAATATGTTGCACTCCACTCTAGTCAGTGACTAACATTTCACTGTCCTTTTCATCCACATTGTAAGAGCCATAAATAATATTCACATGATGTTCAACCAGACAGCAGTCAGTAGTGGTTTTGTAAGAATGCTACCCATAATTTGTAAAACAGGATATTTACTTTCAATGCGAACAAAACACCTACTTGCCAGATGGGTGTCAGCACTGCCCAACTAGATTTTAAATCTAAATAAAACTAAGGAATACATTGTAGATCTTTCAGAACTGAATTGCAATATTAAAAGGTATCTGAGAAACATTTTTGACACAGTATTTAAATATATATACAGTATAAGTGAAAACAATGTGATTGTGTGTCCAAAAATATTTAAATGTAAATGATGTGTGTGTGTGAGATCAACTTTTACATTTAAAATTCTTCATATCGCCTCTCTGTATGGATAGTGCATCTGCTGTAGAAATAAGTCCCCCTGCGCTGCTAAGTGGAAATGATTTCATTAACAAGGCCATCACAGGCAAGACAATCAAAGAAACACTGGAGAGAGCCAAGTCTCCTCCTTCATCGCGAGGGGTGTGGACAGAGCAGAGAGGAAGAGCTCTGAGCTCATACAGGTCTGGACTCCCTCCCTGAGCTCCACAGCGCCCTGCTGCTGTCAGCGCTGAGCTCACACTCACCTGTCTGGAGGACCATGCTGTCACACTGTGTGCTGGTGCTGCTGCTGCTGCTGCTGAGGAGTGAGTGGACTGACAGCAACTCGCTGGCGGGGTCACAGGCCGCACGGTTTCAGCTGGAGTGCAGTCAGGAGTACTGTAGCTCCAAACAGGACTTTGAACACCTGAAGATTAAAATACAGTGATTTAGTTAGGATTTAAATGCAACATTTCAAGCTGCTGTATTGTTTGTGTCCCTATTGGTAATTCTTACAGAGTGGTTTTCTAAGCTTTTCAAAAGAGGAAAAATGTGTTCATCAGTATCTGGAAGAAATTGTTTTCATACAGTGTGTGTGCAAATGTAGGGATAATCAATGTTACTACGAGAAAATGAACAGAAAAGAAATACACTTATACTGTACATGTTCAATTTAATTTACATTTAAAAAAATGATTGCTGTGTACTTGCAGTAGAAAATTTTGCATAGAGGTTAGATCATTTTGCTTCATGGTAATTTCAAGCTCACTGTTTTCTACCCTGCTAATAGGTTTCTCTTTCCCAGGTTTCTTAGCGCAGACTGTAATTGAGCAGAGCCCACGCTACATTGCCAAGTTATCAGAAGAGAGAGCCGAGATGAGCTGTACTCTCAGTGGGACCTCCAGTCCCTATCTCTACTGGTACAGACAGCATGGCAGTGGAGAGATGGAGTTCCT
The DNA here is from genome assembly GCF_055471065.1 of Atractosteus spatula. Classification (NCBI taxonomy): domain Eukaryota; kingdom Metazoa; phylum Chordata; class Actinopteri; order Semionotiformes; family Lepisosteidae; genus Atractosteus; species Atractosteus spatula. The sequence continues at coordinate 20,906,676 of NC_142714.1, forward strand.
CTTTCTCTCCAGGAGCAAAGGGATGTTTGATGACTCTCCGGTGAAAGACTTTATACCAGAGAGAAAAGAAGACCTGTTCCTCAGCCTGCGCACAGACAGCCTGAGAGTGAACCACACTGCAGTGTATTACTGTGCCTGGAGTAGACACAGTGACTGAGGCACACAGGGCCCCTGAACAAAAACCTCACAGGAGCTTACAGCTGGCTCCTGGAGCTGGCAGACTGTCCCGAGTTTGTGTGAGGTACAAAATATAATGAGGCACTTCCCTTATTTCAATTAACTGAACTTCAAAACCACAAACCCAAATCAACAAGTACTGTATATTAATCATACAGCTGTGTTTGAAAGTTTATTAAAATGTTACACACTATTCATCCATCTATTCATTCATCCTATTCCAGGAGAGCCAGAGCTTATCCTGGCAACCAAGTGCAAGGTAGGGGATACCCTGAACAGGACGCCAGTCTACTGCATGGCAGACAGATACAAACACGCATCCCCAGGGCCAGCTTTCACAGAAGCTAATTAACCTACCAGTATGTCTTTGGACTGCAGAAGAAAACTGGAACACCCAGAGGAAACACATACAAACAAGAAGAGAATGTCCAAACTCCGTGCAGACAGCACCCCAAGTCTGGAACTGAACCCAGGGCCCCAGTGCTGTGAGGCAGTAATGCTTACCACTGTGTCACCCTCATAAACACAATTCATTTTAATGGAAATTAGTTAGAGTTTGCATTAAAGTTTGCAGCAGTCAAACATTAATTAGTTTCTGGGAAAATTGGCCCTGGTGTGAATGTGTGTGTGTGTGGTATCCCATCAAGAGTGTTTTCTATTTTGCACCTGGTGCTTGCCAGGATAGGCCCTGTGACCCTGTGTTAGATGAAGTGTCTAGAAAATGAAGGAAAGGATACTGGGAAAGTACATTCTTGGTGAAATATTAAAATACACATACATTAAAATATATATGTGCATGAATACCAATATCAATTTGTGCCAGATTTAGACATAAATTAATATATTAACTGTAGTTTTATGTTTTGTTGTATTTAATTTCTGCACTTATTACAAGTGACTCTCACTGTGCAGCTTTTTTAGGCATATCAGCCAGTGATCTACTCACATCTTCTGGGTACATTACAAGATTGAAGATTGAACTGTCTAGGAACTATGTAATGAGTCATCAACTGATGAAGCATTGGAGAGGGCCAGGTCTCCTCCTTCATCGCGAGGGGTGTGGACAGAACAGAAGGGAAGAGCTCTGAGCTCATACAGGTCTGGACTCCCTCCCTGAGCTCCACAGCGCCCTGCTGCTGTCAGCGCTGAGCTCACACACACCTGACCGGAGGACCATGCTGTCACACTGTTTGCTGGTGCTGCTGCTGCTGCTGAGGAGTGAGCGGACTGACAGCAACTCGCTGGCGGGGTCACAGGCCGCAGGGTTTCAGCTGGGGTGAAGTCAGGAGTACTGTATAGTACTGAAGATTAAGTGATTTAGTTAGACTTTGTTACACAGATGAGGCTTTTAAGGATTTTCCAAGTTATGTGTCTGTATTGGTAAACCTTACAAGGGTGGTTTTCTAAGCTTTTGAAACCAGAAAATGTGCTCACTGTTTTCTGAAAAAAAAAACAAAATTTTAAGCATGAAAATGTGGTATAAAATAATATTAGCAGAGATATGACAAATTACATGTTCTATATTTCATACCTTAAACATACTTTTTAAGAGCAGGTGGAGGGCATTAGTGCAAAACAAACAATTCATGTTTGAAGCAAAAAATGTTCAGAAATACGACAGAAGTAAATGTTTTAAGAATGCCTAAGGTGTATTTCAGTTAAATCTGAGACAATGTTCCTAATGTTTTTTTTGGGCCCTTATGCAAAAGAGGGGATCATGACATTTTGGAGGTAGCAACAATATTAATTTTACTGCTCGTCTTTCTAGTAAATGCTCATTCAGTCTAATCAGCTCTTGTTTTTCCATGGTAAATTCAGTCTGGCTGTTTCTACAGTGACCAATAGTTATTTTTCCCCAGGTATTTCAGCACAGACTGTGATTGAGCAGAGCCCACGCTACATTGCCAAGTTACCAGAAGAGAAAGCCGAGATGAGCTGTACTCTCAGTGGGACCTCCAACCCAGATCTCTACTGGTACAGACAGCATGGCAGTGGAGAGATGGAGTTCCTCTTTTGCTCCAGGGGCAAGGGGATGTTTGATGACTCTCCAGTGAAAGACTTTATACCAGAGAGAAAAGAAGACCTGTTCCTCAGCCTGCGCACAGACAGCCTGAGAGTGAACCACACTGCAGTGTATTACTGTGCCTGGAGTAGACACAGTGACTGAGGCACACAGGGCCCCCGAACAAAAACCTCACAGGAGCTTACAGCTGGCTCCTGGAGCTGGGCACGAAGATGCTGTCTAAGTTACTCTCCATTGAAGAATAAGGGGGGTGGGGTTCCTAAAAATCCAGTGGCAGTCTTCATTGTACATTGCAATATCTGTTCAAATACCATTACTGATTTTTTTTCATTGTTCGGCAATGACTGCTGTGTCTATCCTGACTCCAGTGTCCAGGACACCCCCACGCTTTGAAACATTGGAATTAACCTGGAATTGAGCATAACTGAAAAAGTAAAGCAATAATTAAAAAAAAAAATATCTGCAGAAGGTTTACATTTAAAAATATAAGAGATCACAGATCAGCTAAGGAGAATTTTTTCAAGCAATAGTTTGAAACAAACATAGGAATGCTCTGAGATGACAGTTACTGGTACTCAAACAATAGTTGCAGAGTGAAGTGTGGTTGGGAGGGCTGGGTGTCATGGGTGGAGTTTGGGTTCTCAGTGCTCCAGGGGGTGACCTGAACGAGTATTTCTGCTCCGCTCCTTGAGCTCACACACACCTGACTGGAGGACCATGCTGTCACACTGTGTGCTGGTGCTGCTGCTGCTGAAGAGTGAGTGGACTGACGCCAACTCGCTGGCTAGGGTCATAGACCCTCCATCTTACAAAATTGAGTTTACACTGTTAGAAACGATCAATTAAATTCCTTGTGTTTCTTTCTAGCTCTACAAGTCTCAGACTAATGCAACAATTGATATCTTGGACTTAAGAATCCTTGCCATTGCTCGTTATTCCTCTCTCTTTTTTTTACTTTTTAGGAATAATATTCTAGAATGTTATTAAGATTATGATTTCATGTTATTTTTTCTTCAGTACAAGATATTTTAATGTAGAATTTTGATTTAGGCTCTACACTGTATACTGTCTACATGTCTGTAAGGTGGGGTAAGTGAAAGCGTATCATTTCTCTCTTTCAGGTGTGGATGCTATGTCTGTGCATCAGTTTCCTCTTTCATTGGTTCATAGGTCTGGCTCTCCAATGAACATAACCTGCTCCATTACAGACCACAGCAATCCCAATATGTACTGGTACAGGCAAGGTCTTGAACATGAGCTGAAGTTGCTTTTTTATTCTATTGGTACTGGACATGTAGATCCCATCAGACTAGACCGGTTTAGAGGAAGCAGACACAACAGCTCCCATTTCACTCTGGAGTCTACAGCTTTGGCAGTGGATGACTCTGCGGTGTATTTCTGTGCTGGGAGCGCCCACAGTGCCTGACACACATTGACTATCAGTACAAAAACCACACCTGCAGTCCTTCCCTGAGCCTTATCTCCGTTGTTAATATAGGAGCATGTCAGCTAGAAGACAGTCATGGCTTTTCAATGTTTTTAAGCATAATGTATTTACAGTACTTGGTGAATTCCAGCGGAAAAGTATTTCTTAAAGGTATCCTAAAAGTTTAAAGTTGCATTTTGGGACTTGCTGAGCCCGACTTTTCAGAGGACATATGCTTATTAATTTTATTTCTCCCAAGATGTAACATAAGAGCAAAAGAAAGATAACAAATGAGAGATGGCTATTGGCTCATTTCTGCTCGTTGCTAGAAATTGATTGTCCATGAATAATGTGATGTTGTTCTTCATGGGCTTCAACAATCTGACTCCCACAGGCCTTTGCGTAAAGAAGTACCTGCTGTTCTCAGTCTTAACTGCACTGTTGTTTTGCAGCTGGGGACGTTTGAAAAATTATGATCTCCAACATTTTCTAAAAGAAGGTACAAACGAACGAGAAAGAATATGAGAAACTTAAAGAGAAGTGAAATGATCTTTTCTTTAATAAATAATAAGAAAATAATCAGTTTTTAAAATCCAGTTATCCAGTGGTTCCTGGCCAGAATGTGTTGGGTGGGAACACTGCACCCCAAAGCACAGAACTGAACCCAGATTGCTCCCGCAAAGAACACATTGGTACAAAAAATGACATGGAAAGAGATATGTAATTAAACCCACTGTATAGTGATTTAGTTAAAATTATCAACCAAGACAATACTTTAATAATAATCTTACTGAGTGGGTGGGTAATGTATGCACATTTGAAATGTCTGCTTGTTAAAAAGCATGCCAACTAACACATAATTATGAATAAACTCCAGTACATTTAAAATGAAAAACATTAGGGTGAGATTAGGTGCGTCAAGCCATTCGTCTAGTGAGATCTGGCTTGAAAAACAGCTTCACAGTAAAAAGAGTATCTCTACAAAGTCATGAGTGCATTTTCCTTCTCCATCGCCAGGTGTCTCTGCAGGTCCTCTCAGCAGCGATGTCACAGCTAGGTGAAAAGGAGGCGGATGTTCAGTCGTGAGGTGGCCTCAGGCTCTTTGACGACCTCTTGCTCTTCCCCAGAGGTGATCACACCTTGTTCTGTCACACCAGCTCTCTTCCTCTGGAACTCCCAGCAGAGACAGACTCTGACTCAGAGCTGAGAGACAAGTCCTTCGTGTGGCAGCAAGGCATCATGGGTCTCTTTCTCCTGCTGCTGCTGCTCAGGGGTGAGTTGTTACAGTGATTCTATTCATACATATTGACAGTGCTCATTACAGTTTTAGAAGACAGTTTTTTGCTTTTTGAGAAACATGCTGACCGGTACTTATTTCTAAGGTTTGGTAAAGAACTCCATTTATTCCCTATATTTTAAAAATACATCTAAATAATAATTTATAAATAATTCTAAAAACAAATCAAGCAGAAGACAGCAGGCTCTAAAACAAGATATATTTCTAATAGTACCTAAAGAGAGGTAGGACTATCTGAATCAGACTCAAGCATTGAGATTTTGGAATCGCCATGTCAGGAAAAACTTTTCAAGCATTTGCACTGACTCAATTATTTGCATAACAATGCAATTCAAATGAACTGTGTGTGAAATCAAGTAATGTGAATCCTGAGACAGCTTTTAAAGAGGAATGTCTTCCTTGACTAATCCCCAACCTGTTATTTGAAGTAATTGCTCAAAATCCAAATGTTTTAATTGACATTTTCTTTTTTTCTTTCTTCCAGGGGCTGTTTCTGTGACTGTACGGCAGTATCCTACAATAGAATTTGGAATACAAGGCAGCACTTTAAAAATAAACTGTGAGGTGACTGGGTCAGCTAGTCCTTCAATCTACTGGTTCAGGCAGCAGAGCCGTAGTGATCTGAATCCTCTGTTTTATTCTGTTGCTTCTGGTAATGTAGATCCCCCCACACAGGGGCATTTCAGTGCAACCAGACCCAATGGCTCCCACTTCATTCTGGAGTCTACAGCCTTGACAGTGGATGACTCTGCAGTGTATTTCTGTGCTGGAAGCACTCACAGTGCCTGAAACACATTGACTGTCAGTACAAAAACCACACCTGCAGTCCTTCTACAAGCTCAGAGATAAACCATTATTAATTCAGAAGCACTGCAGATACAAAAGAGAGAATAGTCTTCAATAACTCAATAATCAGTCTCTGCTGTTTTTGTTAGCACAATACAATTTATTTATTTTTATTTATTTTTACTTAGTGAAATGATTCAGAGGAGAGGGGGAACTTAGCAACAGGTAGTAGACTGAACTCATTATTATGATCCATTTCTCTCAGAAAACTGGTCCAATAATTCACATAGAATTGAAAAGGACATTTGAGAGCATTTTTCATGTTCCCATGGAAAGCTATTTTACTGCTGCCTTAAGCCTGTTTTTTAATCTGTAAATTAATCAAGACTTTCATGCACAAGGAGTTTCTTTGTACAAAGCCATGAGTTAATTTTCCCTCTCCATCACCAGGTGTCTCTGCAGATCCTCTCAGCAGCGAGGTCACAGCTGGGTGAAGAGGAGGATGATGTTCAGGCGTGAGGTGGCCTTAGGCTCTCTGACACCCACCAGCTCTTCCCCAGAGGTGATCACACCTTGTTCTGTCACACCAGCTCTCTTCCTGATCCTCCTCTGGAGCTCCCAGCAGACACAGCCTCTGACTCAGAGCTGAGAGACAAGTCCTTCATGTGGCAGCAAGGCATCATGCGTCTCTTCCACCTGCTGCTGCTGGTCAGGGGTGAGTTGTTACAATCACAGAAGCATTGTTTTGCTGGTAGCTTCGGTTCCATCAGTTTGAAAAAATAACCATAATAAAAAAGTAAAACAAGTGTGAATTATCGAGAACATTTCTTATTAATTTTTATTCTGCTCTTCATTGGTTGTCCACAATTTATCTCCCTTGTAAAGACAACAGTTTTTCCACATTAGAGTAGCAACTCCAGCCATTATTTAATATTTGTGCTTGTTTGTCAGTGAAAAAGGCTACATGGTAATCAAACATTTCAATGCATGATGGAAGAGAGAAGCCAGCACGTTTTTGTAGAATCTCTGCTCTTTAACCAATTAATTACATTTTCAGCATATGCACTGTCTTTTCTGTAAGAGTGTAATCAACATTTTCTTTCTGAGCAGTGCAATAGACTGTTGTTCCATGCAGTGTGCAGTCCCACCTTGTACTCTGGGTCTCTGGAAAAGGCTCTGGGTCGCCACAACCCTCACCAGTAATATGTGGCTTTCTAATAATGGATGGAAGCATTGTAATGGTATGAATTTTTGGAGAATGGGGTAAGAGATAGACTTTTGCTGATCTCTATCCTGTTATTTGAATCAGCTGTCCTTTTTTTTCCTTCCAGGTGCTGTGGCTGTGACAGTTCAGCAGTATCCTACAGTAATGTTTGAAAGACAGGGAAGTTCTTTAAAGCTAAACTGTGAGGTGACCGGATCTTCTAGCCCTTCAATTTACTGGTTCAGGCAGCACAGCTCTAGTCTGCTGAAGCCTCTGTTTTTCTCCTCTGCTCCTGGGATTGTAGATCCCCCCACAGTGGACCAGTTTGGCGCAAGCAGGCAGAACTGGTCCCATTTGACTCTGGAGTCTACAGCTTTGGCAGTGGATGACTCTGCAGTGTATTTCTGTGCTGGGAGCGCCCACAGTGCCTGACACACATTGACTATCAGTACAAAAACCACACCTGCAGTCCTTCCCTGAGCCTTGTCTTCCACAGGAACAGTTCAGCTCATTTTAATAAAATAAATGTTATTAAAGGGTGGCATGGTGGCACAGTGATTAATAGTGCCGGGGTCCTGGGTTCAATTCCTGGGATTATATCTTTGTGGAGTTTCTATGTCCACAGTGACTGAAACACATTAAATCAGTACAAGAAACACTTTCAGAAACACCTTTCAGGTGTCTCCTGGTTGTGAGCCAGAAGTGGAAACAGAATGAATTTGCAAATTATTATATTTATGGTACTACTTCAGAGGCTTGTTTTGTAAGACAGATTGACCTTATGAAGAGCTGGATTCTGTGCAAATGAGATGAGTTACATCTGAACTTGAGGCACATTGAGAAGCAACAGCCAGCTTTCTTTAATACATAACAGGCAGATCTGTAAAAATATATTTTACCTTCTAAAGTAATATAGCACCATCACATGGAAAGTAATACCAGTGATGCACATATGCACTGCATTGCTCCACGTTTTGACATTTTTGGAAATAACAATTTTCTTTGAGCCCTGACACAATGGCACATCGCCTGTCTCCATGTCACACCTAGTGCCAACCTGTGTCGCTTCAAAGACAGCCCCCTGCCTCGGGTATTTCCTGTATTGGAAGTTCCTCCAGCCCCTGGCCTTATTTATAAAACCTTCTAGAAACATTGAAAATAAAAAGTCATAGGCCAAAAATGTGGATTTTTAACCCCCTGAAGCACAAAGTCATAACATTAATATTTGGTTCAAACTATAATTAATAATAATAATTGCTTACACTTATATAGCGCTTTTCTTGACACCCCACTCAAAGCACTTTACAGGTAATAGGGACTCCCCTCCACCACCACCAATGTGCAGCATCCACCTGGATGATGTATTTCAAATTCATAAAGATGTTAACTTTGCTGTGAGATTTTTAGGTGCTTGTAGCATGTGGCTCCAAGTGGCTCATGAGACTTTGGGCATGTCATGTCCATATCCCACATGTGCAGCTACCTATTTTTTAGCTAGTTAATGACAAGTGTTTCTTAATTATGAAAAAAAATATGTGTTATTCTAATCTACCCCACTATCACACAGTAGGTATGAATGGCATGCATCTGGTAAGAGTGTCTGTCTTACACTGGAATATGTTTTTTTGTTTTTTTTCCACAATGTCCTCATATCTGAAACACCCTGAGCCACTGGGCTATGTGCATGAGGATTTCTCTGTTTTGCTTGGGATGGAGTGGGGTAGATTAGAATAACACATTTTTTTTCATCTGTGTGGAGTTTGTATGTTCTCTCCGTGTTCATGTGGGTTTCCTCCGGACGCTCCAGTTTCCTCCCACAGTCTAATAACGTTGGTAGGTTAATTAGCTTCTGGGAAAATTGGTTGTGGTGCAAATGTGTGTGTGTCTGCCCTGGGATGGACTGGCGTCCTGTCCAAGGCCTGTCCAACCTCACACCTGTTGCTGGCTACAGCTATGGCTTGATTAAAGCAGATAGAAAGTGGATGGATGGATTAAACTGGTAATGTCTGGAATACAGGACTCAGCAAGTGCCTTTCCCCCTTTAGCCACACGGGGGCTCTCTAATTTCACAGTTTCAACATGTTACGTAGAATTGCCCAAGTGTTCTTGAACTGTGTATCTTTTATAACGGAGGGAACACAGGATCATAAAGTGGAGGCTGGAGTATTTTATGCAAAGCATGTTGGTTTATTGAGTTTTACCTTCCCTGTGATGATATTGTTTGGAATGTAAATGATAATTGTTATTATGCACTCTAAAAATGAAAAAAAAAAGATTAAGATATTATTGTGAAGAGTGTGTATCTTAAGGCAAGTTTTTTAACAGCTGAAAATATTAACAATAGTACTTCTACTGTATATAAGATATATTTTACAAATATGTATTATTGTACATTTAGTAAAAAAGTATTTGGTATGCAGCTATGAATGAAATATGTTTTGGATTTTTGGAGACATATGAAAAATGTAATCAATATTCTTAATTTCATCTACCTAAAAGTAGATGGGCCGAATGGCCTGCTCTTCTATGTAACTGTTTCTGTTGCAGTATATTCATGTCGGTTTTCACATCTTTGTAATTTCACTTGATCATCAGCAGGTGTCACTAAACACCCCCAGAATTTTACTTCAGTAGCTACCACAACTTACTGTGCTCAAAACGAAAGAGAAATGCTCAAAAAAGCTACTCTTGAAAATAAAAAAAATCTCACAACTTTGAGCGTCTGATGAAAAACATGGGAAACCAGAAATTGGGTGACATTTTAGGTAAGAAGGTGAATGAGAATAACCGTGTATTATTCACTAAATATAGGATTCTTACTAACTACTTGAGGAGGGACACCAAACAATTAAATCCTCTAATTGCATACATCACTGTTACAGTTTACATGGGCAACTGGTAAGTCTATAAAATGAGAGGCAAATGTACCAGCTCAGTCATATCGCATAGTCCATACCTGAGCTCAGAGGCTCATCTGGCTGTAGCCTAAGTCTTCATCCGCAGCATGAAGCAGACAGAGATGGGACACCAGTCCTTCCCAGGCTGACCCCAGCAAATGCTGGAACCTATTTACTTACTCTTACAATTGCGAGAGATGCTAACCTGTGTCTTTACATGCAAGAGCCCAGTGCCATAACTACTCCAAACTGCCCCCAATCTTATCAAAGCAGCTTTTTCTACATGTCATGAGGGACAATAACAGCCAAGAATTGGATGCTTTGTGACTGGGTATTTTAGGTAGGACAGTTTTGGCTTCACCTACTTGGTTAAAGGGCAGTAGGAAAAGGAGGCTTGAACCCCATTCAAAGAGACAAGTTAACCAAGAGGCAGCTGCAAGATTGGGGATGGGGTGGAGGAGGGAGGTCGAGACAAATGCAGAGGCAGCTGTTTGTGTTTGATATATATATAGTTAATTTCAGAATTGATTATGATTAGAAACAGCTGAATGGAATTGACATTTCTCTTGAACTTCAGTTAATATCTTCAGTTTAGCAGTCAGTCGGTAAAATCTCTAAAATTAATAACAAATTGACAAGTTGATTTATAAATATACCAGACTGTTGGAGCCCAAGACTCACCAAAAAAAGAAGGAAAAGAAGATTGTACTTATAGAGAGAGGTTCAGTTTTGAACTGTGGAGCACAGTACAAGTTCTAGTAGTGATTACTCAGTCAATTTGTTCATTATCTTTTAAGAAACATTACTGAGGATTTTTAAGTATCTAAGATAGTCTATGTCTTTCAGGCTGCCTGGGCTCATCCAGTTTGGGTTAGAACAGGAGTTCTCTGTGAGTCAACACACTAACAAAATGATAAAATATATAATCTATTTATAATTGACTAATGAGCTGAAGATTTTTAAATTCGCTAGTTTTACAGGGTGACTGAGGACTGGTTAATGATGAGATGATAAATTTACTTATTGTTCAATAGATTTACCGATTTTCCACCTAAACAGAAACATATGCTGTACTGTATATACAATACAGTGTATGTGTGTGTAACTATGTCTTGTTAAACAAAGTGAAGAAGCTCTTTACCATCCAAATTTCAGCTTTAAGACATTTCTTTATTATTTTAATTATTTGACATTTTGCATGCAATAATGATCTCTTTCAAAACAAAATTTATTTCCTTCATGCTTGTGGGTTTTACTGGCTGTAAAGGAAGGGATTTAATTGGCTACACTTTTATTTACTTCATACAATACAATTGCTTAGGTTAATTTTCTCAGTTTATAGGGAAGTGAGTTTAATTCTTTTGGTAATTTTGTAATCTGGGTTTTTAGTTGTGCAAACACGGACAAATCTGCTTTTGCTCTGCCCTCCCCACCCCCTCCACCTCCTCCCCGTCCGATTCAGAAATGCCTTGTGATGAAAAGAACAATTAAGATCAAGAAGCAAACAGCTGCAGCTTCACAGATGTCTCCTAAACATTTCTAGGGCACTGCTCGGTGCAAACCTAGCTTGTTTGTGTGTTCTTTATCACCACATCCTGCAGCTGCCATTGTCCTCCCAGACTCTCTGCCACACGGAACATGAGCTGTGGTTTCACAGCCTACACGCAGAACCTCTATTGTCTCCCTCATAAACATAGCAGTACTTCAGATCAAGCCACATCCTCTGCACTGCAAAACTCACAATGCAGAGTGAACTTGCAACTCTGCTGCTAAAGGTCAAATGACAAAGGTGTTTGTGTTTCTCTGTCTTCAACAGTCAGTTTCAACAATACTTTCCCCCCTTTTCAGATTATTATCGCTTCCCGGTGATTCAGTCATAATAAAACACACAATCAAGACAAGGCTGTTTACCATGTATATATCAGTGGTGGCAGGGGACTGTGTCATCTGACTTGATTTGAAGGATCTCAGTGTATTACAGCTGACCAGAGAGCTTATGCCACCTTTTTTTCTGTAGCCGTTAATATACAGTAATGAAGTACTTTACCTGCTTTACTCAATTCTGCCTTTAAAGCGATTTTGTAATTTGTATTTTGCATTTTGGTTCCTCTGCAGTGTACATATAGCATTTTAGCCTTAAAAATACTGTTCATTACAAATAACACAATGTTGTCATAAGAGTTTTCTGACTAGAAATTGATTTATCATATTCCAGTTTCTGTCAATTGACTAGATTATTTTTGTTGACCAGGGCCACTCAAAGCCAGTGCCCTATCAATCCACTCCACTGAAGTGTTTCGTAACAGTTCTTAATTGCCTATATCAATATACAATACTGTAAGTATCAGTATGCGTACAGTATATAAGATAAATACAGTTATAGAAGTGTAGGTTGTGAGGACTAGACCAGGACTAGTGACAGTTGTTGACTGGCCCTGCTACAGCCCCTAGACCATACCTTTAGAGTCTGTGATAGAGACACGCTACTGTTGGAAGAATTTCAGCACATTGTTTTATCTAGGTGACAGTGTTGTGTTTAAGTAATTGATTAATCAATTTCTTTCTGAGCGCCACTATTGTGGCAAGAGCGGAGTTCTGTGGCAGCTGTGATCTGTGATTAACCATGTTTCTGTTATAGGTAGTAAACAGAAGACTAGGGATAGCTCACGGACATAAAAGAAAGGACTGAAAAGTTAGAAGGGCATTTGGTACTGAAGGAAGATAACTTTGTGGGTTTTGAGAGTAATTTTGTTTTTGTAATAAGTAATTCTACCCCCTTCCAAATCTACCCCTAAAGTTTTAAACCATCACCTCCATTCCGTTTGCTCATCTTTACTGGAAAGTAAGGGTACTTTCCATAATTCTGTACACTCTGTTATACTGTATACTTTGCTGCTAATATTCAATACGTTTTTATAATTATTTTGTAATATAAAAACACAAAACAGATACAATTTTTTACAACAGATTTTTTTTTTATTTGAAAACCTTTATAAAACAAAGATGATTGAAAAGAAACAGATTTCAGCTACATAACACATTTCATTTGAACCTAATCAAATATATGAGACAAATATGAGTTAATGATTTCCACTGACTCATATTTCTATATCATTTCATTGTCCCTGTCATTTCTATATTAGTTCTAACCGTAAAAAAATCCAATCAAAACAAGCAAGCTGAAAGAAATAAGAACTTTCCACTAAGTTATCTGCTCAAAAACAGAGGTTAAAGAAGTGACACTGTTACAAACATAAACAAGCCTCACAAAACATTACTGCTTTGAGTTAAATGAGGGGCACATGGTCTTAAAATAACATATCATGCAGAAGCCTATGCTTAATAACACATTTCACAGCATTGTAACACACGGTGAATGAAAGAGTAAAGGCAAGATGTGATTTTCCAGATTAAATATATCAATGATAAAAAGAATGTGTGGATGAAAGAATTTCTCGCTATTCCCTGAGCACTGATGTACTCCCAATTGCTTGAAAGTAACTGTAAAAGCTTGGAGATGGATGTCTTACGTGTTTGTAACGGGGCTACAATGCTGTGTCTGAAGGTTATATAATCAAGATGCACCATTTACAGTAATTTAGTAAAATCCTTGCTAAAACGTTTAAAAAATCTTAAACAAATCACGTCTTTACAGAAACATTTGGAAATGTTACAATATTTTGTGTTAGCTGGGTAAGATCGGAGCTCTGCAATAAATTGAAAAAAAAATCTTTGATCCATCTGTTATGTGCAATTTAATTAAATCTGATCATACTGGTTTGAAATTTTGTGAATTACAAGTTTTAATTCAGTCCAGTCTTTTACACAATTCTGAGTGCCAAAACAATCATGCGAATTGTGTTTATTGCAGATATAACAAGGAATGTCCTATCAACAATACTCATAATAAAGTTTGGATCAGCTCTGATTTCTCTTTTCAAAGCAACAAAGGCAAAGGGGTCCCATTTCAAAAGCTGTTATCTGAATTCTTCCAATCTTGCAGTTTAGGCAAAGGTTTTCTCACATGTAAGCTGTAAGAATGAAAAAAAAACAGTATCTCAATCTTAGTAACATTTTTGTTATACTATATATGTAGTGCAGAATTATGACATATGACCAAACATATACTGTCTGACTTTTTTCCAACGTTTAACAATTACAATGTACATATTAAAATACTGAACTAAACCTGCCACACAGCAATACTTAGCAACACCATTATCAGACATTGCACTACATATTTTTCATTATACTTCTTTGACTTTCAAACTTCACCCACAGTTCATACTCCAGTCACCTGGGCCTGATTTAAAAATCCCTGCTGCCCTAAATATCAAATAAAAAAATCAATAATCGGCGAAGAATTATGTTAAGCTGCAGATTTTTAATGGCATAAAAATATTTTAGTTTTAATTCTGTGCTTTACCTTTAGTTTCCAGACAAGGACTGTGAGGAGAAGTCCGTAGAGAGTGCTCTTGCCGAGGAACAGCAGGTAGGTGAGGCGTGTCGACCTTAAAGTTTCTACAAGTAAGCAGAGCAAAGTGTCGGACAACTCATGGCAAACTTGGGCTTGCAGAGAAACCGCCAGATAATGGAGAAACTATCCATTTGTATAGAACTGACAAAATAGTACATCATAGAGAGAATAATAGAATTCCAGTTATTACAGAATAAATGAAGAATGTGAGCAGCAGTAGTAAATGTTCTTCTTTTCTTGTGGTCCAAACATTAAATGCAACATTTTTCTGTCATTCTCAATGGTGTTACAACATCAGATTTCCCGGTTGAATGATTTTTGAATTCCCCTTTTCCCTGTTTCTGTGACATTATACCTCAATATCAAAAACCATGAAACACTTATACTTCGGTCTGGGGAAAACTATAGAATATTAATTCCCTATCAGTAATTTGAGTAGCATGGCTTCACTGAAGTTACTGAAAAATGAATAGGCTGCAAATACAAATGGGTAGAAAGTGCATCTGGCTTTGTAATACAATTGGACTATACTGTTCTTTGAGCTTTATTTTTTAATGAGAGGGTGATAATTCACATTTAATAAGATGTAGCAACAAAGCACGTACAAAAAGTGAAAGGTTAGATAACAGTTCGAAAGAACAGCAGAAACAGTCCATCAAATACAGTATATCCAGCTTACCTGCACCACAACCTGAAAGACAAAAAAAAGCTATTTTACAAGCTAATTTGAAATCTTAGAAAAGGAAATATCATATAATACTTATCTGCACAGCAGTTGTGATAAATAAATAACATCAAGGCGTATACTGTATTTATATAAGCTTGGTATTAGCTTGCAAATCTATATATTACTGTATAATGCAAATAATTCTGTTTTGTTTTATGCACATTAACTTTTATATTTTGTTTTTTAAGAGCTTTGAGAGCAGGTCTGTTCTTAGGTATGTAGCTACTGGACTGGTCCAGTAATCGAGAAATTGAAATCACCACATACATACACTGTCAGTGGTCTGTACTGCTTTAATTATTATTATAATAGTAATTCAGAACTCTTGAGAGGAGAAACAGGCTCACCCTGACTACACTGGTAGTAGCCAGTAATGCAGAATGATAGTATCTACTGTAACTCTTCATGACTTCTAAATGGGACTATTTCTTTAAATACTGCCTGCAACTGTTTTTTTATAGATTGAAAATAACCTAGCTGTAAAAGGTTTGGTGGCATGTGCTTGTGTTTTAAAACAAAGTATTGTGTGGAGACAATACAAGCAGAATAAGATCATGGCGTCAAGCTGTTAAAAGTTTGAACGTTTTTGCCTGGGTTGTAGATTGAGAACTCATTAATTAGATACAAAGCTAAAGTACCAAAGCTGTTACTTACACCCATTCCTATCAAAGCCTGTTCCAGCCTAGCGACACCTACCCTCCTTTCCCTTGATGGATATTTCTACTGGGGCACTTTCATTGAAGAATGTGGTGACACAGGTGAAGTTTTTCTTTGGAGTGAACCACTCGAGCGCGCTGACTCTCAGCCGGCTGGTGATGCTGTACTTTCCCTCTTTGTCCTTGATTGCTGTATCACCTGTCTTAACCCCGTTTGTTCGGTCCTGTCCACTGACTTTCCAAGAAACAGTGATGTGGTCGGGGTAGAAACCTGTGATCACACACACTAAGGTGGCTCTTCCTTTGTCTTTGATTTCCTTTTTCGAGGGCCGAAGGATTTTGACAGTGGGCCTTGTGATATTTTTGTCTGAGGGAGAGGAACAGGAGGTTACCTGACAGCCAGTACTGTTTGTTTGACTTACATGTTCTTAATGATTGCACTTGACAGTGAAGATGTGTTGTTTTTTTAAAACAAATTGAATGTACCCACTTTCATTGCTGCAATTCTAATGATAGCCCTATAATGAGTACATTGCAGTTCTAGTTCAATATTAAATTGAAACATAATGCAATTTATGCTTGAAAAACTGATTTTCAAAAGGTCTACTGCCTTTGTCAAACCGCTGCACTGAGACATTTAATCTCATTTCCGAAGTGCTAAACAATTTTAATAGGTTTGAATGAGTTTAGTGACCCACTAAACTCATTTATACAAATGTTGTTGTTGCTTTTAAAAAACAGAACTACTACAGTTTTGCTTCTGCAACCCAATTTCTCCTCAGTGAACGCAGTTGCCCAGATATGGGTTGTGTCACACACCTGTTCGCCACCAAAAGTAGCTTTATTGTCACACCGGCAGATCGGTGAATTTCAGCATTTGTGCTGGCATGAAACTAATGTTGCAGTATTTGTTTTGCATTTGTCGTAAGTGATAATATTTATCTTTTAATGTGCGTTTTGTTTTTCTAATTGCGGATGTTTTCAATTTATTTTTAACCAGAAAAAAACACATATTGAAGTAAATAACACAATAAATATTAACGTCGATACTAGCAGACCGTTATTTTCTTCTAAGGTGTTGTTTACTAGCTTATTTGTGTCTTGTCTGTAAAGCACCATAAACTATCGGGCTTGCATATTTACAGTTTTGAACTATACAGTAGTTTATATGAACTGCGTCCTAAATTAGACAGTACCAGTTTTTTTTCAATCTAAAAAACATTGTTTTCGAACAGCAGCCTGCGACATTTTCAAAATCTGATTCACTGAGGTACAAAAACAGTTACAGACGATTAGAAAAGTACCACGAACGACTGCAAAACTTTGTTTAACTCATCTGAACAATCCACCACAGACCTGTGCTACCCATGCGCTCTTAAATTATTCTCGACGTTTATGAAAACTAGGACAGACAGTTCCGTATTTACGGCAGCGTCTTGAATTTATCTCTGGATTTTGTATTAACTATAATAGTAACAGTCATATAAAATCACATTACTTTAACTCGCAGTTTATTTTTATAATCATTGCACGTATGCCTGTTAATGTAAGATCATTTTTATGTAAATTTTATAACGATAGAATATTACAGGGTCATATTCTATATTTTTATATTGTTTGCTGCGCTCGGCTTCTGTAGTGAATACTGTATTTCAGATCCTCTAAACGTCTTTTCAGTCATACAGTATCGATTTTTCGTTTCACATATTTCTGGGACTCATTGTTTTTTTCGCTAAGGCCCAACATTTTAGCATGAATATGCGACCTAGTTTTATAAGAATTTGCGAACAAAACATGAATATATTTGACTCACCTATGACAAACAGTTTTGTGCCTTCGCCGAAGTAAACTGGGTTGCCAGAGCACAGTGGTCTGAAACTAATCTAAATCTGTACACCCATTTCTGCAAGGCATGCTTATCTACAGGTGTTTATTTTGCAGAATTTGGTGTTTTCATAGATGAAGCGAAACTAACTCAAATGTATTTGTTATAAAATGTTGAGTCTGTACTGTGAAACAATAAAATGCTGTAAGACGTGAATTTATTGAAAGGTTTTATACAATATAATTTGCAAACAGGTGACGCTTCAGGAGTTTGATTCTATATAATTATACTCATTTTTTAACTGAGTAATTAGTAAGAAACTCCTTTCAGACAAATAGTGTGTGTCTATACAGGGTAACATTTTCAGACTTTTTTAAAGCTGGATATCTTACCCAGGACTATCAGTTTTGATCCGCTGCCGAAGTGCTGCTCATAGCCAGAGCACAGTTTCACAACTCATGCACAAAACCTCTCCAAATTCTATACCTAATGTCTTTCAAATACGATTTTACATGAACAGGCAAAAATACCTTTTTTTTTTACATTTTAAAGACAAAACAAAGCAAGGGAAGTTTATTGATGTAAAAGTGATCATAAAATATGGTGGTTGCTGTAGCCCTAGTCCATTTTTTCGTTAATGGGAATGTTCTTACCCAGTACTGTCAACTTGGTTCCTTCACCAAAGTACAAAGGTGAGGGGCCAGAACACAGTGACACAAGATGTGTTCAAAACCATAGCCTGTGCTATGCACACACATGCACACTGAGGTTTTGGTCCAGGTAAATGCTTTTGGCTCCAATAGTTTCTGAATCAACTCGCCTTCATGTCCTTTACTCTCTGAAGGTCTCAATCTCAGATAATCATTTGAACTTGAAAATCTCAAAAAGTGTTTAAAAACATGTTTGTGAGCAACAGATATTTCAAGACAAACGTAATATTGAAAATACCTTACCCAGAATGATTAACTTGGTTCCAGTACCGAAACTCAAAGCTGTATAACCTGAGCACAGCGATTCAAGACATTACCAAAACTATCACAGCTGACTGCCACTTTGTTTTCTAGCAAGTGGTTAAACTCACTGAGGGCTCTGCAACTGTCAGGAGGCCCACAGAAGTCTAACTTGGTAAAGGACTCTCTGCATAAGCATGTATTCATGAACAACATGACCTAATATTTAACAGGAGGTATGGGGAGGTGGTTGCTGGATATAAAGTACTGTAAGGCTCCTATATATATTATGTATGGTATAATTGCATAAAGAATACAGTAAATCTTGGAATTTACACAACCAAATCAATCAAGTTAGCAATATCAGTTCCCCAGTTCATAATCTAGGCAACTCGTGTCATTTTATTAGAAAGATATGTTTTGAAATCTTAAACATGTTGCCACAAACTGCTTTAAGACACTGCACACCATTCATGTGGAGAGATCAGTGGCAGACTTTGCTTTCCGTCAACATGATTAACCACAACAAAAGATACATTTCTAAGTCACACTTTGGTCAAACAAAGAATTGTGTCAGATATTGTACCAAGACTCCTGTAAAGTGAGACAAGAAGTCATTTAAATACATATGTTTTGCAAATTTTTAAAAAATATTCTGCCAGATCTTAGAACTGAGATTTCAGGTACAGTAATTTTGTCCATTTTAATAAATAATGTATAAAATAACATTCTGTTAGTGACAGAAGCTATCATCATGTTATTGATCTTAAACAAGAATTGTCAGAAATTGTCAGGTGTCTGAAGAAGGCTCCACAGCTGAAACGTTGTGTTTTCTTTAAATAATCATTTTGTGACTTACTGCTACAATTAATAATTGTCCCAGTAAATGCACAAAACCCCTACATTTACCCCTTACATTCAGCTGTGGAGCCTTCTTCAGACACCTGACAATTTCTGACAATTCTTGTTTAAGATCAATAACATGATGATAGCTTCTGTCACTAACAGAATGTTATTTTATACATTATTTATTAAAATGGAAGAAGGCTCCACAACTGAAACATTGTGTTTCCTTTCTTCTCTTTTCAGTGTAGGCAATAAATGTAGGGGTTTTGTGCATTTACTGGGACAATTATTAATTGTAGCAGTAAGTCACAAAATGATTATTTGATGGCTATTAGAAGACTGACCCAGCGGGATACTTAGCAACGCACACACACGGATACTAATACACAACAATACATTTATTAATACATAAAATGTGCATATAAACATAATAGATCTTATTGGGAGGGTTAGCAGAATACAAAAGGTATATATTCAATCACGAAGAGTTACAAACCAAGAGGGACGTACATTCAGTATACCATTCATTTAGACCGTTTCATAAATGAACTTGGTTACAACTTCTACACTAGATACTCAAAAGCAAGTACATCACTCATAGGAAATAAATTGATATCAACTGGGGTTAAGGTAACAATTGAATTCTCGAGCTGTAATGAAGAATGTTGATTACTCATCCAATCTGTGGGGATTCAGATCACCCGCGGACACAAAGAAGCAGAAGTAGGCTTCTTGCTGTGTCCAATCGGCTCTCTCTGGCCCGGTGCCAAGCAGTGCTGGTTCGACGAGAGAGAAGGAGAGAAGGAGGGAGAGATTCCTGCTGCGATGCGCTGCTGATGCTCTCTGAAGACCGGCTAGTTAGTTCTGGCTTACTAGCAGAGTTTGTGCACAGGAGAAAAGTGACTGCGGGTCCAAGCAGGTCACACTCTTAGACAGGAAGAAGACCGGTTTGTTCCTGATGTACATGTAGTGCGAGTCCTGAATCCTGAGATTCAGTTGTCCACAGTTCCAACCATAGTTCACTTATTAATCAGGTGAGCGTTCGTTGTGGGTTCACGAAGCTTGCTGCTGGGCTAACCTCGGGTGGATCCTTTGGTTACGCGCTGGCAACTTCCGTTCTCGACTCTTAGAACAAAGGAAAGTCCTGGCACTCGGACACACTGGCTGTTACTTGGTTGTCCGAGCTGAGTCTGAAAATGTCCAGGAGGAGCACCGAGGGAGCCCTGTGCTGCCTGTTTTACGTAGAGGAACTACGGTCATTCATTGGTTGAAAGTTTCATGGGCATCCGAGACCCACGTGGGGTTAACCTGCCCTACCAGTTCCTGATTGGCTGAGGATGAGTAACAATGCACTTTGACTTTAGGGTTGTAAACAAACTTGGGATGAGACTCTCCCTTGGAATCTCCCAGACAGTAAGGCGCCAGAGATGGCCATTCATTAGGGTGGCTGATGTGTCTCAGCTTTGGGAGTTGTTCCTTATCAGGACACTCTATCAGCTAGAAAAACACCTTAAATGTGAATCAAATGGAATGGCCTCTCTGTATCCAGCACCACTGAGATGAGAGACAGAGGGACTGGCAAGGGAGCAGCAAACTTAATTCCTGTATTTTAATAAGGCTTCCCGGTACATCAGCATGGAATAAACCTATTACTTGTTCCTTTGCAGAATGCCGAATGACAGTGGTAAACTGCAACATGGTACAACAAACGAATACAGCCTGCCCATGACAGAGCATGATACTGTACAAGCATTGAAGGGGAAATCCAGGTGTAATGGTCAAGGCTAGAGTGTCTCACTGCTCCAAAACTGGATCTCAATTGCCCAAGGGCACCTGGGTACATTGACGTTGTTAAAAGGAGAGGCACAGGAGCAGCCAAGGCCATACTGGTTTCTGGAGAATATGGGAAATTAAAGGAGATCATGTTGGCCTGGGTGGGAGATTTTCTTTAGTTCAGCCGGCTGGTTCCCTGTTGAGTGATCCTGGAGACCCGGGTTTGAACCCCAGTGGTGGAGGGCCAACCTGAAGCAGGAGCCACGAGGGCGCAAACCCACAAGAACCCGAAAGTGCTATAGTATTAAAGGACTAAATTAAAGGTTTATTCCATTGTGAAAAGAGAAGAAAAGAAACACAACATTTTGGCTATGAGGGCATCTGCCCTCCATCCAAGTGAAAAAAGGGACTTTCACGCTTTTTGAGATGTGCAAGCTACTACCAAAGGTCCATCACCAACTTCTCCACAATCACCGCTCCCCTGTCTGAACGACCCAAGAAAGGGTACGCCAGATACAGTCTAGTGGATGAAGCAGCACTAAATCCACGTTCCAGACAATGATGTCGATGGAGGATCTGCTGTGTTGGAACACAATCATGTGCTGTCCAGACTTCTTACAGTTGATTTTGCAGGCAGATGCTTCCACGACAGGACTGGGAACAATGCTGTCTCAAAAGATCTGGGGAGTGGAATGACCGGCTGTCTACCTCAACAGGAAGCTCTTACCTCAGCGCTACAACAGTATTGAAACCGACTGCCTAGCCATCAAGTGGGAATCAGAAAACTACCTGCAGCGACACCCCGTTATCCTCATAACTGATCATGGTCTACTGAGGTGGCTCCCTGTTGACAGGCTTGAGAAGATTAAATTCTGCAGACCAGGGCTCATGAGGCAGCTGGTATCTGAAAGATTGATTTTGGGACCATCTGAAGACAGACTGTTTTTGTGGCTCACTTTGTCGTTGTAACTGTGAACATCTTGTTTCACTACATGAAAGAATAAGAGAGCAATTCCACTTTTACAACACTGGTGTTCTGTTGGTTTTTACCAGTCTGTTACATATGTATTATTGTCAAGAGACCCTGCAAGGCAGTTTGATGCTACTTTGGTTTTTGTACAGTTTGTTATGGAAGATGTATCACTGTGCCCCCCCGTCCCCACAGCAATACAGTATCATTCAAAAACTCACAAACGTGTCATTTCCTCTGCTGACATCACAGAGACGGCTTGTTTACACAAATCAGGGCATACCTTCTCTTAAAGATAATGTGTTAATACTCAACACTGACACGCTTTTCCTGTTTACCTGAATGATCTAGTCTGCATTGGAGGCTTATGTACAGTATTTGATTAGAGTCTCCACCTACAACTTGTCTGTGCGGGCAAAATATTTTACACTCTTCAAATACATCTTGGGAAAATAAAAAAAGTATTGTCACAATTAACTAAACATTATCATAATTTACAAGATGAGCACATCTGATGTTTGAAAGTAGTGTTCATTGAAAATCCACTAAAACCATCAAGTTTGAGTTCTTGAACAAAAACAGTAATTCTAGATTTTGTAGCAGATATCATATTGTGTGTTTCCCTGAACATTTGGAGGGTAATTCATGTGTCCTAGCATCCTAACAAAGCAACACATACAGTATGCATTTTTGTCTAAGTTTAATCATACCATATCATGAGATGTGGAACAAAGTTTTCTACAGATTCACCTGCTTCTATTGGATTTCATTCCAGTTAGGCTCATCATACCTGGGCTCATCATTAATCTTTTTCATTAATGATGTTATATTTGTATCATTGTGCGTTTATGAATAAGAAAGAATCAATGACCAACAAGAGCAGAGGAATTTGCTGACATAATATTTACATTTCCTTTTGATATTGGAATTATATCCCTGTACTTTGGGCCCAACTCTCTAAAGAGGTCATTATACAGTACTTATTGACCAGTAGATCTTTAGAGCTCCTTAGATTTACTTACCTTAAGAAGTAATACAAGGTGGCTGAAATGTAGTTCTATGTGGGTTCCTGCCTAATGTCCAACATATCCTCCTGTTTTTCACTTTGCTCTAAGGGTGTGCTTATTAACTTTAAATAAACATATGGCAAAATATCCGAGAATGATTTATCGTCAGTACCAAAAAAATAGAAAAGTTACGTCATGTCGCCCCCTTGTATCATCTAAGCATATTGCAAAATTAGGCAAACCGGTAACTGAAAATACTGTACAGTACTCTCATAAGTATAATTATGTAACTTTAACATAATTATTTGTGCATGTTTGTAAAATACACAGAATAATGTAATGTGATTTGTTTACAGCTGCTGAATATACTTATACATATTTATTTCTATTTTGTTTTTTAATTTGATCATCTGTATGAATCAGAGATGAACTCGTGTTTGTAAAGATTTCTACTTAATTAACACATTACGTTTTCCGCTAATGTTTGTTGTTGTGTATTTATTGTAGTTTCCAATACAATATTTTTAATACGTTTACCTTCTTTGTTAATATTTCCTTTTTTGTGTGAAAAGAGTGATGCCGTATAAGTGATCGCTTTTTTCTGTCTTTGGTGTATAAGTAATGCTCATATTTTCCTTGTCATTGAATCGCTGCTGGTGAACAGTCTGGGCGATTTCTAGGGGTTGAAGACTAAGTTATAGCTGTGAAGATAATAAACTATATTCACTGTTTATGAACAGTACATGAAATGTATGTTAAAAGAGAAAGAGTAGGAATATACGGCACATTTTTATTTTTTTTTAGTGACAGAAAACGAAACCCAGCCACATCCAACTTTCTTTTGCTGTAAGATAGTTCTGTGTTGCGTCATTCAGAAGACAAAAGACAGAAATAGACCCTGCGAAGCCCTTTGTTTCTGTTTCAAGGTCAGAGGTTGCTGCTCGCACACCTGCGCTCATCAGTAACGGTTCTCTGGTCTCACAGGTGCCCTTGCTGCATCATGGCGGTTCTACAATCTCCGGATGTTAAGGTGTAACCGAGTCGTGAGGAAACTATTCACGCGTGCACAATGGTGCGGTTGGAGCTGGCTCTTTGAGAGCACTTTTTGACAAACGCTCCTGCCATAATTAACTGAACACCTGAAAAAATAAAACACCACCACTTGACCACACAACAAAGCTGAAGGAAATAAAAGAAGAAAAACATTCACTATAGTCATCTGCAAAAAATAGTTTGTTGGAAACATGCTTACATAATACTACATAGTGCTTCTGATGTTATTTCTTTCATTTTCTAATACTGCTCTGATAAAAGTTTAAAACTTGCGTGGATTACTTTCTTTTCTTCACAGTGCCACAAATGATGAAGTGTATATTTGTTGCAAAGTATTAATGATAAAAACACTACATAAAAAATCCTTAATGAGACAGATGAGACATAATGCTTTAAGATGATGAACAAAATGACTGCTCCACTTGGACATGTCTGGGCTACCAAAAAAGGGCTTTGACAAGAACACAAAACGTACTTACTCTTCTTCCATATGTTGTGAACAAATAAGATTATGGGGAGTACTTATTTTCCACTGAAAGAAAATACAATTTTTTAGCTGATCACATGGTAACATAAATTCTGCAAATATAAGAATGATCAAAACTGCAAAAACAAATTGCAGATTTCTGTTTGATCTCCAAATATTGCTGGTTGTTTCAAAAACTGTTAAAATGCTGCCTCTCTAATAACAAATCTCATAATGGCAGTGAGAAAAAATGTGGTTGATTTCTTCCTTAGTGAACACCTGTGTGAAATAAACATTTAGTACATTAGTAATTTTACTTTTATTATCTAGAAGTTCACCACTAT
Source organism: Atractosteus spatula (assembly GCF_055471065.1). Taxonomy (NCBI): domain Eukaryota; kingdom Metazoa; phylum Chordata; class Actinopteri; order Semionotiformes; family Lepisosteidae; genus Atractosteus; species Atractosteus spatula. The sequence goes on from NC_142714.1 coordinate 20,931,580, forward strand.
GCTATTACTGTATTGGACACATTTGACTTATTTTAAAATGCATTCTTTATCCTAATATTTTTAGTCTGTCTTCTCTTAGGCTCTGTCTCATTGCCATACTGTAAGTCCCATTGTCAGCTTCACATTTGGATTTTACAGTTTCAAAGTATCCTTGAAAAGCATACAACATTATGGTCACAGTTCCCTAATAGTTCTTTCATCTCTGGTTGCTTGTTTGTTTTCATTTGAATAAAATGAGAATAATACAATAATTTACTTTTATAGGTGCTCCTATGGGTGAAGGATGAAAACAGTTAGCAGTGTTTTTCATTTAAATGGAAGTTTAGGAAGTTTAAATTCTAATCTCAAACTTCCACTTTCCTACACATTCTGTACAGTATACATATATCTCTTAACCATGATAACCATGTTTCTGGTGATTCCAATAACAGAATTGTCAGCAAATTGGAAGCTTCTATCTCATACATCTGGGTTTCTAACTACCTGGTCTTTGTTTTGTTTTTCCTTTTGGGTTCTTTTTAAGACTTTACCCTCTCAGGTATCTTCCTTTTAGATTTTCTTTAGATTGAAGCATACATCTTTCAAGGTTATTTTAATTAGCAAAGAGTCCATTCTAGGGATGAATTTCCTTTAAGGTTTCTTGTTGTAATTGGGGGGATGGGCTTGAGAACATCTTAAATTTAAACCAACTGGCTTAACAGCATTTGAACTGAACTGAGTGAAGGGTTTGTTTTGTTATCTCGGTGTTTGGAGGTTTGCAGTGGAACTTCACACATCTTTCTTATTTTGGTTCATCTTAATCTGTCTTGAAAGTAGTTCACCAACCTTTTTTCATCTTCAACCCACAGAACATGTGTTTCATGACCTATTTCTTGAACAACAGTCTACTTTCCACTCACTAATCTCACACAATCTTGATGAAAACAGAGATGGCAAACCACATCCGTTATCTTTTTTGTTCCTTGTATGTTACTGTTTACAAAAATGGTGTTCCAAGAGAAGTGTGCATACAGCATCATACACACATGGTTGTTAAGGCTGAACACATGTTGAATGATGCTGCTGAAAGGATCGGCCTTTGCCGGATCTGTAAATAATTTTCTGGAGTTTACAGATGTTTTGGAGAAAAGCTTCCCTTTTCCATTTCTGTTTCTCATTTAATATGAGCTAGGATCTTTTACATGTGATTTGCCCCATCCCAACCTTGGTTCAATTCTAAAGTATTTTTGGGGGAGATTGTGGGATCTAGTCTTGCATGGATCTTGTAGTGTGCCTGCTTGATTATGTTATTGAATTGTCTAAAAATAGGCAGCAGATGATAAGAGTTCTGGACTTGTAGCTTCAAGTTTGTAGGTTCAAATCCCAGGTGAGACACTACTGTTGTATTCTTGAGTAAGGTGCTTCACCCTCATTACTACAATAAAATACCTAGCTGTAAATGAATGAACATGTACATATCTTCAAAAAAGGCCAAATGATGAGCATAGATATGCTGAAAAAAATGTTTCCTACATAGCTGATAAATAGGTATAGCCTCCTTTCAGAAATTTTTAATTCCTATGTAGGAATTCAGTTCTACCGTATCAAGCCTTATGTGACTACATATACGAAAATTAGAAACATGCAATGAAAATTCACACATTCTTCTCTCAACAGTCTTTTAATGTCAGAAACACAATTTGGAAACTACTAAGGAATATAGATGATTCTGTGTCTGTATACAGGTTTGAAAAAAGGATTTTCAAGAGACTTGTGAGAAAGAAAATGATTTTAATTCTCTATATAAAGAGAAGGTACAGAAGGGAAACAGATGGTTTTCACAAATTATATTTAACATTTTTTACAGAGTTAAAACAATGTATAACAACAGCAAATATCACTTCACTTAAGGATTAATATAGATAATGTTTGCTTTTTTGCCTTTCAACTTGAATTTCAGACACAGTTGAGTTAATTTTTCCTCTTCGTTTTTATATCCTACACAGGATATGAAATATCAGACAGCTGAAAAAGCGCATTGTAGATAATTGGATAATTATATAATTACAGCACAAAATAATAGAAGCATCAGACAGTACAAAACAACAATAACTGACAAACTTGTCAATATCCAGATTGTAGATTTGGCTTTATAAACAAATACAATATGTATATTGCCTTAATGATAACAGGAGAGGTGCCTTTACATTTACTACATTTGTATGGTACTATAGTTACGACGGTTTACGTTTACTTACAGTTGGATTAGTTTAATTTGAAGATTAATTTGATTGTTTGTCAAGTAATGTGCATTGTAACCACTAATAACATATTGCTTCATAAATTCCAAAATAAATGTCTTTATTGACAGAGTTGCAGAAAACAAATACTTTATTTTTAGGATTTATGACAGACACAGAGTTCATATAGGTAAAACACTCATGTGTAATTCAGGGTATTAAAAAATTCTTTAGTGCAGCAGTAATTCACTTATACACTTCTGCATACCTCATTGCAAGTGATACTGTTCCCTTATAATTTTTGGAACAAAAGGAAACTGAAGTTATACGATTGGTAGAAGGTCATGTTAGTGCCAGTTCCTAATCCTATAGCACATCATGGTTACCAGAATGTAAAGGCAATATCCTTTTATAAGCAAATAGTAGTTTCACATCTCTTCTTATGTGACTGGTTTTACAATCCTTCAGTTGTAATGTTTTCCTGAATTTTTCTGTGGAATAAAATACAAACAAATGTCATGAATCTATAAGGTCTCCCTGCACCAAAACTGTGAATTATTTTGCAATAAAACATGATTCACTACAGTACCTGTGTCTCAAATTACAACCTTTCCTCACCATACTATAAAAATGATAAACTGTCTTAAAGAAAAGTGATTTTCATCAGCATTTCCTTATTTTTGTCTAAGATCTGTTTTGGTATACCTATTTTACTGTATTCCTTGCTGTTGTTGCGTCAATTGATTCTTCTGTACCTGCTTTGTAGATTTTTGATTATATTTCTAAAAGTGGTATCCCTTTTATAATGTTTTAAATACTGTAACATTTCAGTACTGTTCATCAAATATTTTCATATATTTATAATTTCTATGTAACTAAATTATAAAGTAAAAAAAACACATAATCCTCTTTTGTCTACAGCTTGAGACTTCATGTGGCTAATTAAGCTTAAGAAAACTGGAGATGGACATGTGGCAAGAGTTTCTTGATTTTCTGGGTGCTGGTTCTGTCTGTTCAGTTTCCTAATGCTCCTTCAATGGTAATTTCTACTCATAGTACACAGGTGTTAAATCCGAGTTTAATCTGCTTATCTCACTACACAACTTGCTGTTTTCTAAGGAGATTGTTAATGTGTGTACAGTATATTGAATTTCAATATTTATAAACAGCGTAATTTCCACTGAAAATTGATTGAAATAATTCCAGAACTGTATTAGAGCAAATCAACAGGAGACTTAATATGTATTAATTTCTGAGGAAAACAAAATGAAAGAGAGGGTGAATGCTCAATTCTAGTGTATGGAATGTTTTAGTTGAAATCAACAGTCTTTTTTTGTGTGGAAGCCTTACCTTTATTTTCCATGCTAGAACAGTCACAAACAGCCCATATATGACAGATTTGCCAAGGAAAATTACGTAGTATGTGGATACATTTTTTGTGCTTCCCACATAAGCATCTAAAACAAGATTGATAGAAGAAGTAACAATGAGCTATCAGAGATTAAAACAAAACATCCAAAAAACTCAAAATAGAACATGATATTAAGAAATCTAAAAGATATACTTTAAATATCCACAGAAAAGTATCAACATATTAAGCAGCTTCAGTGATTCATTTAAAAATACAGTAGATATTTCTAATTATGTAGAGAAACAAATCTAAACATGTATGTGAGGGTAATGATTTGCATGGTAATTAGGTGTTTGTGTAAGGGGTTGTCCATCCACAAATCAAATGCATTCTGGAAGCAGAAGAATTTTCTTGGGTTTAGTCATTTGCTCTATGAGAACTGATGTATTGACAACAGCCTTCCCTATACTGCCATTGATATGGAGACCTAATAATGACACTCAGAATCTTATGCACCAAATTATCACTAAACCTTTATATCAATTAATTGTGTATTGTCTAACAATGCAAGGTAAAATAAAATGTTAGCCAAGATAATGCAGACTTTGTACATTACAGTGTTAAAAGTAGCTCTATACCATTAAAACATGCTGTGAGTTATATTTAACCTTTGGCTTCGTCCTTAAAGTAATGTGATACCTAGCATGTTCATGCAGTCTTGACCAGTTGAGGAGAGGGCAATGTACCTTATACTGTACCCCCGAGCAGCTGGAGAGGCTAGTAATAGTCTCTAAAAATACCTTTATTTCTGTTCATTAGGTTTTGTTTGTTAATTGAGGAAGGTCACATGGTCTTTTAGACACTAAATCATGGAATTCATGATTTGTTAATGATACTTTGTTGTAATAAACGTGTAATAAAATGGAAACTTACCTGCAGTGAGGCCACAACCTGTAATTCAGAAAAGAGTAAACTGTATCAGAGACATGTCAATTAATCACTTCTAATTATTAGCCCAAAAATCTAAAACATAGGATAAAGTGGTCCGTAAAGAAGGTCTTTAATACTTCATGGAAAGTATTTATTCAAAATACAGTCTGCAGCTTCTGACATACGTAGAAAATCTCAAACAAGTGGAAGAGATAAATGATTAATGGAAAGTCTGGAGGAGATTGTCCAGCTCCTTCAATACTTAGAGAAAGAGCCATGACTAATCGAAAAATAACCTGAGGGCCAGTTGTGCAAGATCTGAAACCTGTCTAGAACATTCAATTGCCGTCCATGATTTTCAAGGGTTTGCTAAACACATAATTTTCCAGTCCTTTGACTGTCAATCCTATGGTGAATTTAATTTTTGTACCTTCTTGTTTCTAAAGCTGTGGACAATAGTACTTGTGAATTTAATTGGCTTGTAACTGTTTATTCTCTTAAACTTAAAATACATTTATCTTATAGTTGTCTGTTTCCCTTGTCAAAAATTAGGTGTGTAGATGTTCCCATTTTGTGTTTTGCAAAGTTTTTTTTCTCCAAACAATGAGTCATCCAGATTTTTTTAAATATCAACATCAACCATAATATTAATGAAAATAACTTAAACAGCCTCCTATTTTAAGCTTTATTTGTATTTTAAACCTTTCGGATGAACTATATTCAAGTTAATAACTTTTTGGGGCACCTGTAGACGGTGCTGGGCATGGGGGAGAGCTACAGTATGAGAGAAAATGACAGTGCTCTTTTCTTGTTTGTTATATTACTGGATTGTTTTGGCCACCCCAAATTAAAAAAAGAAGATTTAATTTAAATAATACCATTTGCCATTCTCACACCTGTGCTGTTTACATCCAGCTCAAGTATGTTGCAGTTCTGCTGTACCTACCCTCTCCATTGATGTGCGTTTCATCTCTTATATTGGCGGATCCATTGTAGAAGGAGGTGATGCAGGTGAATTTGTTCTTGGGGTTAAACCAATTTTTTTCTCTGACTCTCAGCCGGCTGGTGATGCTGTACTTCTTGTCGTTGCCCTTGATTGCTGCATCATCTGTTTTAACCCCTTTTGTTGGGTTGTGTCCATTGACTTTCCAAGAAACAGTGATGTGGTCAGGGTAGAAACCAGTGGCCACACACACTAACGTGGCTTTTTTCTTCTTTTTGATCTCTTCTTTAGAGGGCTTAAGGATTTTGAGGTTCCTGGGTGATGTAACAGGAACATTTGGGTCTGTGAGAAATAAATATTAGATTAGGGGAGAATAGCAATATATATTTATATATCAGTGAAAAATTATAACTGACTTCACAATCGGTACACATTTTTCCCTCAGTAGCAATTTAAGTTCTTTGCTGCATAGTGTGACTGACTTGTGAAATATGAAATCCATATAATTGTTATTTTGATAACAATGTATTATTAAACTATTATTAAACTATAAAGACATTCCTAATCTGTCTTTCACTGTTAAAATACCTAGGCAATGTTCACTGATTTTTATATCCGCTTTCAGAAGCATTAAATTGGTTGAGAGCAGAAAAAAACCTTCAAATATTTTATTAATTTCTCCATCGGTTTTATAAAGACTACAATAAACAATACAATTATGAATCTGAATACAAACATTATGTTTTTATTATGTTCATATGAAGTTTTTTCAACGATTATAGTTAAATTTATTTTGGATGTTTAGTAGCATTATCTTGTTTTAAAAATTGGTCTATAGTACTAGAGCATGATTGTATCTATAGGGGTGTCATAGCATGATACTGTACTTCAAAGATATTATGGGACACCTTTGAAATAGTTTTGATAAACTATAAAATACAGTTGACATTTTCTAGGTCTAACTGTCTGTCTCAAGAGCTTAATGGATTTTTTGTCACCTACAAACTTTTATAATCCCCATACATTTTGTAGCTAGGAGAACAGTAAATCACCAAATTAATACTGGATTATTCAGGTCAAAACTTAAAGTAATTCATTATTTATGTATTTTGGGTTCTATGTTTTTCGAAACTTAAAAATGTACCAAACATGCTACTCTTTATAGCAAATAATGTAATTTGCATAAAGTTTTTCATTTAACTTTTAATTGTTGCTTTAATTTATCTAGTATATTTGACTTTCAGTACACTCTATCTGTAGCTTCCTTTGTATTGCAGTTATGCATTTTCCTGGGAATGCAGTATATTAGTCTACCTTAGTTTCATATACAGTATAGCACATTATGCAGAGATCTATGTATTTATTTTGAACTAAGTAAACCACTATTATTGCACCCGGGAAATTGTCAAAGTAATTTTGTACACTTGAACAAATTTAGGTTTGCCTTCACAAAAAGGGTGAGATATGATGCAACCATTATATTTTAGCTTTTGATTTTTCTTTGCAGTTTTTTTTACAATTTAGCTACTTTCACCCTAGGAAAGTGTTCATTTTGAGCATTTAAATTTTTGATTAAATAATTCTCTTTAAAAAGTATTTAGTGCCTATTTCATTCAACAAAATGGGGTATCATTAAAAGGCTTTTTGAAGCGCTCTACATGCCACATTTGAGTAATATTTCTTTTACTGTAGTTGCTATAGACCTTCTTGGTGCTTTTTGAAATTAAGGAGAGAAAAATCATGTTTAGAGAATGAAAGTGCCCTGGAATTGGTTAGGCAAATTGTTACAAAACCAAAACATCCAGTTAAATGTTTTTCGAATGATGACCACTGATACAAGTCAGATACTGTCTCAGTCATATGTTGGGAAAGCTTTTAGAGGAACTGACTGAGATCAGACAAGAGACCGTATGTCTTTCTTGCTGCAATTTAAAACAATGAGTCCTTATAAAAAGAAGGCATTAGCCTCACTACCCTATAACAAACACAGCTGTTTTTTTTAATTATTATGAGTAAGAAATATTTTTATAAAACCGTACTTGGCTCTAGGTTTATCGAACTCCTGCTCAACTTTTAAGTTAACCCGATCTAGTGAAGTACCATTAGGATATATGAAACCAATATTTTTCGTTTCAATGACATTTTCTTACTTACCTAAAACAGTTAGTTTTGTTCCTGCACCAAAGTACTGAACATCTGCAGAGCACAGCCATTATATAGTGCATAAAAACCTTTGCTCTCCTCTGCAAAGATAGTGCTTCAATGGCTGTACTAATGGTTATCCTAAGCTGTCACCATTCCTCACCAAGTCAAAATTAAGGATTGCAATCATATTGCAATCTTTGCTTCACTCCCCAATGTGGGTAGGAGCCAGATCATTTGAAGTATAAACTACTTTCTAAAAGCTGCCTCTGTGTGAGTTAAATACCCAACCTGTTTTACAAAAAGTATCATACCAGTACTATTCATTTAACTCATTATTTTTTCAATGAAAATCTAAGTAGCCCAGCATCTGAGTACACAATCTGTGTATGCAATTTTACCAGTGTTGTCTCAAGCCTGTGATTAAGAAACATTCCAAAGCACAGGAATATTCCTGATATAACATAAAATAAGGCCAACCTTTTTAGTAAATAAAAATAATTACATGTCCTGCTCGTCAGAGTTTTATCCCAAAATCAACAAATATTTTTTGAGTTACAAACTGCACATTGCTTAGACTTGTAATGTTATTTTTACTGAAATAAAACTTTCATTTAGGCAGCCACTGATTACCAGCATTGGTGAAAAAAGACACAACCATGCCTTTGGATGCCATCCAAGAACTGCTTTATGTTCTGTCTTAAATGAGAGCAGCCTTTATTTTTTCCAACCATTTGCTAAATGCTTCAGCAATTTTGTAGTATTTTGCTTTCTTACCTAGTACAGTTAATTTTGTTCCTCCACCAAAGTGCAGGGGTGAAGTGTTGGAGCACAGCACTCTACAACTTTTACAAAAATCCCGTCTGCAGCTTTGCATACAGTTTGAGAATTTATTTTACTGTTTTCTCTATAACTATAACTCTGTGGCAAAAGGTTGAAACAATGCTTAGTTAAATTTTTTCTTCAACCACAGAGAAACTACAGCATTACATAGAATGTTGCTTTTTTAACCCAGATGAAAGATAAACACCTGCACTCAAATAAGAGCACACATTTCATTAGTCGAAAATAAAGGAGGCCTCTTCAGATAAACATGCAATCTTTTCATTATTTTAGTTTTATAAGATAATGATCGGCATACTGATGAGCATTTTTTCCATAAAATACCAAATACTAAGATGTTATACACAAACTTTAAAACATCATATATTCAGTGATTTAAGCTTTTAATGATTAGTCTGCAAAGGTTCTTATTTTGAACTTTTTGAACATCTGACATCACATGTCATTTGCATAAACTCATTTATTAAATATTTTCTCCATTTAGAAAGACTGTATTTTAAATTCTAAAAACACAAATACTACATGTATGGTATGGTTATCAATTTAAGACCATACAATATGTCTATTAAATAGAGGTTACCGCAAAATCACAACAAAAAAGTTTAGGTTTTTAAAATTCTAATAATCTGCTGCTTATATTTTCTATAAGAATGTTGCATTATACAGTAAATGCTCTGCTGGTACTTTATGCAATGTGAAAATGTTTATGTCTGCATTAAAATAGAAATAGAAATGGATTTTCATCTTCTGGTCTGTGTCTGATCAAAGACTAATTTGTTAGAATTACTTACAGTCAGTGAATCAACACTAATAAAATTTGTGCCCACTGGTAATGCTATTTACCAAGATTTCATATGGTGTAAATATATAGATTTACATATACTTTACTTACAGTGCATACACAAGAGAGTTAATAATAAATATATGAGCAGAATATGTTTTTTATGAGATCCACATTAAACCCATCCCACTGGCCAAAGAGCAGCTCGTCTACATTGATGAGCCCTCATAAGTGTGAGACAGTTGTCTGTGACAGTTTACTTTGATTTCTGCTTTTGAGTTAAGTTTTCTAACATTAAGAGTTAATTAAAATTCATACTGTATGTCACTCATACACAATACTATACAGTATGTATGTTTATTTAAAATGAAGCAAGAAGGATGACCAAGATCCTTCAGGTCCAAGTGCTGTACATCATAAAGTGAGGCTTGTTTACTGCTTTTGCCTTTTTACTTACCCAGAACTGTTAGCTTTGTTCCCTCTCCAAAGTACAGAGGGTAGTTGCCAGAGCACAATGCTAATATGCTGTTAGAAAACCGAGGAAGTGCCAGACTATGCTAAAGCTACAGTACACATTGAAACCTATTGCACGAGTGACATTAACTCTCCCTACTTCTTAATATTTGATAATGTACAGTAGGTGCATCTAATGGAAATGATAATTTTGTGAAGTATTATCTGCATTTAATTCAGACTTTTGTCACACTTATCGCCATCCTGTTTTTTTTCTAATGATACTATAAATTTAAATTTTTCATTTCATTTTGTGCCATTTCTGGATGTAATGAACTGTTGAGGCTATCATTCATAATTTGAACTTGCCTAGATGGTCTTTCCTGGTTTTGCTTTTGAGTTTTATGTAATCCAGATCTCAGGTTGGAACCTGGTTTATATTATAGATTAAGGGTTTAAAATCGCTTCTCCTAAAGCTAATAGCACATAATGGTTCCCTGCTTAGAAAATGCATTCTTACCTAGAACTGTGAGTTTGGTTCCTTCTCCAAAGTAAGCAGGTTCATTATTCACATTGTTAAGCAGCTGCAGAAAAACAGCATTTACTCAGAAAATATAAAAGGATTCTTGGCTGTCTGCCAGAGCACCTTGAGTAGGGCTCAAAAGACTTGAAATTAGGTTACACTGCAAACACAGGGTTTACCAAAGAGCACAATCAAAATATTAATACATGTTCCTTACTAGACCTTAATCCTGCATAATTATATTATTATCACGATGCAGTGTTGACAATACTGTAGCAACTACGCATGCCATGAAACGCAATACTATAGAAACTGATGTAGCCATGTGCTTTGCTCACTTCACAATGTTACATATATTTTAGAGAACCTCTTATTTCAGGATTCCCAGAAGTGCACTTGACGAAGTGCTCCTGAACACTAAAGAATGGCTCAGAATGCATCTTACCTAAAACAGTCAGCTTTGTGCCGTTCCCGAAGTACTGTTCTCGGTTAGTACACTCTGTGCTTTACTGGTAGCAAAACCAGCAGCTGCAGGTGCAGAGTTGTGAAATAAGTCTGTGCCTGCTGTTATGCTGACCTAGATACTGTGAGGAGATACAGCCTACACTGGCTACCCAGGGCACAAGGGTGATTCTGTTCAGCACAGTAGGAGCATAGCTTCTCTCTGCTTTTACAAGCATCTAAACCAAATGCATTCACGCCTTTATAGATTTAAAAAAAAACATGAGATTTGGTTTACCACTAGGCAGTGTCTGGTTTTACCATAAATTCCGTTAATATAAAGCAGATTTTAAAGCCCTAATCAAACACTACTCTAATTTAAAATGGATAACCAGCTAAAGTTACACAGTGAACGAAGAGACACTGCTGCTGCAGTTGAAGACTTTAAATTTGATCCATCCAACATCTTCCAATCTGTGTATTTTTCTTAAAAAGATATAAAAACAGTTGTGCAGGTAAATGTTTTCTAACATCTATCTCCATGGTCTTTTAGTGCCTTAACGATCAAACTACAACCAAAATACAGAGCAAGTGAATTTGCATCAAACTAAGCAAATAAGGCAGGGTCTTTATATGTAGTTTCTTAGTAGTATAGACCAGAAAGTTATTTATTTTACATGTAAATGTAAAGGATCCTGTTAAGCCAAAAAAGGTTAATTTGACAACTATTTCAGCATTAATTTGCCTTAGAATAGGGATTATTATAACATAGCTGGTATAAGTACTTTATAATATATTACAATTAAAAAAAAGGTCATGGATTTAAACAAAAAAGGCACTATTTTAACTTATTTAAAACCAACTCTTTGTGGATTTTTACCTGATTATTTAAACTATACAGTATAACCCGAGTTAATACCTATTTTACTGTAGTTTTCCTGTCACCATTAATCTCACATTTTCTTTGACATCAGATGTACTGTACTTCATTGTACCGTATTTCCAGCATTGAGAAACTGACACCAACGGGATTTCAGTTCTATATACTGCAATTCCTGCTTATATCAGCTCCCTGTGTCGTTCCTACAGTGATTTAATTCTCTTGATAACTGATGACATAGGAGAATTGAAAGAAGAGAAATGCCTGATTCCCAGTCAAACTCCACTGGGAAGGCATTCCTCGCTGTGGATAAGAAGGAATTTTGTTGTTTTCTTACCTAGAACAGTGAGTTTCGTTCCATTCCCGAAATAAGCAGGTTGATTGTTCACATTGCTTAGCAGCTGCAGAAAAACTGCTTTTACTCAGAGACCAGAAATGGGCTCTGGGCTCTCAGCCAGAAAACACTGAACAGGCCTTTAGCACCTGCCAGTTTACACTACTGCAGTACAGGGGGCATGAACCTCTGTACCAAACCTTTACAGGCCATTTCATTCTGGTGGCACTAAGTTTTTTATTCTCAAATTGTCAGGAACTTAATTAACTTGCATTGTGGAACTTGCCATTGCAGACACCTGTGACGGTTGGTCTTCACCTTAGATGGATTCTGAGCCAAAGGAATGCTCAAAAGAATGTCAAAGACCACATGATAATGCAACTTCTTATTTAAATTCTCGGTCTTATGCAGCCTCTATGTGATGCCACTACATTCATAATCCTTGTGACTATCCTTCCAAAACACATAGCAAATACATTGGTGTTCAGAACACATTACAAGTATTGGTTTAAGGACTGTGACTAGGTAGGGGTAGGCTAAGGGGTAAAGGTAGGGTTAAGCTTAGCATTAGGATTTAGGTTATTATAACAACTTTTATGTCTTTTGGAAGATTGTTATTATAGCATCTCATACTGAATGTATTATGCAGGCCACATACAGTAGGACTAGAGTTAAATAAAATATATGCTCACAACTAACTGTCTAAATTTGGAATACTGGGGCAAGCAGCCATTTGGCTTATTTGTGCTTAGACTTTTGCATATACTGTTGATCACAATTAATGTCTAAAAAATGTAAAACAAATTAAATGGAGACATCACCTGTTTCTGTGGCCAGAGAACCTTGTCAATGTGCACTTGTAAATTTTTTCTAATTCAGTGTCCTAAGACACCCAATATGTGAGGACAGCACAATCTATACAGGCTATTTTCAATCAGACCTACAGTATGAATAAAACTACACTGCAGACAGACATGATATATTTTGATGTTCCAGTTTTTGAAGATGGGTAAATATACTGCAAGACAGTTTTTATTTTTTATAATACATAAGAAAAATATATAAAGGAAAATATTGTATAAAAGTAATTGTAATTAAAACATCACTAAAATTATGCAGAAGAAACCAACACAATGTGATATGTTGCTAGTTAATGCATCAAAAAACTACCCGTATTTTGCACAAACTGGCATCTTTGATTCTAAGGTACTGAGATTAGATTATTATCCTTGTCATAGCAACATTTTTTCATAATTTGTGTCAGCATCTTCCATCTTAAGAGACATCAACATTGCAGACTTAAAAAGAGTAACTGCTTTCTGATTATAGAGTATTACTGCATTTGTTTTCTTACCTAAAACCGTGAGCCTGGTGCCCTGTCCAAAGAAAGCTGGGTTGGTAGAGCACAGCGATAAAGCTTAGTGTCAAAAAGCTTGGCTTCACTCCCTGCCAGTGAAGCATGACTACTGACACAATCCCCACAGCCTAGTCGGACTTCCAAGACTACTTTGCAAGTTTTTGATAAAAGGATGTTTTCAATTATTTTCTAAAATGAATGTTTTGCTAAGTAACAAATAATTAACGGATTTAATTAAGCATTATAGTTTTCCCTTTTCAACTGTTCTTAAGTAATAAGAGGATTTTTGGCACAGCTGTAGGTTGTTTATTGAATACATAAACAAATCTTAAGAGAACTGGATTGTTGAATGTTTGTTACATTTGTGTCATGTCCTGTCTATCATTCATCTTAATAAATTTGGTGTATGAGACATGTAACTGAAAGTTTACGACAATAACTTACCAAGAACTGTTAGCTTGGTGCCTTCACCAAAATAAGCCTCCAGGCCAGCACAGTGTTGAGACATCCAAGCAAAAATCTCAAAAAGAGTCTCATCTGTGAACTATTCTCCCATCCTCAAATCTGACTGGACTGCAGCCTTACTTGAAGGCATACGTGTTTTTTTCATTGACAAAAAGTTATTATTCTGTGAATTCATATACAATCAACGATAAAAGATAACAGAAACTTTAAGGGCATTAGAGAGATTTTGAATCAGAATTCTCACCTAAAACTGTCAGTTTTGTTCCGTTGCCGAAGATAGCTGGATCGTAGTTCACACTGTTACAGAGCTTCAGAAAAACAGCCTAGCCACAGAAACCAGACAAGCTCTGGAATAACTGAATAACTGCTAATATCTTACGGTGCCATTTCTCAAGCAGCTTTCTGATCTAGATTACAAACACTGGTGCACATTATCATCATATCTAATTATTCAAAGGCTATAAAAGCAATATTAAAAAAATATTTATCATTAATTATTAACACAAAGATTTTTTTTCTTTTTAGCAGAAACAGCATGTCTCTGGCCATCACTAACATGTTTGACATTTGAGTTATAATCCTCTCAGGTTTTCATAAGAGCTGTGTACATTCAAGCTATAATCATGAGTAAAGATAAAAAAATATGTGTATCACCAAAGGATAGCTACAGTATGTCACTACAAGAGTCATTACAAGAGTTAACCAATACACTTTATGAGAAAAAAAAAGAAAGTGCTGACTGAATTAGTTGAAACTTTTCAGTTTTTAGAATTTCTATTATGAATTATTGTTAATACATCATTTCTTGCCATCTAACTGATCAATCCAGCAAAGGGGGCCATTATATTAAACTGTGTAGCATTTTAACTTTGATACTAAATTTCTATCATCTCCTTACATCTACCTTAGCTATGATCACTGCCACTCACTTTTCCAACTGCTCATGAGATAAAATATAAATTCTGTTTCATGTAATAATGTTCTACTGAAAGCACAGATACTTTTTACAGCTGCTTAGAATCTATTACTGGACAAAACTCTTCACCAGGCTGACCAGCATTTACAAACAAAATACAAACTTTCTGCTCTTTCAATTGTCAATCACACATGGCGCACTGGAGTATCAGAACAAGGTTCATTATAAAATCGCCTTATTTTTTTTGCTTTCTTACCTAGTACTGTGAGTCTGGTTCCATTTCCAAAATATGCTTGTGCGGCATTCACGCCGTTCACTGGCTTGATAAGAACTGGGTAGCTGAGGCTCTGGTGATCTGGGCTGATAGCCAAGCAACTTTTCATAGCTTAGAAATGTTCTGAACTACGTGATCAAAGCCCTGTTCCTTTCAAACTGTTTTCCCTGTTCACTTCATTGTGTCCCTGCTAAGTAATTTCTTCCTTTGAATGATTTATTGCAAACTCCAGTCTCCATCAATGAAGTGGACAAGAAGTACTACAGTAATTTGATTGCCTTTCTAGGGAACAACAGCTTAATGATTTTGAAACGATCTGCAAAGTTATGTTTCTGTCATAATTCTACATGGTACAATCGTTCCATTCCTCCATCTGTGTATTCAACATGTTTTTCCTAACACAGATTATCTTCTGGTTTCATTCACCAAACAGACAACTATATAGTGAAACTCCACACATATTTGTCTGTTACTTGAGTATTTGTAAATTTTTCCCCTTTGTTAGCATCAACACGAACAATAAAATAACCAGTTACATTCATTTTCTTACCTAAAACTGTTAATTTCGTCCCTGCACCGAAAGTTGGTGGAGAAGATGAGCACAGAGCAATAGGACTATTCCATAAACGTGGAAGTGAGTCAAGCTTCTTTTTACTGCTGTGCATTCATTTTAATTGATTAAACATTTGCATTGTTTAGTATCTTTAGAATTATATTCTGCAATGTGGTTGTGTGTATGAGATGAAGAATAATCGTGATAGTAATTGATTAATCTACAGTATGTTTAACCACGTCTTAGTATAACTGGTACGGATTTTAAAAGAAAACTTTCTCACCTAGAACTGTTAACTTGGTTCCATCTCCAAAGTATGCTTCTCTGCCTCCAGAGGCACAGCACTGAAGCCCATTGTTAAAATACAACAGCTGGAGTCTCCAAAAAACATTTTTACAAGACGTTTGGGAGGTGTTGTTTTTCAAACTGAAAACTGACTAGTCATTTAATCTAAATGCAAACAGCAATTTCCCCAAATGTCCATTTTGAACTACAGTACATAGGATGCAATGTTTGCATTCAAATTATACCAGTAATTAACTTTTTCCCAAATTCACAAAATTAGTTTACAGTACATTCAAAGTTTTACTTACCAAGAACCGTTAATTTTGTGCCTGGCCCGAAATGATATTCTGTGTTTGCACATTGTTTTGTTGATGTAACAAAAAGCCTTGGAGTTTTGAAACTACAGTTTATTGCAGCTTTTCGCTCAGGATGTATCTGAATTCATCTTAAAAAAACATAGATTTACTTACCTAGGACTGTTAATTTAGTGCCTTGGCCAAAGTAGGCTTCATAATTAGCACAGTGCAAAATTCGTTTGTCAAAAAGTGCAAAAACATAGCTCATCTGCTTTTATAAGTTATGGTAATGCAAAAATGAACTTTGAAATGAAAACAAAATGTTTGTACTCTTTTACGATCCAATGATATACTGTCCAAAACCACCAACAGACCATTTATTTATGTTTTCTAGTTTTCTTATATTTTGATATTGTATTTTTGTATTAATGTAAGTTATGTGACATTTCATAAACACCTTGGTGATTTTTAGCAGGTACTTTAAAGTGTTCAAAAACCCTTCAGGTGATTTCACATCAGTTTTTCTGGCCGTTAGATTTAATATAGCATGACGAGTCTGGAAACGTCTACATAGCTTGTACCTATTCAGTTTACATAAAGTCACTATCACCAGGTACCACACCCTAAAATTCTAAAATAATTTATAATCCAAATGAAAATACAATGGATTTCTTACCTAAAACAGTCAATTTTGTCCCTTCACCGAAGTATGCTGGGGTGTTGTCACAGTATTATGAGACTGAGCATAAAAATCTCTTGCTCAATTATAGAAAGTTCTATCAAATTAATCAATTTATTGTTTGAACAAAAATAGCCATGGCATGATAAATAAAATATATTTTAATTTCTGCCCTTCCATTTCAGTTCATAGAGCACGATAAGTGAATGACTGTGTGAATCATTGAGTCGATGAACATTTCATGTTTTCTAAGTTTTCAATATAAATTCTTGGTTTAAGTAAAGCCAGAGAGTTTTACTTACCTAAAACAGTTAGTTTAGTCCCATTTCCAAAGTACACTACACTTCCAGTATCACACAAAGTAATTCTGTTACAAAAACAACCTATATTAATTTACCATCTCTAAGGAAACAGCTTTTCTTCTTTTTCATAGAAAATTGAAGATATGTCATTGATAATTATTTTATGATATCATCAAATAACCTATAATTATTGTTCCTGGAGTTTTCTCTTATGAATTTAAAAGTAAGTATTCCAGTAGCCAAAGCATCTTCTTCTCAGAGAAATTTGATATAAACATACTGTTGCTTTCGGACATTGGACCAAAAATTGAAAAAAATAGCAGTGAAAGTTAATATTTCCTTTGGCTTCCAGGCGTGTTCTGGCCACTTTCATCCCTCCTGACTCCACACAACTGCTCATACAGTAGATGCTGACGTTTTCGCAGCAGCGCTTTTAGCTGGGAGGTTTTTGTACAGCCGGTCTATGGGAATGTATCACCGTGGCCCCCTGTCCCCACAGTGTTAGACTGTCACACAAAAACTCAGCTGCTCTCTGAGTCGACTTCCTCTGCCGGTGTCTGTCATGGAGCTGAGAGCACAGTAGGCTGATGGTTTCTATTTATACATCTCTGAAACAGCCCTCACAAAGTCAGAAGTGCAGGTAATCTCTTTCCTTCCGGAAG
Organism: Atractosteus spatula; assembly: GCF_055471065.1. NCBI lineage: Eukaryota > Metazoa > Chordata > Actinopteri > Semionotiformes > Lepisosteidae > Atractosteus > Atractosteus spatula. The sequence continues at coordinate 20,949,209 of NC_142714.1, forward strand.
GAAATGGGACGTCTCTCACCCAGAAATAATATAAAGCACGGCACTGTGCCATACCACTGACGAGTCTCTTTGGTAAAGGTGACTCAAGGGCATAGCAGGTTTTGAAATTCATGCTTGACAGCCTAAGGCTAATGTCTCAGTGAATGATGTCTGTATTTACTGTATAAATCAAGATGAACCTAAACTGACATGACATGAAAATATTGTTTAAAAGATTATTTAAGCACTATGATCTTTACAGCTTTGTCATATTTGTATTCTTTTGGGAACTGGATATTAGCAACCTAATTCTGTGAGTTACATTTTTTCTTTTTTTCTCTCATACTGTAGTTAGTTGTTGGCTTTCAAAGGAACTTTGTCATCAAATTATCATTATCCAATTCTTTTTGTTATTGAAGAAATAGGTTATTATAAGTTTACATTGCTCACTTTTTCTTCATTTCCACATTTAAAAGTACAAAAAATACATCATCTGAATACCCAGCTTCAAACTGGTTTCTTTTTCTACGGTTGACACAGGCAAAAAGAAATAAGATCTGTATTAATCTGTCAATACAGTAATCATATGAGATTTTCTTCTTCGACATCCAAACTAGAACTTCAAGAGGCAAAGGTGACGAGTCAGTACTTGTCAGAGCACAGAATATTTTAAATTCCAAATATTGTAAAAGAATGACCAAATTCCTTTGTATAACACTGATAACATTTAATGTGCACCAGTGCAAGACAGATAGTCATTTTATGGTTGCATATACTCAATATCATTTTAAGCTGTGATGCCATTAAGCAGACAGTTTTATCAATGAATTTGGCCTGATGACCAATAATTTAACCGAGAGTTGTATACATTTCATTGGGAACAAGCAATGTTGTTTTTAGATGTCACCAAGTCCAGTGTACTGTACCTCCCCACATACTGCCTAGGATATTTATTTGCCTAGGAATGCACTCAGATCATACAAACGTGTTGCAGAGATTGCAGGGAAAAGGTGATCTTTAGTGATTCATTAATGATGTTTATCAGAGCACAGTATCTGTGTGAGTGCAATTAATGAGCACATGAGCAATTTTCACAATTACTAAGAAAACATGAATTCTGTTTATGCTGCAGAAAGAGAGCCTTATGAATCAGAATCAGAAAATGCACTGTAAATCCTGCAGGGGTCGATATTTGACAAGCTACTGACTTTTTTACAACCAGTTCCTAATCATACAGCTAAATGGTAGTTGTGCACCTGCCATCATAATTTAGGTTCAGGAAACTGTGGTATCAAATGAGTACAAAATAGGAACGTTAATAAAAAAAATTTGTTGTATTTATAAAATATATGTTCTTTATGTTCTTACGGAATGTGAGAAAAATCACACAAAAGCTATAGATCAGGAGCTACAGCAGGAAAAAGCACAAGGAAAAAATCCATGGGCATAATGAATTTTCAAAAAATATTATCTGAATTTTTGATACAAATACAAACTTCATTTGTAGTTTGTTATGTCCACTGATGATTTTGAAATCATTGAAGAAATTGCCATGCAATCTGCAATATTGCTCTGGAGAAAAAGTGATGACAGAAACTTCTTAGCATTAAAGCTCTTTTGAAAGGCTTGAGAACATTGACAATAAATCTTATCTCTGACCAATTTATCTGTTAAACTAACCATAACCCTAACCCTCATTTTGGGCTGATTAAGATTTGAATCTTTTTAGGCTAGAGGTGTTCACTTATCCACTAGGATCAGAGTAACAATTATTGTGTACAAGATTGATTTCATTTGCAGCTGTGGTTGTATTTCCTTCTTGTTAATCCTAATATTTCATGTGAAGTTCGGGTTTAAGCTGAAACTGGTACTTTTTAAATCACTAAAGATATTGCTCTTGCTATACAGATTATATAGGGTCTATAATACAGAATATATGGGGTATATTACATTTTAGAAAAAGGGGTAGAAGAACCTGGTAAGCATTAAAATCCTTTCTAGAGGATTTTTTGGATTGAGAAAAAAATCTTAATAAAGGGGTTATTTATGGTGAACCCTAACACTAAACCTAACACTTATCCAGGTTTTTAAACATTACTATACTGTATATGTTTGCAGCTGTTGTTCTGTTTCATCCTTCTGAATGAAGCATATTAACCTTTATTTCTGTTTTAAATTAATAAATTATTATGATATGTTTGACATCATTGAAGCAATTGTGGATGTATCTGCAATATCATCCTGTATAAGAAGTGGTGATTGAACCCTTAAAGCATTAGAGGTTTAGAGATAAAAAATCTCTAGCCCTAACCTTAACCCTAACCCAGGGCATATTAAAATAGGAATCTATCAGAGCAATAACTTTTACAAAAGTTTAATCATATTTGCAGTTGTGGTTGTGTTTCCTACTTGTTAATTGAGTATATTTAACCTGCTGTTCTGGTTTAAATTCACATTGATAATTTTAATATTATCATATTAAATAAGTGGTCAAAGAACCTTTAACATTAAATCCATGCATACAGGCTTGTGCACAGTGTGAAAAATATCATAATGGAGGTGAAATTCATTGGGAAATGAACCCTAACCCAGGATCTTGTGAGACAGGACTCACCTAGCTAAGCAATTTTATTTGAATTTGAAGCCGTTTTTTCTCAATGCTAGTTACCGTAAGTATATTTCAGCTGTAGCTTGGGTTTAATTTAAAACTGAAGCTTTTGACATAATTGAAGAAATTGGTATGGATGTGCACTACTGGTTTGCAAAACAAAGTATGTGTGTGACAAAGTTAGCATTTAAATACTTTTTAATTTTTGTGAAAGTTCTAAAAAAATAAGAATAATTTCTTTATGGGGACAACAAGAGGTTTTGAACAAATGACCTTTTCACATTATGGAAGCCGACTCTGTGGAATTCTAAATGAGAAGACATAATAAGATTAGCTTAAATCTTTAAGCTACTAATGTCTCACCCAAAAAAAACCCCAAACTAAATGGCACCTCTGTGGTTTTGTAACTGCAACGTTTGTAGTGCAACTGATGAAGAACTGGTTTCATTATGCTGGCTGTGAGAGCTGTGGTTGAGTGTCAGTTGTTGCCCAGCTGTGAGGCTGGTCTGAGTCATTGTGCTTCTCTTGATGCACAGAAATACACTGCTGTGTCTGAGGACTCCAGGTTCTTGATTTCTAAAGAGGATTTTTTGATCTGAGGTCTGGCCATTGTAAATTTTGATTTGTCAAAAGCTGGTTCAGTGTCTGCAGTGCCTGTACCACTAGAATAAGCTAATAAAGACAGTTCTCCTCCTTGGTTCTGTCTGTACCAGAAGATGAAGTAGTGAGTACTCTGATCATGTTCACAATGAAATGTTACAGATGCAGCCCCAGGATTACAGAACGTGATCACTGGTTTCTGGGTGATATTGACTCCTTTTGAAAAACCTGTGAAGAAGAAAAGTATGGGTCAAGAGATATAACGTATATGAAAAATCTATGTATTCCAATAGAATACAAGTGTATACTGAATGCATATTAAATAAATGAAATGAAAATTTTATATAATAACTGCACACGTTGATGTATCTTGATTGTTTAATACAATACTATATTACAGTGTAGTATTGTACATGATATTGTCGAAAATACATTAAAAGTTATTATTGATATAATGACATAAACTTACTTATAGTCAGGTGCAGTCCCCAGAGCAGGCAGAAGAGCCCCATCCTGTTCCAGCTGAAGACAATTCAATCTGATGGACTTGGCCGTTTCAGTAAAATTGGCGAGATGTAGGCAGTGATGTCATCATGCCTGTTAGCCAATTGGAGCTTCAGACTTTTCAGCTTAATGAATAAAGACTGTGGGTGTGGCTGAGAGGACAGACCACCAGCTGTACGTGCAGACTTTGAATTCTGAACTTGCAGGATTATTTATGAATAAATACAGATCATCCCATCTCAGCTATATAATTAAATAATGACACATTTAATGCATAAGAAAATGACACTTTCACTCATTGTTCTTGAAACAAGGAAGCCCTCAACAATAAAACCCTTCTGACTGCACTTCATAAGAGTTAATTGAAGGAAGAAGTGTAATTTTCTTTTGTATTAAATGACTCATTAAAACAACATAAGAATAGTTACAAACGATAGGAGGACATTTGAGCCATCTAGCCTGTTTAGTTGTTAGTAGTTAATAGATCCAAGGATCAAGCTGTTTATTGATAGAAGCCAGAGAATCAGCTTCAACAACACGGCTGGGTAACTTGCTCCAGACTCCCAAAACCATTTGGGTAAAGAGATGTCTCCTGTTCTTGGTTTTGAATGCACTTCCATGTAGTTTCCACTTGTGCCATCAGTTTCATATTTCACTACTCATTCTGGTATCTGGTTGTTCTTCTCTGGACTGATTCCAGAGCTATAATATCTTTTCTGGAACATGGTGACCAAAATGTTACCACACATAGCACAGTGTAACACAAAATACACCACAAAATGCAGACTTCAGATGTTGGATCACAGAATATTTGCTTGGGGTTAAGTTTGGGCTGTCGGGCTGGGTGATTCAACTGTTGAAAGTCATAAATGTCAGTCTGTGCAGTCCTGGGCTTGTGAAACAGCAAATTTACATTCAACACATTCAATTGGTAAAAGACAAGAAATTTAATAAGGGAAGGATGCTAACAGAGGAAACAACATGTGGGCCATATCATGGAGATGTACTCTCAAGAAGTGTTTCTGTGAACCAGTACAATTTTATACTTTTTGACTCTGTTGTTTACCCTTCAAAACAACAATCATATAGGATATCAATTCTCTGTCCAGTGTACTCTGTTGCAGAGATTATTTTGAATTGACTGCTACAGTACATGGGCAGCATGGTGGTGCATTGGTTAGCAACCCACGGGCCTGGGTTCAATTCTGGAGCATGTATTTTCTCCCTGTGTTTGTGTGAGCTTCCTCTGGGTGCATTGATTTTTTCAAACAGTCCTAAAACATACTGTTAGGTTGCATTTACCTTCAATAGCTTTTTAACTGGATCACAGACTTGTTTGAGAAGGTTTATCGATATGGTGACAAGGAAATCAAACCCAGGTCAGCTACTTGGAAGGAAGCTATGCTCACCACTATAACACCAACCCGGTCTAAACCTTAAAACATACTGTTAGGTTAAATTTGGCTGTGGTGTGAGTGTGTATGTCTGTGTATGACCTGCCATGGACTGGCGTCCTGTCCAGGGTGTATCCTGCCTTGTGCCTATTGCTTGCTGGGATAGGCTCCAGTTCCCCTGCGACTCTGTACTTGAATATGTGGTTGGACAATTGATGACTGGATGCTACAGAACACGTGTTTGAAACTTTTAATCATTTTCTTTTAGTATGTTTTGAAATAGAGCTGTGGTAGCTCAGACGGCAAGGGTGTTTAGCTCCTGACTGGAAGGCCCTGGGTTCAATCCCATGTAAGGGCAAGTGATGTAACTTGCTCTAATTCCTTCCAGATGGCTCCCAGGTCCACTCAGCTTGCCTTCCAAATGAATACTGTGGGTTAATCCTTCTGGGGGTAATAGGGTAGTCAGAGTGTGATGCTGACCACATCACCTCCACTTCCAGTGTCAGATGGTCAAGAAAAATGGTGGCCCTTGCCCCCCATTCCCCATGGGCCTTTATGGCCTGATAAGTGACCTGCCTACCTACTTCTACTTTTAAATGAATACTGAAATGAGTTAATTATTTTATCTTGATGTATTCTTATTCCTATGATAATAGAGTGTCACACACATGGTTTTATTAATTGTATTGTATTTAGTGTAACTGAATTTGTGTGTGAGTAGTCTTCTAAGTTAGGATACCTTTGAAAATAACAATTTAGTTGATTCAGATACAGAAAATCAAAGGTTGCAGCTGTTCATTTTCAAACAATACACAACATTTGATTTTTGCACACATCTTGCAAGTGAGAAAAATGTCCTTCCTCCACACTGGCTGAGAGAACTGTGGTTGAGTGTCAGTTGTTGTTGAGCTCTGAGGCTGGTCTGAGTCACTGTGCTTCATGTGATGCACAGAAATACACTGCTGTGTCTGAGTGCTCCAGGCTTTTGATTTCTAAAGAAGATTTTGCAGTTTCTTTTCTGCTTATAACAAATCTGAGTGCATTAAAATTTTGTTCTTTTTCCACACTTCCGGTAGCAAATGAATACCCCATTAATGACAATTCGGTTCCCTTGATTTTCTCTTGTTTGTACCAGAGTATAGTGTAGATGCTGCTGCTCTCATATTCGCAGTGCAGTGTTATGGAGTCTCCAGGACTTCGCAGTGCATTTTCAGGTCTTTGTCTGACATTTATTCCATGAGAAAAATCTGGGAAAAAACACAAGATGGTTAGTGCTGAGAAAGTTGCTTTCACAGACAGCAAATCTCTAAGTCACTCATGTCAAAAGGAAAGGGCACTTACTAATAATATAATGCATCCAACTGAGAAGACAGAAGAACACAATCATTTTTTAAATTGCGCTGGAAAGGTGAAGATTAATAAACTCAAGTGTCAATGATGATGTTGTAGACATACAGCAAGAGAAATCCAGAGCTTGATGTCATACAAACTGTTGGCCAATAGGTTTTTTACACATCACAGTACTGTCAGTAACAGTACTGCCTCCCAAAGCTCACACTGATGGGAGGATCTTTATGATGGCTGGGGACCATCACCTACACTACTCCCTCACTTTATAGAGTTCATACCATCTTGCAGTAATGGGTGAGTTTTTTTACTATTCTGTAATTTAATGCATGCACTTCAGTGCCACTTGGAATTGGAATTGGATTAACTTTAAAAAAACATGAAATGGCAATGGCAAATGTTTATTGAGGAAGTCACACAGCAGCACTCAGAACTTTGTAAATCTTATATTTACAAAGAAAGAAATGAGAAAGAAATTAGAATAAGAGCGAGTATCGTTGTTCATTCTTCTTAAGTGTAGACCACAGATACATTAAGATCTTTCAATTTTCAAATTCTTTTGAAACCTTTATTGGTTCTTTCTCATTTTTGGATTTTGTGATTTTAGAAAAACATCTTCATTTGCACATTTTATCATGTATCTCACTGTCGCAGACAAATGGTAAACTGTTTCAGTCATATCACAGACAATGCATATTGACAATGTCAACTTTGCAATCTAATAGCACTTGTTTAAACGTTCTTATAAAGTATACTGTTATTAGGCAAGGTGTGCCTACTTCACATTCAGTTGAATTATTACATGCATTCAGTTGCAATTTTTTTTTCAAAGTCATATTGATTAAATGTATGTAATTTTATATGCATTTAACATAACTTACTGTACTTATTCCGTATTAGTACTTAGAGTATAGATTTTGCATTTTGAAGTATATGAGTCTTCTTACTGCAATCAGAGTGGATTTTGAATAATTAAGCTTACTAGGGACAAAAACATCCAAGAATTAGATGCTTTGTAAATATTTGGAATATTTAGTGACATAGGTTTGGGTTAACCTGCCTGGTTAATGAGTAGCCTTCTGGCCATTAATCATTAACCTGGCCTGGAAGAAGAGGCTCAAACTACATTTGAACAATTGTGTAGCTGCAAGGTGGAGATGGGGTGGAGGATGGTTGATTGAGATGAATTTGAAGAAAGCTGTTTTGTGTTTCTGTGACAGAGTACTTGTTATTTTTTCTTTGTTTTACTGAATGTGAAATACTCTAATATTTCCCTCTACCCTTCTGGTATGTTTGAGAGTGTGTATTTGATACGAATGAAGTGTGAATGATACTTACCCTTTTTGTTGTTTCCCTAAAATCACTGCAGTGTTTTCCCCGTTGGAGTATTGTATTGTGTTGATCAAGATGGCCACCCGTCACCTTTCCTGTTTGTAGTATCACACAAATGATCTTAAAGGGAAAGGTTACTGGTGAGCCATCTATAAATAACCAATGTAAGGTTAGTTGTTTTGTTTAAGTGAATATATCACGGTTGCATGACTCTGTTAAAATTTATAAGTTTTTTTTGGATGGTTAAATACTTTATTTTGGTCAAACTGCCTATCTCTGTTAAGAAAATGTGAGCGAGTCCCTTTAAGAGGATGGTCCTTAGAAGAGGAGGGGCTATAAAAGGGACTGGGAGAGCTCAGTATGGGGAGGGTGCCTCGGAGGAAAGGTGTGGAGAGTACTCCTGTGAGGGGGGTTTGTTATCCCTATTTTGATGGCAATAAATCCAGTTTTGTTTGCATTTGAAGACTGCTGTGTGGGAGTTTCTTTTCTTTTGAGCCAAACCTGGTCACTTGGCCGGTGACAGTTTCATATACAGTATATACAACAGCTTATTTCTTTATGGATAGTGAGTAGCAGCAGCTGTATGGTTTTGACCTGTCATTGTAGTGCTACCCAAACCTCCATTAATAATTTCCTTCTGTTGACCTAAAGCAGAATTTGTAGGCCTTGATATTTCATTGACCCATATTTCAAACTCGATAGTGCTCTTTGATAAACTATGTTCAATCAAACTAGCAACATTAGACAAATTACCTCCTCTCTTTTGTAACCTTTAATATTTTTTTTCAATTAATTTACAGTGCAGCTGGGATGGATCATTCTCCCTTCCACATCATCTGAGAGCTGTGGTCGAATGTCAGTTGTTGTTCAGCTGTGAGGCTGGTCTGAGTCACTGTGCTTTACTTGATGCACAGAAATACACTGCTGTGTCTGTAGGCTCCAGTCTCTTGATTTCTAAAGAGGAATTTCTTGTTTTAGGTCTGTGAATTGTAAATTTGGATTTGTCCAATGCTGGCTCTATATCTGCACTGCCTTCACCAGGGGAATACCCTATTAACTCCATTCGGCCATCAGAGTTTTGTCTGTACCATGAGATTGTCAAGTGGGTGTCATCATCATGTTCACAGCGGAGGTTCCCAGAGTTATCACCAGGCTTTCTCAGCATGATTGAAGGCTCCTGAATGACAGTGACTCCATCAGAAAAACCTGATAGAGATATAAAGTACAGTAAGCACGGGTCATGAAACTGTGTATTGACAAAAAATATAGTGTTTATAATTTCATTTCAAAATATTGTTTTTTTAAGCATGTGTAGTACATATGAAAATATAGCATAGAAATTATTGCAGTAAATAGTATTATATTATTATTTACATTTAACATTACTTTCTCAAAAACAATATTTCTAAAGAATAATAGAATATAAATGTGTTTATCAAATAATCATGTAAAAACTCTTACCAATAGACAGATGCACTGCCAGGAGGAGATAGAGGAGTTCCATCCTGTTCCAGGTGATGACACTCAGTGGACCTGCTTATCTCTCTTTGATGAGCAGGTCTAGGCAGTGATGTCATCATTGATGGCAGCCAATTGGAGCTTCACACTCTTCAATACAGCCAATAAAGCCTGTGGGTGTGGTGACAAGGAGGGGCTAGAACCCATGCTCAGTGTTATCCAGCTCATTACTTGGGATGTAGGTCTAATATTTTACCTGTCAAGTGTCTGTTCACTTAACAGCAAAGATAAAGTTCTGTCACTGCAGAGGGATATAAACAAGAAGTTATTTTGCTAATTAATTTACTGTCAGTTTAATTTTAACATTAAATATTTTATACATGATAGAGTAGAATTTGGTGAATCTTTTGTCTAATTTACAATGCAGAAGGCCACAAAGGTATCTATATTTCACATCATGTGATTTATTTGGCTGATGCCAAGGTGACTGGTACTTATACTGTTGGGTATTTTAGTGGAGCTATGTGAGTTAAGTACCTTGTTCAAGTGCACAAGTAGTATCTTAAGATGGTATCTGAGCCCACAATGTTTCTAGGTGGAACTCCACAATGTCCCCTGACAGTTGTGATTGACAGAGATTGAATCAACTGGGTTTTGCTTAGCTTCGGTCATTAGAAGGTCTCCAGTATGATAGTGGAGTAATAATGAATGATGAGGTTATTTCTATATTTCTAGTCTACAGAAGAAAGAGCTCCTTTCTTTCCACTCCCTGTGAGAACTGTGGTTGAGTGTCAGTTGTTGTTCAGCTGTGAGGCTGGTGTGAGTCACTGTGCTTTACTTGATGCACAGAAATACACTGCTGTGTCTGCAGGCTCCAGATTTTTTATTTCTAAAGAGGAGTTTGTGATCTGAGGTCTGGTCATTGTAAACTTTGATTTGTCAAAAGCTGGTTCAGTTTCTGTACTGCCTGTACCACTAGAAAAAGCTATTAAAGGCAACGCTCCTCTACTGTCTTGCCGATACCAGTACATTGAAAAATAGGTGCTCTCATCATGTTCACAGTCAAGTTTCACATAATCAGCCCCATTTTTAATAAGACAGATTGCAGGTTTTTGTTTTACTGTAACTCCATCAGAATAACCTGTAAGAGAAAAGCGTGAATCAGTAAAGTCATAGTTCACCATATATAATTGCAATAGATAATATGGGGTCATAATAGGGTGCTGAAACATAGCAAATATAATTTCATACCAACATGCACTGAAATGTTTTATATTACACATGCAAATTATATATTACAAGGCAAGGAAGTTTAACACCCTGGTTGGGATGGGATAACACAGTGCTATCTTAAAAACAGTAATTACTATGCTTATGAGTTCTTCATATAATGACGTAAAAGCACTTACTAATGCTAAGGTGCAGTCCCCAGAGCAGGCAGAAGAGCCCCATCCTGTTCCAGACTGAATGTGATGGACTTGTTTGTCTCTTTCAGATGAGTAACGCTAGACAGTGATGTCATCACATCAATGGCTTCAGCCTCTTCAGCTCAGCCAATGAGACCTGTGGGTGTGGCAGGGGTTCAGAACCACCAGCTCTGCCTGCAGTTATCTAGTTCTGTACCTTTGATAAAACAATTTGCTATGGGTGTGCTGCCTATAAAACGGCGTTTCTTCACCTGTTTTCCAAAGAATGAAAGATCGGCAAACCAGTGAGTGTGTTTGAGACTTGGAAAGACTTTCTATCCATTCTGATGCCTTTATCATCTACATTGAAAGCAATTATGGTGGTGCAGAATTGTGTTCATGTGTTGCAGGGAGGGATGGAGTGTAGACAAGGGTGGAAGGACAGGACAGTGAAGAGAAAGGACAGCAGTGGAGCAGACATCACTCTTAACAAGAAAAGACACAATCAAGGGAAGAATGGCCCCTGTTCATCAAAAGAAGTGTGAACCTATTTCCATTCACATCATAACATCAGAACCAACAATTATCTCTGTATTGGGTTTCCTGAGTCTTCAGGGACTTTCCCTGCTACACATTCTTTTGAATTCACTGCTACAAGCAGCTGGAGCATATCACATGAGCATTTGAATTCACCACCTGCTTTTATTGAAAAGTATAAATGAGAGCTGAAGGAGATAGTAGGGAGATTTTAGTATTAGATAAATTCGTATTACACATTCTCTGGCTTTTATTCAGTTAATTGTGTGTTTAATGATCTATAAAAACTGTATATAAAAAAATAAATTAAATAATTATACAGGTTTTCAAGGTCTATTGGGCTCTTGGCAAGACTATGCCTCAAATGGGCCACTCACACATACATACTCGGGGAAATGAAGACAAGCAAGTCACCATGGGCAGTATGTGTTTGTGCTGTGGAATGAAATTGAAGCACCTGGAGAAAACCCACAAGGATAAGGCAGCTCAGGCTGAAATCAAATTTAGAAGCCTAGAAACAGTAGTGTTTCTGTCAGTACAGACAAAGTTATTGAATATTCATCGGTTTTATTTGGCACAAATTAGCTTATTATCCTTTTACAGTACTTTTCTCAAACAAAATTGCAAGCAAACAGCATGTAATAGCACAATTGTAATAGCATTTGTCATTTGATTTACTTAAGCAGCACATTTATGGTCTGCTTTTAGTGTGGCTGAGAAAGAACCAGTGGCTGTGAGCTTTGTGGTTGAGTGTCAGTTGTTGTTCAGCTGAGAGTCAGATCTGAAGCACTGTGTCATACTCGATGCGCAGAAATACACTGCTGTATCTGCAGACTCCAGAGGCTGGATTTTCAAAGTGGACTTTTTGGTTTCATTCCTGTTCATTATAAATCTTGATGCTTTAAATTCTGGTTCCTCATTTATGATCCCCACACCAACAGAATAGCCTATTAAAGATAACCCTCCTTCACCAACTTGCCGATACCAATAGATATTGTTAGTACTAGTAGCATCATATTCACACTGTAATTTTACAGTCTTTCCAGGATGTTCCAGCACTTGTTCAGGAATCTGAATGACATCATATGCAAAGGTAAAATCTGAAAAATAAAATAAAGCAGTAACATCAACATGCGGTTCTTAAGAATGACATACAAAAGTCTAACCCAACATTCATAAACATTACAATAAGATACTGTAAACACAGCTTCAGGTACAACAATAGTTCAGACAGGAAAGGCACTTACTGGTTATACAGTATATTAAACCGAACAGACAGAACAATGTGATCATGATTTCAGTCGATACAGACAGGAGCAGACTCGCAGTCTCAGGTATACAATGCACACAGGACAAACTGCACCACAAGTCTGGTCTTTATACTGTATTGACTGTGGACCAATTGGCACTTTACACACAGCACTGCAGGAAGGGAGGGGTCAGGTCTCCTAAATGTTGAGAACTTAAGACAATTAAAGCTTACAAACAAGAGGAGGCCATTTGAATCAGTGTCCATTTTGTTTCTAGCCATTTATTGATCTGATGTTCTTACATCTGAAGACATATTTTTACATTTCACAACTTGAGCCAGTTTTTTTCTATTTGGTTTTCTTTATTTAATGACGCAAGTACAGAGATTTAATTACACAAAAACATTTTATTTTTTAACACTGGCAAAAAATAAGTAATCACTGAATTGTTTTTATTACTAAAATCTGGATAAACTTTTAAGTTCATGCAATCTTAAAAAAAATCATTATTATAATCTGTTCAATTCTGAAGCCACACATCAGTCATAACTTTTACATTTATGTGTATTTGTCTTTGCATTATGCTTTTCCCTGTCATTATAACCTGGCTACAGTTCAAGGCATAGTCAAACAGTTTCAGGCATACTGAAACAATGGAAACTAATAGTCATGACCAGTATATAAAGCCAATTAATAACTAATAACAATGACTATCCCAAACCTGAACTAATTTTGTGCCACTAGCTGTCTAGCTTTTCAGGATTTCCACGATTTTAAGACATTAGCTGGTAAAGAGATTTTTTTCACATATAGAATTTTATTTGTTGTTTAAAACAGGGTCTCAGTCTTTTATTTCTTACCATCAGTGTTGAATGCCACACTATTTTACTGAAGGGGTGTGTAAGAGGGCAACTGGAGTGTCAGTTGAGGGATTAAGCCACCAGAAGGTGCTGGTGAGGGGACTGAGCTATGCTACAGACAGCCTGCTCTAGGGAGAGAGAAAGGCTGTCTGAGAGACAGTTCATCATGGTGAGGCATCTGTATGAGTGCGCTCTGGCAGAGCAAGACAAAGGGAGCCTCAGGGGAAGTCTCATCTCGTGGGGAGACCAGACAGTACAGTGGAAAACACTTAAACTCCCAGGTTAGGTGTGAGCAGGCTAGGAGCAGGGAACTCCTAGACATTGATGGTTCAGATCAGCAAGAGCAGGGAAAGCTCTCATTGGAATAGCGCCCTTGGTCATTTCCATGTCAGCTCACCAGAAAAAGAAGAGGGGTGAGGAGAGAGACCAGCAAAACAGAATCGACCAGGTTAAGGTACTTGCCACTGCTACTCGAAACACAGGGACTGGCATGGCTGAAATAATTGAATAATTAAAGTAGGTAGCTGCATCAGCATGTGTAGGCTGCAAAGGAACAGGTAACGTGTTTATTCGATGCTGAAAAGAAAAGAAAGGAAACACAATGTTTTGGCTGTGGAGCCTTCTTCAGGTGGACACCACGGCCGAATGGCTGAAATAAGCCTATAATAGGGGTTAATGTGGCAGATTTCCATCAAGCATAGAGGGGGATCTGTCTGACCCCCACAGAGATCAGTTCTGTGCAACTGGCTGGATTACATTGGTAAATCAGGTCTGGCAACAGGCTTCAACATATTGTTGATGCCTGACAGACAGGTTGTAGAATAATTCTGGCACTCAGGCAATATCCTGACAAATCTGTGCTCATTCCTCTAGTGCTTTCATTAAATTCCAGTCTCAGACTGAATGCTTATAAAAATTTAACAAAATTTCTTTTTTTCTCAGATGTTAGACTGTCTTGACATGTCTTATTGGCTCATTTTCTGTGCTTAACATTTATATTGTTTTCACTTGAAATATTACTTTTCCTTTGCAACTGTTTCCTTTGCTGCTCGAGGATTCCTTGTCCAGCTGGAGAGCTTTGATAAGAAATAAGTTGGGACTGAACATGACACTTAAGGCCCAGCTACTGTACAACTGAATGTCTACATACATGTAAAAATCAGAGTTTTGATGCAGAACAGTAAAGAGAAGTGCTTTTAACATGGACAACAGTTGTCTCAAGACACAGAGAATTTATTGACTTGTTGTCATGCACTTGAGAAAGGCGTGATTCCCTTCCACTGGCTGTGAGATGTGTGGTTGAGTGTCAGTTGCTGAGTTTGTATGTTACTGTAGTTTGTGACAATTTTAGGTTAGGCCCTTAAGTGTGCATTCTGTATACTGTTACATATTCAAATCAAATATCTCATTTGAGTGATTGAGTAGTGCTAGACAGTGATGTCATCACATCAGTTAGCCAATGGCTTCTGCCTCTTCAGCTCAGCCTATGAGACCTGTGGGTGTGGCAGGGGGTCAGAGCCACCAGCTCTGTACTTTTGATAAAACAATTTGCTATGGGTGTGCTGCCTATAAAATGGCGTTTCTTCACCTGTTTTCCAAAGAATGAAAGATCGGCAAACCAGTGAGAGTGTTTGAGACTTGGAAAAACTTTCTATCCATTCTGATGCCTTTATCACCTACATTGAAAGCAATTACAGTGGTGCAGAACTGTGTTCATGTGTTGCAGGGAGGGACGGAGTGTAGACAAGGGTGGAAGGGAAGAGAAAGGACAGAAAGGACAGTGAAGAGAAAGGACAGCTGTGGAGCAGACATCACTCTTTACAAGAAAAGACACAATCACAAAAGGGAAGAATGGCCCCTGTTCATCAGCAGAAGTGTGACCCTATTTCCATTCACATCATAACATCAGAACCAACAATTATCTCTGTATTGGGTTTCTTGAGTCTTCAGGGACTTTCCCTGCTACACATTCTTTTGAATTCACTGCTACAAGCAGCTGGAGCATACCACAGGAGCATTTGAATTCACCACCTGCTTTTATTGAAAAATAAAAATGAGAGCTGAAGGAGATAGTGGGGAGATTTTAGTATTAGATGAATTCGTATTACACATTCTCTGGCTTTTATTCAGTTAATTGTGTGTTAAGTTCATGTGAGCTAGAAGGATTCCATATGTTAACCTGGTTTTCAAGGTCTGTTGGGCTCTTGGCAAGATTACACCCTAAATGGGCCACTCACACATAAATACCAGGGGCAATTAAGAGAAGCCAGTCAACATAGGCAGTATGTATTTGGCCTGTGAGAAGAAATTGAAGCACTTGGAAAAAACCCACAAGGACAAGACATCTCAGGCTGAAATCAAACTCAGAACCCAGGAGCTGAGAGGCAGCAATGTTAACCATCAGGGCAAGCTAAGCTATTGAATATTAATCAGTTTTATTCTGCACAAATTGGTTTATTATCCTTTTACAGTACTTTTCTCAAACAAAATTGCAATCAAACAGCATGTAATAGCACAATTGTAATAGCATTTGTCGTTTGATTTACTTAAGCAGCACATTTACGGTCTGCTTTTAGTGTGGCTGAGAAAGAGCCAGTGGCTGTGAGCTTTGTGGTTGAGTGTCAGTTGTTGTTCAGCTGAGAGTCAGATCTGAAGCACTGTGTCATACTTGATGCACAGAAATACACTGCTGTATCTACAGACTCCAGACTCTGGATTTTCAAAGTGGACTTTTTGGTTTCATTCCTGTTCATTACAAATCTTGATGCTTTAAATTCTGGTTCCTCATTTATGATCCCCACACCAATGGAATAGCCTATTAAAGATAACCCTCCTTCACCAACTTGCCGATACCAATAGATATAGTTTGTTGTTGTAGCATCATATTCACACTGTAATTTTACAGTTTTTCCAGGATGTTTCAGCACTTTTTCAGGAGTCTGAATGACATCATATGCAAAGGTAAGATCTGAAAAAATAAAATAAAGCAGTAATATCAACGTGCTAGTCTTAGGAACGTACTTTATATTCTTAAATTAAACATTACAATCACATAATAAACACTGCTTCCGGTACTACAAAAAGTCAGACAGGAAATACACTGCTGGTTATATAGTGTATTAAATTGAACAGACAGAACAATGTGATCATGATTTCAGTCAATACAGACAGGAGCAGACTCTCAATCTCAGGTACACAATGCACACAAGACAAGCTTCTACATTAATAAACGTTACAATGACATACTGTAAACACTGCTTCAGCTACAACAATAGGTCTGACAGGAAAGGCACTTACTGGTTATATATTGTAGAAAACCGAACAGACAGAACAATGTGATCATGATTTCAGTTGATACAGACAGGAGCAGACTCGCAGTCTCAGGTATACAATGCACACAGGACAAACTGCACCACAAGTCTGGTCTTTATACTGTTTTGACTGTGGACCAATTGGCACTTTACACACAGCACTGCAGGAAGGGAGGGGTCGAGTCTCCTAAGTGTTGAGAACAGGACTGTAAAAAGCTTACAAACAAGAGGAAGCCATTTGAATCACTGTGTTCATTTTCTTTCTAGCCATGTATTGATCTGGGGGTCTTACAGCAGAAGACATATGTTTACATTCCACAACTTAAGACACTTTTTGTATATTCAGTTTTCTTTATTTAGGTGATTTGATTTATCTTAAATTCTTAACTGAATCATCTTTTCTAACTAAAATTTGGACAAACAATACTTAACTCCATGCAATCTTAAAAATAATCATTATTTTAATCTGTTCTAATCTGAAGCCACACATTATGATCATTTATATTTACTTGTAACTGTTATTGCATTATGCTTTTCTCTGCCATACTGAAAGTATGGAGACTAATAAACAGGACCAGCATTTGAAGCCATAATATTTTGTGAATGGGAGAATTACTGTACTAACTCATAACAATTAATGATTATCCGAAATCTGAATTTATTTTTCTTCCACTAGCTGTGTAGCAGGCTTTCCAGGATTTCCAAGAATTTAAGACTTAATTTAAGAATTTAATGTCCAAGAATTTTCAAGAATTGTATACATACATCTAGGTTTTTTGTTGCTTAAAAACATGCCCTCAGTGTTTTATTTCTTAACATAAATGTTGAATGCTACAATATTTTACCAAACATTGATGATATCCCCCACAGAGATCAATAATAATTTGTTTTTTCCCAAATGCTTGATTTTCTTGAAATCCCTTATTGGCTCATTTTCTGCCTTTAACATTTTTAATGTTTTCACTTAAAATATCACTTCCTTTGTAACTGTTTCCTTTGATTGCTGAAGGATTCCTTGTCCAGACAGAGAGCTTTGATAAGAAATAAGTAAGTGGGGACTGAACATGACACTAAAAGCCCAGTTACTGTATGACTGAATGTTACTGGCATTTTATTATCTGAAAACTACGTATACAGTATAAATTCAAAACACTAGGTTACAGAACAGTAAAGAGAAGGGCTTTTAATATGGATACAAGCTGTCTCAAGACATGGAGAATTGATAAAAATCAATGACTTGCTGTCATGCACGTGGAAAAGGGTGAATCTCTTCCACTGCCTGTGGGAGTTGTGGTTGAGTGTCAGTTGTTGTTAAGCTGTGAGGCTGGTCTGAGGCACTGTGTGAGACTCGACGCACAGAAATACACTCCCGTGTCTGCAGACTCCAGACTCTGGATTTCCAAAGTGGACTTTTGAGCTTCTTTTCTATTTATTACAAATCTGGAAGCTTTAAAGTCTGCTTCCATGTCTGCAACTCCAGTAGCAACAGAATAGCCTATTAAAGATATGCCTGTTTCTCCAACATGTCGGTACCAGTAGATATAGGTGGTTCCAGTTATGTTGTGTTTACAGGACAGGTTTACAGCCCCCTTGGGTGTTATCAATATCTCTCTAGGAGTCTGATCAACATTGATTGCATGACACAAATCTGAAAGAAAAATAAAAAGCATCAGCTAATGATGAAAGGCACATAAAGAAAAATAAAATCCTCATCCTACAAACATTAAAGTTTTTACCAAACACTGATGTCTCTACAGTATGACAGGAAAAGCACTTACTGGTAATAAACTGCATTAAACTAAGCACACAGCATATAATGACCATCATTTTAACAAGTGCAGTGAGGAGCAGGCTCTTGATCCCCTGCAGATGATACTGGCATCTGTGTATCATGACTGAGGTTTTGATATTGTGAAAATTGAACCAATTGGGCTTCTTTGTGCGAAGTCTATTTCAACTTGAGTGGGTGGATCTTCTTATTTTTAAAACTAGTCTACTAGTTCAGTGTAATGCTTAGTGCTCGTTTCCAGCCCAGATCTTAACCATTTACCAGACAGAGAATTTTATCCTGTTTTTTTTGCATCTATCTGAACTTTACTCTTAGTTTGACCCTGCAGTTTTATTTAAAGCAAGACATAACTTACTGTAAAGCAATTGTTTTGTGCATGTTTTTCTTAATACTAGTATTTTAATCTTTTTTAGTTTCTATTTAGATGTACTATTCCTTGCAATTTTTTATTTAGTTGAAAAGAAATAAATTACTTTTTCTTTGAACAAAATGAAAGTAGAGTGTTGCAAGAGAAAAAAACCCCAGCAATCTTCTTTAATCATCACCTAGAGCTTTGTTCTCTCTAGACTTGACAGACATCTCCTGTCTGGGTCTCATTGCAATAACAGCTCTCCCTCTCCATCTCCCAAAACTTTAAGCCTGTTTCATGTTCTGTATCTCGGTGCTTGGACAAAGCCCATCTTCACTGGTTGTCCGTCTCTCTTCGTATCACTTGAAGATTAATCCTTGCCTCTATAACCATTATCATCCAGCCCCCTGCCATCTCTAAACTCGTGTCTTTCTCCCTTATCTTTTGTTAATCTGCTTTTTGATCCTTCTCTTCACTACCTTGTCTTTTCTGCTACTTCATTCTTCTTGTTTGCATTTCTGTTGTGATTGTACCAGAACATAAGAAAAGCTGGAATCCATTTGTCTCCTCCTTCTCCTGTTGGTTGCTAGTAGCTTAATATTCTAAAACATCTATCTATCCTTATAACATTTTGACCATGTGTTCTGGAAGCTGGGTCTAGCCTTCCACAATCCTCTGTGTAAAGACATATTTTCTGTTTTCTGTCTCAAAAAGTAATATCCTGAACTAAGCTGTTCTCGGATCTTTGTGTTGCAGTTGAATCCCCAGATGTGGCTTGCTCAGAAGCATAGTGATGGACCCAACTCGGATCACTTTAAATTTAGATCCTGTGAATCTCTCCTGTATTGTTCCAAATACTGGATTCCTTTTATTTTATTTATTTTGCCTGTGCTTTTAGAGTCTGTGATTCATCACAGTACCTCAACACTTTGTAGCTCTTGTAAATGGTCCTGTTACACTACAATTCTTTTGAGCATGCCAGGTGTGAATTAGGGATGTTTTTATCTAACTTCTAATACCAGTCTTGAAACATCTATGGAAGCCAAGAACAAAGATGCCCTTTCAGGAGGGAAATCATCATAAGATTACATGGGTTAATGAAACAAAATTTAATTAATTTTAAGTAAGGAGATAACATGATTCTGTAAAATTCTGAATTATTTCTGCTACTGTTATCATTAATTACATCATCAATAAAGATGACTGAGCCAGTTCAAGAGGCGGAGATCTGTTTAGCCAATGAAACCATTGCATCAGACAGGCTGTGTACTGAGTTCAGGGATAAAACAGAAGCCCACTGGTGCTGCTCTGCTCAGTGTGTTCCAGCTCTGATAAGGCCCTGCTGCAGTGTGTCTAGCTGAGGAAACAGTGCCACCACTGGGGGACTGGATAGAACTTGTGGAGGTGCTCACTGGGCAGAAAACAAATCAGGCAGACAAAAGGAAATGCCCCGAATTTGGAAATAGTTGAAAACACTTTATTTGCCTCATACCTGAAATAAAGTGAAGCAGAGTTAATTTTTCTGAAAAGTGAAAGTACATTCTTCATTAACATTGTAGCACTTTACAAAAAACACTTCATTTCTTCATTTCTTCCTAACTGTAATGAATGAAGAGTTCATTCCATGTGAATTCACAAATTGTGTCATCTTTAAATGACTGGAAATATTTAAAGTGCACTATTTTGATATTATTTTAAATTTCAAAGTTATCTTCTGGAGAACAAGACAAAATTATAATGTTATTTAGTTACAAGTATAAAAAATAGGAGGCTCATCTAATCTATTTTATATTAAGTAGTTAACTGATCTCAGAATCTCATCCAGCCTTTTCTTCAAGGAAGGGCTTCAGCAACACGGTTGGGTAGCTTGTTCCATACTCCCACAACCCTTGTGATAAACAAGTGCCTCCTGTTCTTGGTTTTAAATGCACTTCCACTGAGTTTCGCCTAGTGTCTTCTGGTCTGAGTTTCACTGTTCATTCTGAAGAGGTCTGGCAGGTACACACTGGGCTAAGGATTTTGAATACTTATATCAGGTCTCTTCACAATCTTCTTTGTTCAAGACTAACGAGATTTTTTTCTTTAGCTAGCAGACCCCTCTACCTGTTTCTTCCATGAGGACATAACATTCTCCCCTGGTATCAAGGTGTTCCTACAGTAGTTACAGGACTCTAGCATCAATAACTCCTAAGAGTGCCAGCTTTACATTAACTTTGCATCTTACATACATTCATTTTTCCTATTCATAGCACAATACAGTATGTACTGCACGCAATATAAGAATATTCTTTTATATCAGTACAAAATTCCAGACACAACAATGCCATACTGTTAAGTGCAGTAAACTATAGGCTGTTCTATTTTAATAGGTGTGACTCCTGCATGTCAGTTTCGTGAGCTCACGTGTCCTCAGACGCTATGCCAGGTGTTCTGCTGCCTCCTCTCCTTCTTGTACAGGCCCTCCACAGGCGCACAGCGCTGTGACTCGCTGCGCAGTAGTAGGTTGCGGTGTCTTCCTTGCTCAGGTTTCTGATCTCCAGAGTGAACTGGTTTTCAGAGGCTGCGATGGATACCTGAAAGTGTTCGTCAGGGCCTGAGTCGGCAGCATCGTACTCGTTCTTGATGAACTCAACAGCTCGGTGCCTGTCCTTCTGCCTGTACCACTGCATGGTGTAGCTGCTCATGGAGGATCCGGCTGCAACGCTGCACTGGAGGGACACTGTATCACCCACCGAAGGATACATCGGATCTTCCTGTTGTAGCACCAGCGGGCTGGCTGAGAGACCTGGGAAGGGAAAAAAACCCACTTTGGAATGATCTAATCCTGCTTTCTTGTTTAAACACAGCTCTTAAAATCATCAGACGACAGGTATCCAAATGAATCAGTTACATCAACTATTTCCTAGTAAACTTAAATGTAAAATATTAACCTTACCATTCTATTGTACAAAACTGTATGGCATCAATTTGCATATTCTGTTTTTAAACCTCAATAAGTTTAATTTGTACTGTATGTTTATATGCTGTGGTGTGCAGGTCTGCTTTTAAGTCTTCTGATTTTCCCTGTTTATTTGACCTCACTGAGAAATGAAAAGAAGTGATTAATAAATAAAGATCACAGTCATCTCCTGCTTCTTTAATTTATTTGTGGACAGGGCTTTACACGTGTTGTGATGATCTCCTCTTCCTCTTGAATGCTAATTTGTATGCTTATTTTGTTTTCAAGCTGTGAATGTAATTTAACTTATGGTCTTAGCAACTGTTCTGTTTGATATCCCTTTTTCTCAAAGCAGTTTAATTCACAACTGACAAATTAACTCACAAATAATCTGGTCATATCCAATACTGATATAGTTATTAAATACAGTAAAACAATAATACTGTAATTGAATATAAAAACTTTCCAATGTCAGCTTTCACTGCACACAGAACAGCAAATTGAGCACCATCTCTTTACTGTTATGCTAGTTAGTACTAAAATGCAAAGGAAGTCAATTACAGCACATAAAGATTTAAAATACAACATCATCTTCTGTTGCTTTTATATTTTGTCTACTCACATGGTGAAATAAATAACAGCACGATCAGGAGCATAGCTGTCAGCATTCTGTCAAAGGAAGCTCCCTTGAAGTAAATCACTTTGAAAAGCAGGCAGCAGTGTCCCCAGTGAACAGGAAGGAACAGGTTGTTCAAGTTGGTACAGGAGAGGAAAGTGTTAATGAAACATTACAAGACAGACCAAACAGAGACCAACAAAACTGCCAAAGCAAGAGATTTCTGAAACTGATTACTAAAGGAAGTAAACAGTCAAAAACAGAACAAATTTAGGAAATCCTTAGAAAATCATCCTCACACAGTTTCGCTTTGCTAGTTTAGCTTGGGAGGAACAAAAGCCCCTATGTCAGTCCATGGTGAGAGGCAAATACAGTAATTTAGTGAACTGTTGAGATTGGGGAGCAAATGCTTTTTATTTGAGGCTGGGTCAAAGTTAGTGTATCAGTCTTGTGCTGAAATATTTCTTTGAGACAACTGCGCAATGCAATCTTTTTAATACAAGATTTATTGTACATTTTGGCATCTTGCAACAACTTTGCTCCAGCTGTAAAGTTAGAGGGTAATCAGTAATACATGTTGGCAACCAAATAAGAAATGCAACTCCCCAAGCTTATTTGCCATAGTGCAAGTAATACTGGAAATGCGTGATAACTGCTCTCTAGTGCCTGTATTGACACACACAGATTGACAAAGTGACTGCTCCTGGATGACTGATTTTGTAACACCTGGTGAATGTGATCATGCATTTTCTTTTCAATTGGCTGTGAGAGTTGTGACTTGTTGTGCAGCTGTGAGGCAGGCCTGAGATAGTGTGTGATACTTGATGCACAGAAATACACTGCCACATCCTCCTCCTTGAGACTTTGTATTTCTAAAGAAGAGTTCTTGATTTCAGGTCTCAGCATTTTAAATCCTGATTCAAATGCCTTGTCGCTGTACACCATGTTAGGAGCATTGGAGTAACTAATTAAAAGTAAGCGCCAGTCTTCTCCCTGGCGGTACCAGTACATGTAGTCGTGGTTGTTGTCATCGTGTTCGCAGTACAGGGTAACAGGATCCCCATTTCTTTTTATCACATTTTCAGGCCTCTGAGTGATTGTGACTGCGTCTGAAAAAACTACACAAAAGATAAGGAAAAATGTGATATGGAAGCATGAGATTTCTGATCAGGAGAAACAAAACAGACTTCTTACGGTACAGTGTAGCAGGAGCGATGGTGTGAAAACAGAGCAACAGAAAATCCAAGCCACCAAAAACTTAAATCTTAAGTTCATTTTCTACCAGCTGGGGAACTCTTACTTGAAATAAGAAGGATATGAAGGATTAACTGCAGCCAGGTACTCATCTCAGCAGCTCAGAAGCTTAGATTATGAAGAGCAAGTGTAGTTCTCTTGCAGTAGCAGTTGCAGGATGTTACGTTAGAGGCACCACCTGTGGCAATAAAAACACATCAAAGATCTAAAAAACGAGCTCTGAGTAAACTATAAGCCAGATGATAAAGACATTACATGATGCCCATCAACTGACAACAGACTGTTTTAAATTCATTTTTGGCTAGCTGGGGAATACTTATTTGAAATAACAAGGATGTGAAGGATTTAATGTAGCCATGTACCCATTTCAAAACTGCCTTTTGCTGTCTAAGTCTGTGTTTGACTACTTATAAAATACTACTTAAAAATATCTTTTGACTGTATGTTTGACTACTTAATTTAGTTTGACTACTTAAAAATATCTTTCAGAGGACCTTGAAAGTTTATCTTAATGGTAATGTATTGCCTTGATGCGTGTATTAAGAAATTTCTGACCTGTCTTAAGCAAATTCGAATGCATTCACAAATACAATACAATACAAGCACTGCAACCTATTTTGATAAGAAGTTTTTAGGAATATTTTCTCTAATAAGCAATAACAATATTCCTTTTAAAATGGTTCATTATCTTCAGATAGCTTTGCCAAAAAAGAAATGAAAAAAGAACTGTGGTTTTCCTGTCTGAGTATGAAGTTATAGCAGAGACAAGAGACTATATGAGGCACTGTGTACACTGGCTGCACAGAAGTATGTGCCGCTGTCTTCAGGTGTTAAATTGGAAATTTTCAAGGAGCCCTTTTGGGTTGTTTCTCTGTTCAGTTTGAACCTTGCTTTGAACTTGTCTTCATAGTTTGGTTCCTGCAAGCTGTAACCATATCCAATCAGTTCCAGAGCTCCTTTGCTTTTGAGTTGTTGGTACCAGTACATAATAATATAGCTGCTGTCATCGTGTTGGCAATGAATGTCTACTTTCTGTTCTGATCTTCTGGACAGGAAAGGAGTCTGTTCAAATGTGATACCAACCACAGGACCTGTGGAAACAGAGAGACAGAGAGTAAGGCTGGCAAATGAGAAATAACCTACAATGTCATTTATAACTCATTATAACCATTTATAACAGGTATTTATCATTTCTTATTAGAGTGCTAAATGTAAGGGTCTCAAAGATTTTATTTAAATCTATTCATCTATCTACATACTGAACTTTTTCAAATAGAAATCGTAACTTAGATATACAAAGTACATTTCTTACATGGAATCAGACTCAGGAATATAGTAAATCCTACTAGAGCTCTGAACATCTTGAGTCAGTGCTGGAGATAAATGAAGTCTTAATACCATAGACTCAGTTTTCTTTAATGAGAATTGACAGCAAAGGTTGTCAAACACCAATCAGAGCAGATCTGTGGATAACATCATTTAAACCTCATTGGTATTTATTGGATTGTATCTCCCCCTGCTGGGTATATTCAGCCCAGGAATGGTACTAGGCCCATTTCAAAGTGAGAAAACGCTTTACCAATTCAACTGTTTACATGAAAATGTCTGTGAAACACAGAAGTCTTTGTTTCTGCTGTCTGGAAATTCTGTGCTCATCTCACTACCCCCTTGTAATGTTTGGTAATACTGTTTTGCAGTTTTATTAATCATCATGTTATATGGGTAAATGATCCATTTTCTAACTGCATCTTTCAATTCTGGGGCACAGGGGAGCTGGAACCTGTCCTGGCAGGCAACGGGCACAAGGCAGTGTACACCCTGGATTTACCCAGAAGTCAATTAACCTACCAGCATGTCTTTGGACTCTGGATGGAAACCACAGCACCCAACAAAACCTCACATAAACATGGGGAGAAAATACAGCACAAGCTCCCAGCAGATAGCACCCCAGGAAATGGACCCATAGCCCCAGTGCTAAGAGACAGCAATGCTAACCACTGTGTCACTGTGTCACCCTACGTGTAAAATGTTAAAACTTTTATAACCACCACCTTAACTTGAAGAGTAAACTGATTATTATATATTCATTACAGAATAAATACCAGGTAAAATACTGGACATCTATCCTTTTTTCAAAAGCTGTATAAAAAATCAACTAAAATATACAGTATATTAATCCGTGAGACAAATAATAGACAGTCTAGTTAATATATTGATAGTTGAATATGATAAACATTTATACATTTTTAATGTATATAACAATAATAGTTTTAATGTAAATATTATTTGTCTATTAAGACAATGCAAAGCTTTGGAATGTCTATGTGTGTCCGAGGTAAAGTGTTGTTACTACTATTAGATTATTAAAACTTCCTGAAAGTACAGTATAGGAACTTTAGATGTTTGAGAGATGGGGCTCAGCATTAGTTGTTGTGCAGCTGTGAGGCAGGCCTGAGACAATGTGTGACACTCGACGCACAGAAATACACTGCCGCATCCTCCTCCTTGAGACTTTGTATTTCTAAAGAAGAGTTCTTGATTTCAGGTCTTAGCATTTTAAATCCCTTTTCAAAAGCCTTTTCATTGGCCACCATATTAGCACCATAAGAATACGCTATTAAAAGAAAGCCCCCATCTTTTCCTTGGCGGTACCAGTAGATGTTATCATGGTTGTTGTCGTCGTGTTCACAGTACAGTGTAACAGGATCCCCATTCGTTTTGATCACATTTTCAGGCCTCTGAGTGACTGTGACTGCATCTGAAACAACTTAAGAGGAAAAAGGTGAAATGGATGGCTTAGAATTCTGACTAGAAGGAAATGAATAGAAAAGAAGCAAACAAAACAATGAAGCCACTGAAAAAGATTATGCTTATTTTCTGCTAGTTTGGAAAATCTTACTTGTAATAATGTGGATATGAAGGAAAAAAACTAATAATTTGCCCATTTCTCCAGCCCAGCCACATATCCTGGTCTCTCAAAAGTGACAGGAGTACTCTCATAATCTTATGAAAGCAAGTTAGAAGCACCACCCTCTCTGTGGTATGCCCCTGTGACACCAGCTGAAGGACAGTTCTCACATTTCTCTTGACTTGAGATACAGCTTAATTTTCCTTATCTATGCCTGTAATATCCTCAAGAGGTGCAACCAAGAAGGTCTGCTCTAGTAACGCTCTATCCCTGGGGAGTCCAACTCTTCTGGTTTTCCAGGTATTTCTTAACAACATGGAAAAGCTTCAACCCATCTAATTGAGCAAATAATGCATTAAATTAGGTAATTAAAGGCTTTGGTAGAAACAAAATGTTCTGGCCTTCCAGGACTAAAGTGGTGAGTTGCTGTTCTATCCTTATCACAGGAGAGACACAGGATTTTCAGGTTTTGTTCCATTTGAGTCCTTAATTACATAATTAACTCCATTCCATAATTTGATTAGGAATAACGTTGAGTTTAAGTCTTCATCTATTGAGGATGTGATCTTGCCTGTTTCAAGGCTACAAGGTTGTGCCTCTGAAGAACCGGGGTTGGGTTTCCTCATTAAATGAAAAACAAAATTAATCCACAAAAAAACAGTTTCTATTTTGAAGATAAGATTGTGCAGTCATTGTTATTGAAAAAAAATGTGAATAGCTTAATATGAATCATAATATTAAATTATGGATAATATTAACCATGTGGAAGTTGATCAGTATCACTTTTAAAATGCCTTGAAAGTTGTAAGAGCTTGATCTTCACTGATATCACTGCAGAGTTAATGCGCATCCTGAGAAACCCTATGAGAAAGCTACCATCTTGGCTCAAAACACAGGCCTTGGGAGTTGCCTTGAGCCAGGATTGTCACCTGTTAACTCAGAGAACTGGGAGATAAGGCACAGCTGGTCTGAATGGGTAATTAGAACTCAGATGGAGTGGAATTCCACATGAGGAAAGGGGGTGTTGGGATACTCTCTGTACGAAACTGACCATGCCTTCTGGCCAATAAAGAGGGTTGTAAGACCAGCTAAGAAAAAAAAGGTTTCAATCTGCATTTTGGTTCCAGCTAGGAAGGAGAGGTATAGTGAGAGCTCCAGAGAGTGCTCACTTCCAGTGGGTTGGCTAGTTTACAGGCCTGAGGGACTCAGGGGGTCAGAAATGCTATAGAAAATAGTTTAGGCTATACTGAAGGTGTTACAGGAGCTGTACAGACGGGCTGTGTGGTAGTTTACCAGGCTCAATGGGGCTAAAGTGTGCTTCTGAAGAATAGGGTAGGCTCCCTGAACAACAGCTGTCTCGAGGCATTAGGAACTGGAAATGTTGGACCCAACTAGGCAATGCAACAGCGTACTTTCTTCCTATAGTGGAGGGAGAAGAGTTTAGATGATACAGGTCCAGTTCAGACCTTCAGCAGACAGCTGGGTGGGAGTTGGTCACAGTGTGAGATGAGAAACCACAGACTGGCTGCTGCTGTGTCAGGGGCATGGGATTTAGTTACAGAGACATCCTGGTCAAACAGGATCAGTCAGGAAAGTAGCTCTTCACCAATAACTACTAAGAACAGAGTGAGGTTTCAGTCTTTACTGGGTGAAATGGATTAATGCTGTCGAATACCCCAATGCCTGGTTAAGTTGGAATGATTTTAGTTAAAATTACAAGTGGCTGTCACAGACTGAATATGATTGTCCTGCTAAAGTAAGATGATTTGAAGTGTTGGTGAGATGATGTAGTCTCTTCTAGAACAAGGTAAAAAGCAAACGCAGCCTTCCCTGAGAAGGGAACAATGATTAAGAGCTAGGATCCTGTAGGGAGTCCAAAAGACTTGGGCAGACCACTTAAAACATGAAAAGCAAAGGTGACATGTTGGCACTGCCAGTACTTTGGCACTATGGAGCTGTCCGAAAAGCCCTCATCTTAAAAACGTTTTGTGTAGTAATTGTTTGCAAATAGGAATACAATCTCTGTGCATTCCTATCTGAATTGATGTATTGTCTTTTCAAGTTATTTCTGTAAAGAAGAATATAGAAAAAAAAAACTCTGTGGTTTTCCTGTCTGAGTATGAAGTTATTGCAGAGACAAGAGACTATATGAGGCACTGTGTATACTGGCTGCACAGAAGTATGTGCCGCTGTCTTCAGGTGTTGAATTGGAAATTGTCAAGGAGCCCTTTTGGGTTGTTTCTCTGTTCAGTTTGAACCTTGCTTTGAACTTGTCTTCATAGTTTGGTTCCTGCAAGCTGTAACCATATCCAATCATTTCCAGAGCTCCTTTACTTTCCAGTTGCTGGTACCAGTACATATAGTTATAGCTGTTGTCATCATGTTCACAGTGAATGTCTACTTTCTGTTCTGATCTACTGGACAGGAAAGGAGTCTGTTTAAATGTGATGCCAGCCACAGGACCTGTGGAAACAGAGAGAGGTTGGCAAAAGCCTACAGGTAAGGTTGCCATTATTGTAAATTAGAGAATGAATTTGTAAAAAGGCAATATTAGTCTGTAAACAAATGTTTCTAAACAATGCTATAACTGTTACAATAAAAATGGTATAAATAAGGTTTACAAAGTCATTCGCACCCTATCTCTCATTCCTGTCAGAAAAAAATGTTTGAGATTCTTACGTGGGATGAGACTTAGTAATGCAGCAACTCCAAACAGAGCTCTGACCATCTTGCCTCAGTTCTGGAGAGAAATGAAAATGCAGCCCTACTCTAGGCTCATGTTTCCGTAATGGGAAATGATGTTGCAGGTTGTCAAAACCTGTTTTCATCACCTCCACCAACTGTTGGAGTGTATCTCCACCTGCTGGGTATATTTAGTTTACATAAGGTACTGGGCCATTTAAAACGAAATATAGAATGTTGTGAGTAGTTTGCTGTGGCTGCCTGGTGGTTAGTATGGTACTGCTGCCCTCTGAATCCTTGTGTCTTAGGTTTGATGCTAGACATCTGTGTGGAGTTTGGAAGATGTTCCAGGGTCTGCGTGGGCTTTCTCTGGGTACTCCAATGTCCTTCAACAATTTGAAGACTTGCTGTCCAGCTGAATGGGCATTGCACAATTGCATTCTACATGCATGTGTGTCTGTGTGCTTTGTGGCAGAGTGACTTCCTGCCCAGGGTATAGTCCTGTATTGGTCTAGATTAGAGTCCAGCTCAGACCCTCGTAGCACAAACCATTTACTGAAACTGGAAGGGTGGATTGATATTATACTGTATTTGACTATTTTTAATGTTTTACAAATATGACAAAAATTAAAATTTGAGAATTTTAATAATATGTATTTTTGTATCCATCCCAAGGACACCTCAGACTAACATGGCAAGAAATGTGAGAAATGTGCTATTCTAAGGGCTTGTGAATAGAACCCAACACTATATCAACGCCCCAAGTTTAGTGTCTCCAGTGAACAGTGCTGTTCCTCAGATAGTGAGACACTGGGACTCAGAATCTGCAGGTCTCAGCTGTTTCCTGTCAAAGGGTATTGCTGCTGGAAGGAGTCTCCTGCACTGGTTTTTGACTCAGAGCTGAGCCCTCCTGTGTCACTGTGCTCACTGGCTGCACACAGATACACTGTGCTGTCTTCAGGCTTCACACTCTCCACTGTGAAAGACCACTTCTTAGCCTCAGAGCTGCTCACTTTGTATCTTGATCTGAAATCCTCTTCATAGGTTGGGTTTTTACCCTTTACGTACATGGCAATAAGAACAAGACCTTTGCCTTTCATTTGCCTGTACCAGTACATGTATATATATGATCGGTATCATTCTGGTAACAGTGCATCTCCACTGAACTGCTGGGATGACTTAACACATTCTAGGGCCACTGGGAAATCAAAGCACCGTTGCAGCCACCTGAAAAAGTAACCATAAAAACAAAAACATTTTTAATATATGACACCCTATTAAATATATGTTAAGGAGTTTGCCTTTGTTTTCCAGTACAGTATATGCGCAATATTTCACAATTAAAGCAGGTTGATTCTCACTTTTCCAATTTAATCTATCATTTAGGCTGTTTCATTATTTGCATTTCTCTCAATTATGCAGCCTGATGAAAATTCACCACTCTCTGAAAGAAAATACTACACACTGCTCCTCAATATGGTCTTCAGTGTCACATTGAGGACACGCTCGAATTTCATCTGCTCATTTTTGTAGCGCAGAGATGTGATGTAGAAGGTATACAGTACAGTATCTTACTCTGACAAATCCACACCACGTCGACAACAAGCCACACAGCAGCAGTCATCCTGCAACAGAGGCAGCAGGTCTGCGAGAGACAGCAGCCTCTCTTCCTCACTGGTGTACCATGAGGCCATGATCACGACATCAGAGAAGAGGCGGGGTTTATAACATGGGTTAAGGGAGTAAATAATGTAAAGTAAGCTTACTGTAAATATATGCTCAGATTTACAGTGTCGTCAATGAGTTGATTCTTGTGAAAGAGAAAATTATCTTAATAGAATACCTAAGAGCAAGACAAAGTCTGGCTTCCGCCAATCATCTTAGTTAATCACCATTAACTAAGGTTTATATATGAAACTACTGGACTACGGATCTTCCTTTCCCAGTGTTTGTTTCTAGGCATCCCTCCACCAGCTCCATCAACTTCATATTACTTAAAAGTACATAGATATGAGTAACACGGGAAAAATAAGTATGAAAAATCATTGTTAATGGCAACAGGTAAGTGGTTGTTGATGAAATCATAAGTACTGATGGTTAACTGGCTTTGATCTTAGGATTGTTGTTTTTTTTTCCAAAACTGGATCATAGTATCATACCATTTAACTAACTCCATATCTGAACAATTGTCTCAGTATATTCCTCCATGGTTCTGGCACAATGCACCACAGTTATGTTACACAGAAAAGGCTTTCATGTCATTTTCCTTGAATTTGAGATTTTTTAATATACTCATTTTTTGTGCCATTATATATTCAGATACTGTACTGTGAGGAACCTCTGGTTTAGCTATGTGCAGTAGGTAGATCTTTGCTGTTGAACCACCTGTGAGGCTGTGGCTCAGCAGGGTTTCTGTAGAGGAAAGAGGTGATCTGCATCACTGTGTTTACTGACTGCACAGAAATACACAGCACTCTCTGCAGCTGTCACAGAAGAAATTTCTAAAGACCCATTGTTTTTTGCATCCCCAATTAATTTGAAGTTTGCTTTGAATTTCTCTTCAGGATAGGCTTGATCAGATATCATATATCCTACCAGCTCCAAAGCTTCTTTGCCTTCTCTTTGCTGGTACCAGAGCATCCGATTATAGTCAATGTTATTCATCTTATTCATGCAGTGGAGTTCAGCAGGGTCAGTAGCTCCAGAGTTCCTATACAGTGCAGGAGGAGACTGCTGGACATTGAGACAGTTTGAAGGATCTGAGAAAAAAGTTTTGAAGGCATTAATTAGTAAGTGAGCAGAATGTGCAGATATTTATGAGAACTAAATCAAAATAAATTCAAACTTAACTATATTTCACTTCACTCACCTGTGAGCCAGTGTAGTAACACAGTGACCCCAATGAAAACTCTGAGCATCTTGACACTTCAGTGCTGGAGAGAGAAGAGCAGCACAGCAGCCCTGACCTGGACTGAGGGCTCTGAGTGGGAGGGAGACTGGAAGTGACATCACAGTATTGGAGAGACAGTGAACTCATCATAACTGATACTGGAATACACGAGCACATTACATGTTCATTAGTTCTATGTATCTCTTTTTTTACATACTGACAGCCATTTTTTATATCTCTTTAGATTAAACTAATGTAACGGTTTACTTTAGCACTTGTACTATAGACTGAAGTAAAACTTAGTTTCAGAGAGAATTTTTGGCAAACAATTTGAAAAGAGTTGTTCTTTGACGCATCTCCAGTTATGTTGAATTCTCTTATGAATTTATTTAGAGCATCTGCTTGAAATAACTGCATATATTTTTGACAATCTACTACCCGTCCAAAGTGATGTTTTAAAAAATAAGTAAATGTGTAAAATCAATAACCCAACACTATCTCAAAGCCCCCAGCTCAGCGTCCCCAGTGAAAAGTGCTGTTCTTCAGCTAGTGAGACTCTGGGACTCAGAATCTGCAGGTCTCTTCAGGACTCAGCTGTTTCCTGTCACACAGAGGGTTTTGATGCTGGAAGGAGCCTCCTGTGCTGGTATTTGACTCCTGTGTCACTGTGCTCACTGGCTGCACACAGATACAATGCACTGTCTTCAGGCTTCACAATCTCCACTGTCAAAGACCTTTTTTTAGTCTCAGAGCTGCTCACTTTGTATCCTGATTTGAAATCCTCTTCATAGGTTGGGTTGTTTCCCTTTACATACATGGTGATAAGAACAAGACCTTGGTTGTTCATTTGTATGTACCAGTACATATTTATAAAGTCTGTGTCATTCTGGTAACAGTGCATCTCCACTGAGCTGCTGGGATGACTTAACACATTCTGGGGCCACTGGGAAATCAGAACACTGTTGCAGCCACCTGAAAAAGTAACCATGAAAACAAAAGCATTTTTAATATATGACACTCTATTAAATACAAGTTAAGTTGTTTGTACTTATCCTTTGCTTTGTGGTACACATTTTTAATACTTCACAATTAAAGCAGGATGATTCTCACTTTTACAATTTAATCTATCATTTAAGCTGTTCCAGTGTCCGCATGCATCTTAATTGTGCAGCATGATGAAAATTCATCACTCTCTGAAGGAAACTACAACACACTGCTCCTCCACATGGTCTTCAGTGTCAGATTGAGGCCACACTTGAATTCCATCTGTTTTTTTTTGTAGTGCAGATATGTGATGTATAAGGTATATACTGTACAGTATCTTACTCTGACAAATCCACACCACGATGACAACAAGCCACACAGCAGCAGTCATCCTGCAACAGAGCCAGCAAGTCTGCGAGAGACAGCAACCTCTCTTCCTCACTGTTGTACCATGAGGCCATGATCATGACATCAGAGGGGAGTTGGGGTTTATTAAAGCACGATACACCCTGAATGGGATGCCTGACCATCACAGGGCACACATAGACATAAAAAGGCACATACTCACACCAGGGCCAATTTTTGCAGAAGCCAATTAACCAACCAGCATGTTTTTGGACTGTGGGAGGAAATAAAATGAATAAGAACATTCAACTCCACACAAATAGCACATGAGAAATTGAACTCAAGGCCCCAGTGCTGAGAGGCAGCTATGCTAACCACTGCACCACCATGCCATCTGGGTGTCAATAATTTAAAGGAATGTAAATTAATATTATTAAATATTTTTATTAGAAGGTCTGAGAGTAAGACAAACTGTAGCTACCTGCATTAAGTTTTATATACTGTATGAAACAACTGGACTACGGATCTTGCTTTCTCAGTGGTTTTTTCTCTGCATACTTCACCAGCTCCATTAACCTTATATTATTTGAAAGTAGTTAAATATGAGCAACACAGGTGAAAAAGATGAAAATTCATGATTATAGGCAGGAAGTAAATAGTTGTTGATGAAATCCTAATATGCATCAAGGGCTTTGAATTTAGATTGGTACTTCTTAAAAAAAATCTGGGTCATTGTCTCATGGCTTTTACCCAACTCCTTATCTGAACAATTGTCTCAATATATTCCTCCATTGTTCTGGCACAACACACCACAATTAAGTTACACACAGAGGCTTTCATGCCATTTTCCTTGAGTCTGAGAGATTCTGATATTATTTTGTACCCCATTACTATGAGGAACCTGCGGTTTAGCAATGTTCAGTAGATACAATCGTTCCTGTTGAACCACCTGTGAGGCTGTGGCTCAACGGGGTTTCTGTAGAGGAAAGAGTTGATCTGCAGCACCGTGTTTACTGACTGCACAGAAATACACAGCGCTTTCTGCAGCTGTTACTGAGGAAATCTCTAAAGAGCCATTGTTTCTTGCATCTCCAGTTAATTTTAAAATTGCTTTAAAATTGCCTTCATGATAGGCTTGATAAGCCATCATATATACTATCAGCTCCAAAGCTCTTTAGCCTTCTCTTTGGTGGTACCAGAGCATGTGATTGTAGTTAATATAATTCATCTTATTCATGCAGTTGAGTTCAGTAGGGTCAGTAGCTGAGAAAAGAGTTTTGAAGACATCAGTTGAACTGAACACAGTGTGCCAATACTTCTATCAGTCCATTTTCTAACAGCTTTATCCAATTTTGGGTTGCAGGGAAGAAGGAGCCAATCCAGGTAAGCAACGGCACAAAGCAGGATACAGCGCACTCCAGTGCAGCGCAGACACAAACACTTACTACACACTCACACCAGAGCCAGTTGTCCTGGAAGAAAATTAACATTAGAAATGAATATCAGTATGTCTTTGAAATGTGGGTACCCAGAGCACCTAGGATAAAACAATTCAAACACAGGGAGAACATAGAAAACTCCATACACATACTGTATATGGCCAAATATAAAAAAAAATAAATTGAAGATAACATGGAAATATCACTTTTCCTAAATGGACTGAAGTTCCTGCCCGAAAACACAGCCATGTGATCAAAAATTGCCTATGTTTTGTGGGAAACCTAACCCTAACTCATACCTTATGGTTAGGATTAAGATGTTCCTCAAAGACTTTCCATAATGCTCCTCTGATCTGAGTGGAAAATAACCTTCACTGAATCAAGATATAAGTGTGAAGCCAGCTCAGCAAACCAAACAGAATGCATCAGTAATGGTGAAAGTCTATTTTTGAGACATTCTGTGTTATGAGAAATTTCATGTTGAATGGTGTTCTCAATGAGCATGGTTTCAGGCTCAACTAGGCTAAGAGTCAGCAATACTAATGGAGAATTGCTTTCCTTTGTTAATATGCCTGTGCATTCAAAGCAAATGCAAGAGTCTGAACATAAGAATCACTGTCTTTTAAGCCTTGGCTTTTAGGGCAAGTTGATCATCAGTCCCTTAAGGAAAAATGCAGTATACTGAATATGGCCTCATATGGAAGAAAAAAAATGTGAAGATAACATTGAAAAAAACCTTTTCCTAAATGTAATTCCTGCAGGAAAACACAGCCATGAGGTGAAAAATTGCCTAAGTTTTGTTGGAAACCTAAGCCTAACCCTAGCTTTGGATTTGACATACTGTATAGGCATACAGTATATGCAAGAAAAAAAATGTGCAGAGAACATTAAAATATCACATTTCCTAAATTTCACTTCTGTCATAAAACACAGCCATGCCATCAAACATCCTCTATTTTTTCTAATAATACTAACCCTAACCCTAGCTAAGTGTTTGGGTATTTAGGGTTAGGGTTCATATTTTCTTAAATGTAACCTAACACTCATTTAAGCAGAAAATATAACTCAGGGCATCAAAATATTAGTCTCAGGGCATCAAAAGACTTAGCAGCCTTGCCACAACAAATAAAATGTATCAACTGTGGTACAATTTCATTTTTTGTATTGTGCTATTGGAAATTTTGTGTGGAATCATACTTTCCATGAGCATGGTATCAGCGTTAAATAGGTTAAGAGTCAGGAAAACCCAACAGATTTTAGCTACACCTGTTAAAAAGCCAGTGCATTCAATGCCAAATGCAACAGATTAAGACATTTAACCAATTTCTTTCAATCTTTTGTTTTTTGGGGATTTTGACAACATCCCCATTTAGGGCAATACAGTATATAGAGCAATATATGCAAGAAAAAAATGTGAAGAGAACATTAAAATACCACATTTCCTAAATTTCTCTTTTTTTTAAAGAATATATTGATACAAAAACTTCAAGGCAGTACAAAAAATGTAGACATTACATACACAAAATAGACATATTCAATCCCATCACTTTTGTGAAATACCGATACAACACATACAATTTTCTCAATATTACACTCATTTGACTGGAAAATGTGCTTCTCTGAATCAAAATATGAGTCTGAAAAGACAATACAGCACTGCCTAAACCAAGAGACTGTGTCAGGAGTGGTCAAATTAAGTCTTGAAAGGAATTCTTTCATTGGAAATTTCGTGTTGAAAGGAGTGCTGAATGAATGTATGTTTAGGCTTAAGTGGCCTAAAAGTCCGAAACAACTAATACATTTTGGCTTTATCTGTTAATATGCCTGTGATTTCAAAGCCCATGGCAAGAGTTTAAAAGTTAAATCAGGTTCTTTCGAACTGTTGCTTGTAGGGCAGTTCAGACACCATTCCTTTTTGGGGTAAAGCACTGTATACAGCCATATAAGTCAGAAAAAAATGTTTAGAAAACATTGAAAGAACTACATTCCAAAGTATCCTTTCAGCCCTAAAACACAGCCATGCCATCAAAAACTGTCTACATTGTATGGGAATAAAACCCTAACCCTAGCTTCGGGTTTTACTAGTTAGGGTTAGGGTTCAAATATTTGTCAAAGACAATTTTCTCAATATTCCACTCATTTGACTGGAAAATGTGCTTCTCTGAATCAAAATATGAGTCTGGAAAGACAATACAACACTGCCTAAACCAAGAGAGTGTGTCAGGAGTGGTCAAATTAATTCTTGAAAGGTATTCTTTCATTGGAAATTTCGTGTTGAACGGAGTGCTGAATGAATGTATGTTTAGGCTTAAGTGGCCTAAAAGCCCGAAACAACTAATACATTTTGGCTTTATCTGTTAATATGCCTGTGATTTCAAAGCCCATGGCAAGAGTTTAAAAGTTAAATCAGGTTCTTTCGAACTGTTGCTTGTAAGGCAGTTCAGACACCATTCTTTTTTGAGGCAAAGCACTGTATACAGCCATATACTGTAGGTCAGAAAAAAATGTTTAGAAAACATTGAAAGAACGACATTCCTAAGTATCCTTTCAGCCCTAAAACACAGCCATGCCATCAAAAACTGTCTACATTGTATGGGAATAGAACCCTAACCCTAGCTTTGGGTTTTGCTTGTTGGGGTTAGGGTTCAAATATTTGTCAAAGACAATTTTCTCAATATTCCACTCATTTGACTGGAAAATGTGCTTCTCTGAATCAAAATATGAGTCTGAAAAGACAATACAGCACTGTCTAAACCAAGAGAGTGTCAGGAGTGGTCAAATCAAGTCTTGAAAGGTATTCTTTCATTGGAAATTTCGTGTTGAACGGAGTGCTGAATTATTGTACATTTAGGCTTAAGTGGCCTAAAAGTCCAAAAAAACTAATACATTTTGGCTTTATCTGTTATTATGCCTGTGATTTCAAAGCCCATGACAAGAGTTTTAAAGTTAAATCAGGTTCTTTCGAACTGTTTCTTGTAGGGCAGTTCAGTCAGCATTCCTTTTTGGGGCAAAGCAATGTATTCAGCCATATAGGTCAGAAAAAAATGTTTAGAAAACATTGAAAGAACTACAGATGCAGCCATTCAAAATGCGCGGTACAAATCCGCGGTACGGTAAACTACCCACAAGCCACCGCGGGGCACCGAAGGGCACCGCGGTGAGTGATTGGCTGGCCAAAATGACCGACAGGGGCACTCGCGGTGCATTGGTTGATAGTGAAAAGATTTTATCATTTAATGTCTTTACTGTGCACATTTTAATCCGCTTAGTTTTGAATATTTATATGGAATTTTACCACTAAAGGGAAATTTTAGTAGCTGAGCATAAAAAGAAGAGGAGCATAACGCATCTGAAGGTCATAAACTATATTAATTTAGGAACATAAATATTACTGTATGTACGTAAATTGTACTGTGTATGGCTTGTCTTGGTAGTTTAAAGAAAAAATACACACCAGTCTTCCATTTCTCCCTAAACATTTTAAGCATGAAAGTTTTATGAAACGGTACCCAAATATGCGATTGCTGTATAGAATGAATTTTAATTTTAAAAAATTATTTAACACGAAAATTAAGCTGTTTACATCTTCCGCCTGAGAACAGTCACCTGTTGCTACCAAACGCAGAAACACAGCCACTAACTAGCAAAGAGAGGACATTAGCTAGCAAATATGATAAAGAAATAAATGATTATTTTGTTTATTTCTTTTGCACATTTATTTGAACATTTCCATCGATTGTACAAGCACTTGGAAACTGTCCAATCCCTAGTTCATCAGGCATTTTCTTTTACGCTGCGGGCATTCTCCCAGTCTGGCGCTGGTCTGTGTCTTCTAGGATATAATGCCAGCGAACTCTTGTTTTTATGTCCACTATAACAGACAATCTCCTTTGCTTTTAACCGAGCGTTTAATAATTTCCTAAAATGAAAATGATTTACTTTATTTCCCTCATGGGATCAATAAAAGTATCTATCATCTGTTTAAACTATGGGACAGAATTCTGGGGTCTCCCCATACCAGAGATTATGGTAGGGCTTCAGAATGGCGATTGGCTGACACCATCTGACACCCCTCTGATTGGAGAAAAAAGACGTGCTGGTTTGCTATACATATAGTACTGTACCAGGAAGAGGATTTCTTTCTATTCGAAACGTGTATTTTAAAAGTTTAAGAAGTAAAAACCTTACAGCGTACACAGATTTCTAAATTGATCAGGATCGTTATCTTTGTCTTATGCATAATAATGTTCACCGCTCTGTCCAGCAAATTAATAATAAACTTTATTTTATATAGCGTTTTAAACGAATAAGTTATTAGATTGCTCATAAACCTAATCACGTATTCTACATCTCTGAAAATGCTTTTTCTTTTTATTTAGGCTCAGATTTCAACTATAGATCGTATTATTATAAACTTTCTTGGAAAAATGTCTTTTATGTAAACCATGTTTGCTATTAATTCATTTAGGGCTAGAATATGTTAATTGTCTTCCAATCGAGTCGAGTTGACATTAGAAGCTTGCCACGCCCGGACTGTTACACCAACGCATTAGCATGTTAAAGCGATTTCATTGAGGAGCCTAGCTTTCTTAACTAGTAAGTACTGTACTTCCTTGGTTTTGGAGGGGGGAGGTGTCTTTCGCTGGAAATCTCGCCCCCTTCTACTTTGAAAATACCTGTGAAACCGGTTTAATTCGTCACAGCCAGCACTCCCGCAGAGAGGGGGGTTGTACTCGTTAATGTCTTAGCCGGAACACATCATTATATCTCATTTTGTATTTCTATAAAAAAATCGTTTGCCCAGCCTAACACTATTGTTGTTATTGTTTTTATCCTGTAAAGCGCTTTGAGGAGCACAGCTTTCTCACCACTTAGATTACTTTTTGATACCATCCTTACACAAAGCAGAAACTTCTTGTATTTTCCGATGACATACAAGTGGAAAGATTACAGATTTTAATCAACTTTTTTCTGAACCAGGGAAAATCTGATCATGTTTCTCTATAACAATAATAAAAAACTTTATTTTACATATCACCTTTAAAAGTGGCATCTCTAAACAATACAGTAGATGTAAACCACAGATTACAAAGTAAATACCCAGACAAACGCAAATGCGTTTTTAATAAAATGCTTTTATTCATTCAGCAGAGAGAAAGCGTAAAACCTGGGCATAACAGCTGTTCCTTTTTCTGATCACTCGCTCTCTGGATAAACGTCTCACCTGTCCTGTTCTTTGTTTCCTAATTTGCTGATTATGCCTTCTGCGATCCACTCCTGCCCTCAGACCTAAAGAAGACTATTTTAAATTTCTTTGCGCGGTCCGTTGTGCAATTAACCCTTGTATGTGCTGTCCCTAAGGTGATATCACATAAAGGTGATATGTAAAATAATGTTTTTTATTATTGTTATAGAGAAACATGATCAGATTTTCCCCGGTTCAGAAAAAAAGATCTAAAGTATACTAGTTAAGAAAAATAAATCTAAACGGGGAGAAAGCTACTTAGAAGACAAAGATATCAATTTATGTTGCATTTGTCTGATTGTGAATCAAAAAACACATATATTTAAACCCGCGTTTGCGATTTAAATCAAAACGCGATTTAAATCAATATAAATGTTTATATTGTAACGCCTAGGTGACTATTCATTGTTATTAAAATGACTTAAATTCGATCATGTTGTGATATTTAGAAATATACATTTGTTTGGTGCGAGTGAAGTTTTATTTAATCTCTGAGCCATACTGATTCTTATGGAAGCCAGTTTCCGCCAGGGAGTAAAAAAAACACACACTATGGTATTCTCTCCGATGCAGTGCAGTTAAAAACATATCTCTGATGCTGTTCCTAAATGAATATCGTTTATGACCATCAGACGCTTTATGCTCCTTTTCTTTTTTCCAGTGGATTGAACAGGGAGAGGCATTTCATGATGTTCTTTTCACTGATGAAACAACAGTGGCTCTGGAACAGTTTTCAACCATGTCGTTTTATAAAAAGGGGAGATATGTACGCGTTATTAAAGCTAAAAGTTTAGCCTTTGTCACTAATGTAACCACTAAATAAAGACATATAGAAATCCCTACGTTACAGACTGTATATGGCTGGTATTGGTAGTTCAAAGAAAAAATACACACCAGTATTCCACTTTCTCCCTAAACATTTTAAGCATCAGAGTCTTACATGTGGTTATTTCGGAAACGTTTGTACGTGCTCCTTCTGACCATGTTACTGTTTACTGTTACTGACCATATTAAGTTTAAGTGCCTGTGGGCACTTTTCCTGTCCGTGGGGGGTGGACCATCTTTCATTAGAAGGTTAGTCTGTTCTACTCTGAGAATGCAGAGGTGGTGGAAAGTGCCCGCGGTCATTTAATTAGTATTAAAAGTCGCACTGATTCCCTTGCGAAGATACGGACATAGGAATATTTGTGCGTGGTCAAAAAAATGGCATAAAAACGACAAAGTGAAGGCTGTGAAAACATTCACAATGTACTTTATACACAAAGCAAGTGTTCTCACAACTCTAGGAGGTTTCGTGAAAATGCTACAGGCGTGCCAAAATCGTTTTTTTTAAATTCAAGGTGGCTTTACCGCGGTTTTCATTTTCAGATTGTGAATCAAAAAGGCATTTAATTAAACACGCGATTGCGATTTTAATCAATTACTGTATTGATTGAAACAAACATTCTGTACAGATACAGTACAGTCACATTCTCCTGTCGTGCAGTGGTGTAAAACGAATTAGCGGGTGATTGAGATAACAATGCACCGACCACTGAGTGGAATGTTCTCATTTGTTCTAAATTGTAAAAAGAGGTGATAATTCCGTGTCGCATGAACTAACCTCTTCAGTTTATTCCGCCAGACAGTACATGAATATAATTATATCGTTATTAATTTGTTTAGATACGCAATTCCATATTATATTCCCTGTTAATCAAATTCTAAAAGTATGCATTTGTTAGATAACAAGCGAATTCACAGAAAAGGTTAAAAGACTATCACTTTTCACAAAGTATATAATCCTAGTATAAGTCTAAATCCTAATATAAGTCTAAACAGTATCAGCTTTATTTACGGGTTGCAATTTAAAAAAAGTCAAAAACCACACTCAAAATGCAATTTAGAGCTTTCTGCAAGAGGAGACACCCAAA
This sequence comes from Atractosteus spatula, assembly GCF_055471065.1. Taxonomy (NCBI): domain Eukaryota; kingdom Metazoa; phylum Chordata; class Actinopteri; order Semionotiformes; family Lepisosteidae; genus Atractosteus; species Atractosteus spatula. The sequence continues at coordinate 20,991,147 of NC_142714.1, forward strand.
TTAATAATGTAACATGCCACTGTTTGTGCATGAACAAGGTTATACTGCTATTTCCTTAGATACGCGATGCCTGTCTGTCCTGGCTGTGCTCTCTCTCTCAATTCAATTCAAGGTGCTTTATTAGCATGACAGATGGGTACAATCAGTGTTGGGTATTTACTTTGCTTTGAGATGCCACTTTTAAAGGTGATATATAAAATCAAGGCTTTAACTTGCTTTAACTATGCAAGTCTGAGTTCTTGTGTCTGTCCTATCCGAACCCGAAAGTATTACAATATGTATCTTTATAGCAGGTGGTGTACAGCTTTTTAGTATAGATTACACTTTTCTAAAATGTATTTAAAAAATAAAAACGATTACAATCTAATCTTTCCACGTTTGATCCCAAGATCCCAAGAAAAATAAATCTAAACAGGGAGAAAGCTATGCTGAAAGTTTATTAAGATACTTAGAAGATAAAGATATCAATTTATGTTGCATTTGTCTGATTGTGAATAAAAAAACACATATATTTAAACATGCGTTTGCGATTTAAATCAAAACGTGATTTAAATCAATATAAATGTTTATATTGTAACGCATAGGTGACTATTCATTGTTATTAAAATGACTTAAATTCGATCATGTTGTGATATTTAGAAATATAAAAGTCAATTAATTGTCCATAATATTGCTATTTTATTTTTTCAAAGAAATGTCGCAGTACACGAATATAATCATATCGTTATTAATTTCTTTAGATACCGATTCCATATTATATTAGCAGAAAAGCTTAAAACTACCACTTTCTTACACGCTATTTCACATGTTAGTTAAAGACTTCGATGCTTAAAATGTTTAGGGAGAAATGGAATACTGGTGTGTATTTTTTCTATAAAGTACCGATTTCTGGAATCTGACTGGCTGACACCCTTCTGAAGTGGTTCCATAATATCTGGTATATAGAAAAGAAAGCGTTGATAAAAAAGCCTGGATTCTCATGTATCTGATACAAGTATCTTTTAATACAGTCTTTGCTGTGCTCTTGAGGACCCTTGTGATATTTTGAGCTCTGGTTGAATGATAAGTGTCGCAGTTTAAATAATTTTCGTAGTTAGAAATTATGAAACGCTCTGTTAAAAGCAAGGGAGTTTTTATGTCCGTTGCAGTAAAAGAAAATGCCTGACAAAGTAGGGCTTGGACAGATTCCAAGTGCTTGTACAAATGTGCTAAAGAAATTATACTTTGAGTTTACAGCTTGTCAAAAGTCATTCATTATTAATACTATAAGTAATATCTTCGGTAAAGGCTTTGATGCATAAATATTTCTGATAAAGGTAGGTTGTGTACTTTTGTCCAACTGAGCAATCTTGCTTTCATAAAATATACCAACTTTTTATTGACTGATGATTAACATGCTGTAATACACAGTTTAAATTTAAAAGCTCAAATGCTGTACATGAGAGGTTAAGCTTTATTGGCTCCTCCTGGCGGTTTTACAAGGTGATGCTGGATACTTTCCGGCATGACGTCAAATGACGCGATTTACCCCGTGATACTGCGTGATACTGCGACACGCCCAGGGGGTCTAAACTGTCTACATTGTATGGGAATAAAACCCTAACCCTAGCTTCGGGTTTTGTTAGTTAGGGTTAGGGTTCAAATATTTGTCAAAGACAATTTTCTCAATATTCCACTCATTGGACTGGAAAATGTGCTTCTCTGAATCAAAATATGAGTTGAAAAGACAATACAGCACTGCCTAAACGAAGAGAGTGTGTCAGGAGTGGTCAAATTAATTCTTGAAAGGAATTCTTTCATTGGAAATTTCGTGTTGAACGGAGTGCTGAATGAATGTATGTTTAGGCTTAAGTGGCCTAAAAGTCCGAAACACCTAATTCATTTTGGCTTTATCTGTTAATATGCCTGTGATTTCAAAACCCATGGCAAGAGATTAAAAGTTAAATTAGGTTCTTTTGAACTGTTTCTTGTAGGGCAGTTCAGACACCATTCCTCTTTGGGGCAAAGCACTGTATACAGCCATATATGTAAAAAAAAATGTTTAGAAAGCATTGAAAGAACTACATTCCTACGTATCCTTTCAGCCCTAAAACACAACCATGCAATCAAATACTGTCAACATTGCATGGGAATAAAACACTAACCCTAGCTTCGGGTTTTGCTAGTTAGGGTTAGGGTTCAAATATTTGTCAAAGACAATTTTCTCAATATTCCACTCATTTGACTGGAAAATGTGCTTCTCTGAATCAAAATATGAGTCTGGAAAGACAATACAACACTGCCTAAACCAAGAGAGTGTGTCAGGAGTGGTCAAATTAATTCTTGAAAGGTATTCTTTCATTGGAAATTTCGTGTTGAACGGAGTGCTGAATGAATGTATGTTTAGGCTTAAGTGGCCTAAAAGCCCGAAACAACTAATACATTTTGGCTTTATCTGTTAATATGCCTGTGATTTCAAAGCCCATGGCAAGAGTTTAAAAGTTAAATCAGGTTCTTTCGAACTGTTGCTTGTAGGGCAGTTCAGACACCATTCTTTTTTGAGGCAAAGCACTGTATACAGCCATATACTGTAGGTCAGAAAAAAATGTTTAGAAAACATTGAAAGAACGACATTCCTAAGTATCCTTTCAGCCCTAAAACACAGCCATGCCATCAAAAACTGTCTACATTGTATGGGAATAGAACCCTAACCCTAGCTTTGGGTTTTGCTTGTTGGGGTTAGGGTTCAAATATTTGTCAAAGACAATTTTCTCAATATTCCACTCATTTGACTGGAAAATGTGCTTCTCTGAATCAAAATATGAGTCTGAAAAGACAATACAGCACTGTCTAAACCAAGAGAGTGTCAGGAGTGGTCAAATCAAGTCTTGAAAGGTATTCTTTCATTGGAAATTTCGTGTTGAACGGAGTGCTGAATTATTGTACATTTAGGCTTAAGTGGCCTAAAAGTCCAAAAAAACTAATACATTTTGGCTTTATCTGTTATTATGCCTGTGATTTCAAAGCCCATGACAAGAGTTTTAAAGTTAAATCAGGTTCTTTCGAACTGTTGCTTGTAGGGCAGTTCAGTCAGCATTCCTTTTTGGGGCAAAGCAATGTATTCAGCCATATAGGTCAGAAAAAAATGTTTAGAAAACATTGAAAGAACTACAGATGCAGCCATTCAAAATGCGCGGTACAAATCCGCGGTACGGTAAACTACCCACAAGCCACCGCGGGGCACCGAAGGGCACCGCGGTGAGTGATTGGCTGGCCAAAATGACCGACAGGGGCACTCGCGGTGCATTGGTTGATAGTGAAAAGATTTTATCATTTAATGTCTTTACTGTGCACATTTTAATCCGCTTAGTTTTGAATATTTATATGGAATTTTACCACTAAAGGGAAATTTTAGTAGCTGAGCATAAAAAGAAGAGGAGCATAACGCATCTGAAGGTCATAAACTATATTAATTTAGGAACATAAATATTACTGTATGTACGTAAATTGTACTGTGTATGGCTTGTCTTGGTAGTTTAAAGAAAAAATACACACCAGTCTTCCATTTCTCCCTAAACATTTTAAGCATGAAAGTTTTATGAAACGGTACCCAAATATGCGATTGCTGTATAGAATGAATTTTAATTTTAAAAAATTATTTAACACGAAAATTAAGCTGTTTACATCTTCCGCCTGAGAACAGTCACCCGTTGCTACCAAACGCAGAAACACAGCCACTAACTAGCAAAGAGAGGACATTAGCTAGCAAATATGATAAAGAAATAAATGATTATTTTGTTTATTTCTTTTGCACATTTATTTGAACATTTCCATCGATTGTACAAGCACTTGGAAACTGTCCAATCCCTAGTTCATCAGGCATTTTCTTTTACGCTGCGGGCATTCTCCCAGTCTGGCGCTGGTCTGTGTCTTCTAGGATATAATGCCAGCGAACTCTTGTTTTTATGTCCACTATAACAGACAATCTCCTTTGCTTTTAACCGAGCGTTTAATAATTTCCTAAAATGAAAATGATTTACTTTATTTCCCTCATGGGATCAATAAAAGTATCTATCATCTGTTTAAACTATGGGACAGAATTCTGGGGTCTCCCCATACCAGAGATTATGGTAGGGCTTCAGAATGGCGATTGGCTGACACCATCTGACACCCCTCTGATTGGAGAAAAAAGACGTGCTGGTTTGCTATACATATAGTACTGTACCAGGAAGAGGATTTCTTTCTATTCGAAACGTGTATTTTAAAAGTTTAAGAAGTAAAAACCTTACAGCGTACACAGATTTCTAAATTGATCAGGATCGTTATCTTTGTCTTATGCATAATAATGTTCACCGCTCTGTCCAGCAAATTAATAATAAACTTTATTTTATATAGCGTTTTAAACGAATAAGTTATTAGATTGCTCATAAACCTAATCACGTATTCTACATCTCTGAAAATGCTTTTTCTTTTTATTTAGGCTCAGATTTCAACTATAGATCGTATTATTATAAACTTTCTTGGAAAAATGTCTTTTATGTAAACCATGTTTGCTATTAATTCATTTAGGGCTAGAATATGTTAATTGTCTTCCAATCGAGTCGAGTTGACATTAGAAGCTTGCCACGCCCGGACTGTTACACCAACGCATTAGCATGTTAAAGCGATTTCATTGAGGAGCCTAGCTTTCTTAACTAGTAAGTACTGTACTTCCTTGGTTTTGGAGGGGGGAGGTGTCTTTCGCTGGAAATCTCGCCCCCTTCTACTTTGAAAATACCTGTGAAACCGGTTTAATTCGTCACAGCCAGCACTCCCGCAGAGAGGGGGGTTGTACTCGTTAATGTCTTAGCCGGAACACATCATTATATCTCATTTTGTATTTCTATAAAAAAATCGTTTGCCCAGCCTAACACTATTGTTGTTATTGTTTTTATCCTGTAAAGCGCTTTGAGGAGCACAGCTTTCTCACCACTTAGATTACTTTTTGATACCATCCTTACACAAAGCAGAAACTTCTTGTATTTTCCGATGACATACAAGTGGAAAGATTACAGATTTTAATCAACTTTTTTCTGAACCAGGGAAAATCTGATCATGTTTCTCTATAACAATAATAAAAAACTTTATTTTACATATCACCTTTAAAAGTGGCATCTCTAAACAATACAGTAGATGTAAACCACAGATTACAAAGTAAATACCCAGACAAACGCAAATGCGTTTTTAATAAAATGCTTTTATTCATTCAGCAGAGAGAAAGCGTAAAACCTGGGCATAACAGCTGTTCCTTTTTCTGATCACTCGCTCTCTGGATAAACGTCTCACCTGTCCTGTTCTTTGTTTCCTAATTTGCTGATTATGCCTTCTGCGATCCACTCCTGCCCTCAGACCTAAAGAAGACTATTTTAAATTTCTTTGCGCGGTCCGTTGTGCAATTAACCCTTGTATGTGCTGTCCCTAAGGTGATATCACATAAAGGTGATATGTAAAATAATGTTTTTTATTATTGTTATAGAGAAACATGATCAGATTTTCCCCGGTTCAGAAAAAAAGATCTAAAGTATACTAGTTAAGAAAAATAAATCTAAACGGGGAGAAAGCTACTTAGAAGACAAAGATATCAATTTATGTTGCATTTGTCTGATTGTGAATCAAAAAACACATATATTTAAACCCGCGTTTGCGATTTAAATCAAAACGCGATTTAAATCAATATAAATGTTTATATTGTAACGCCTAGGTGACTATTCATTGTTATTAAAATGACTTAAATTCGATCATGTTGTGATATTTAGAAATATACATTTGTTTGGTGCGAGTGAAGTTTTATTTAATCTCTGAGCCATACTGATTCTTATGGAAGCCAGTTTCCGCCAGGGAGTAAAAAAAACACACACTATGGTATTCTCTCCGATGCAGTGCAGTTAAAAACATATCTCTGATGCTGTTCCTAAATGAATATCGTTTATGACCATCAGACGCTTTATGCTCCTTTTCTTTTTTCCAGTGGATTGAACAGGGAGAGGCATTTCATGATGTACTTTTCACTGATGAAACAACAGTGGCTCTGGAACAGTTTTCAACCATGTCGTTTTATAAAAAGGGGAGATATGTACGCGTTATTAAAGCTAAAAGTTTAGCCTTTGTCACTAATGTAACCACTAAATAAAGACATATAGAAATCCCTACGTTACAGACTGTATATGGCTGGTATTGGTAGTTCAAAGAAAAAATACACACCAGTATTCCACTTTCTCCCTAAACATTTTAAGCATCAGAGTCTTACATGTGGTTATTTCGGAAACGTTTGTACGTGCTCCTTCTGACCATGTTACTGTTTACTGTTACTGACCATATTAAGTTTAAGTGCCTGTGGGCACTTTTCCTGTCCGTGGGGGGTGGACCATCTTTCATTAGAAGGTTAGTCTGTTCTACTCTGAGAATGCAGAGGTGGTGGAAAGTGCCCGCGGTCATTTAATTAGTATTAAAAGTCGCACTGATTCCCTTGCGAAGATACGGACATAGGAATATTTGTGCGTGGTCAAAAAAATGGCATAAAAACGACAAAGTGAAGGCTGTGAAAACATTCACAATGTACTTTATACACAAAGCAAGTGTTCTCACAACTCTAGGAGGTTTCGTGAAAATGCTACAGGCGTGCCAAAATCGTTTTTTTTAAATTCAAGGTGGCTTTACCGCGGTTTTCATTTTCAGATTGTGAATCAAAAAGGCATTTAATTAAACACGCGATTGCGATTTTAATCAATTACTGTATTGATTGAAACAAACATTCTGTACAGATACAGTACAGTCACATTCTCCTGTCGTGCAGTGGTGTAAAACGAATTAGCGGGTGATTGAGATAACAATGCACCGACCACTGAGTGGAATGTTCTCATTTGTTCTAAATTGTAAAAAGAGGTGATAATTCCGTGTCGCATGAACTAACCTCTTCAGTTTATTCCGCCAGACAGTACATGAATATAATTATATCGTTATTAATTTGTTTAGATACGCAATTCCATATTATATTCCCTGTTAATCAAATTCTAAAAGTATGCATTTGTTAGATAACAAGCGAATTCACAGAAAAGGTTAAAAGACTATCACTTTTCACAAAGTATATAATCCTAGTATAAGTCTAAATCCTAATATAAGTCTAAACAGTATCAGCTTTATTTACGGGTTGCAATTTAAAAAAAGTCAAAAACCACACTCAAAATGCAATTTAGAGCTTTCTGCAAGAGGAGACACCCAAATTAATAATGTAACATGCCACTGTTTGTGCATGAACAAGGTTATACTGCTATTTCCTTAGATACGCGATGCCTGTCTGTCCTGGCTGTGCTCTCTCTCTCAATTCAATTCAAGGTGCTTTATTAGCATGACAGATGGGTACAATCAGTGTTGGGTATTTACTTTGCTTTGAGATGCCACTTTTAAAGGTGATATATAAAATCAAGGCTTTAACTTGCTTTAACTACGCAAGTCTGAGTTCTTGTGTCTGTCCTATCCGAACCCGAAAGTATTACAATATGTATCTTTATAGCAGGTGGTGTACAGCTTTTTAGTATAGATTACACTTTTCTAAAATGTATTTAAAAAATAAAAACGATTACAATCTAATCTTTCCACGTTTGATCCCAAGATCCCAAGAAAAATAAATCTAAACAGGGAGAAAGCTATGCTGAAAGTTTATTAAGATACTTAGAAGATAAAGATATCAATTTATGTTGCATTTGTCTGATTGTGAATAAAAAAACACATATATTTAAACATGCGTTTGCGATTTAAATCAAAACGTGATTTAAATCAATATAAATGTTTATATTGTAACGCATAGGTGACTATTCATTGTTATTAAAATGACTTAAATTCGATCATGTTGTGATATTTAGAAATATAAAAGTCAATTAATTGTCCATAATATTGCTATTTTATTTTTTCAAAGAAATGTCGCAGTACACGAATATAATCATATCGTTATTAATTTCTTTAGATACCGATTCCATATTATATTAGCAGAAAAGCTTAAAACTACCACTTTCTTACACGCTATTTCACATGTTAGTTAAAGACTTCGATGCTTAAAATGTTTAGGGAGAAATGGAATACTGGTGTGTATTTTTTCTATAAAGTACCGATTTCTGGAATCTGAGTGGCTGACACCCTTCTGAAGTGGTTCCATAATATCTGGTATATAGAAAAGAAAGCGTTGATAAAAAAGCCTGGATTCTCATGTATCTGATACAAGTATCTTTTAATACAGTCTTTGCTGTGCTCTTGAGGACCCTTGTGATATTTTGAGCTCTGGTTGAATGATAAGTGTCGCAGTTTAAATAATTTTCGTAGTTAGAAATTATGAAACGCTCTGTTAAAAGCAAGGGAGTTTTTATGTCCGTTGCAGTAAAAGAAAATGCCTGACAAAGTAGGGCTTGGACAGATTCCAAGTGCTTGTACAAATGTGCTAAAGAAATTATACTTTGAGTTTACAGCTTGTCAAAAGTCATTCATTATTAATACTATAAGTAATATCTTCGGTAAAGGCTTTGATGCATAAATATTTCTGATAAAGGTAGGTTGTGTACTTTTGTCCAACTGAGCAATCTTGCTTTCATAAAATATACCAACTTTTTATTGACTGATGATTAACATGCTGTAATACACAGTTTAAATTTAAAAGCTCAAATGCTGTACATGAGAGGTTAAGCTTTATTGGCTCCTCCTGGCGGTTTTACAAGGTGATGCTGGATACTTTCCGGCATGACGTCAAATGACGCGATTTACCCCGTGATACTGCGTGATACTGCGACACGCCCAGGGGGTCTAAACTGTCTACATTGTATGGGAATAAAACCCTAACCCTAGCTTCGGGTTTTGTTAGTTAGGGTTAGGGTTCAAATATTTCTCAAAGACAATTTTCTCAATATTCCACTCATTTGACTGGAAAATGTGCTTCTCTGAATCAAAATATGAGTCTGAAAAGACAATACAGCACTGTCTAAACCAAGAGAGTGTGTCAGGAGTGGTCAAATTAATTCATGACAGGTATTCTTTCATTGGAAATTTCGTGTTGAACGGAGTGCTGAATGAATGTACGTTTAGGCTTAAGTTGCCTAAAAGTCCAAAACAATGAATAGATTTTGGCTTTATCTGTTAATATGCCTGTGATTTGAAATCCCATGGCAAGAGTTTAAAAGTTAAATTAGGTTCTTTCAAACTGTTGCTTGTAGGGCAGTTCAAACACCATTCCTTTTTGGGGCAAAGCACTATATACAGCCATATACTGTAGGTCAGAAAAAAATGTTTAGAAAACATTTAAAGAACTACATTCCTAAGTATCCTTTCAGCCCTAAAACACAGCTATGCCATCAAAAACTGTCTACATTGTATGGGAATAAAACCTTAACAATAGCTTTGGGTTTTGATAATTAGGGTTAGAGTTCAAATATTTGTCAAAGACAATTTTCTCAATATTCCACTCATTGGACTGGAAAATGTGCTTCTCTGAATCAAAATATGAGTTGAAAAGACAATACAGCACTGCCTAAACGAAGAGAGTGTGTCAGGAGTGGTCAAATTAATTCTTGAAAGGAATTCTTTCATTGGAAATTTCGTGTTGAACGGAGTGCTGAATGAATGTATGTTTAGGCTTAAGTGGCCTAAAAGTCCGAAACACCTAATTCATTTTGGCTTTATCTGTTAATATTCCTGTGATTTCAAAACCCATGGCAAGAGTTTAAAAGTTAAATTAGGTTCTTTTGAACTGTTTCTTGTAGGGCAGTTCAGACACCATTCCTCTTTGGGGCAAAGCACTGTATACAGCCATATATGTAAAAAAAAAATGTTTAGAAAGCATTGAAAGAACTACATTCCTAAGTATCCTTTCAGCCCTAAAACACAACCATGCAATCAAATACTGTCAACATTGCATGGGAATAAAACACTAACCCTAGCTTCGGGTTTTGCTAGTTAGGGTTAGGGTTCAAATATTTATCAAAGACAATTTTCTCAATATTCCACTCCTTTGAGTAGAAAATGTGCTTCTCTGAATCAAGAAATGAGTCTGAAAAGACAATACAGCAGTGCCTAAACCAAGAGAGTGTGTCAGGAGTGGTCCAATTAATTCTTGAAAGGTATTCTTTCATTGGAAATTTCGTGTTGAACGGAGTGCTGAATGACTGTATGTTTAGGCCTAAGTGGCCTAAAAGTCCGAAACAACGAATACATTTTGGCTTTATCTGTTAATATGCCTGTGATTTCAAAGCCCATAGGCAAGAGTTTAAAAGTAAAATCAGGTTCTTTCGAACTGTTGCTTGTAGGGCAGTTCAGACACCATTCCTTTTTGTGGCAAAGCACTGTATACAGCCATATAGGTCAGAAAAAAATGTTTAGAAAACATAGAAAGAACTACATTCCTAAGTATCCTTTCAGCCCCAAAACACAGGCATGCCATCAAAAACTGTCTACATTGTATGGGAATAAAACCCTAACCCTAGCTTCGGCTTTTGCTAGTTAGGGTTGGGGTTCAAATATTTATCAAAGACAATTTTCTCAATATTCCACTGATTTGACTGGAAAATGAGCTGCTCTGAATCAAAATATGAGTCTGAAAAGACAATACACCACTGCCTAAACCAAGAGAGTGTAGCGGCAATGCTTGTTAATAAGACAGAATTAAGCGTTGGTATGCTCCTAAAGGAGGCCCCATCTCACCCTCCATCTCTGTGGTGCAGCCACAGAGAAAGAATTCATGCAAGCTGATTTAAGATGTTTTTCTTTTGATAAGAAGCAAGCTCCCAGACGGGGATGCAATTAGCTAAGCCTGGCTATCATGATCAATGGTCATCCACTGGCGCCTATCAGTCTAGGGAGTACCGAATGGACATCTGGACTGCATTCCTAAGTGTCAAGAGTAAGTGACTTATATCTCGCCTTGACTAACCAATCAGGGACTGGTAATACCACGTGGGTCTCCAATGCCCTCCAAACTCTCAACCAATCAGCACACATCTGGGTCTTGATCAAAAAGGGAGCGCAAGCTCAGTTCTGGGCTCTCCTTGGCCATTTTCGCGCATCCTCAGAGACAATCACGTGACAACTGCTGTTGTCTGCAAAAGGACTTGGACTTTGTTCTAAGCGCGAGGCCGAGGATCCCGTACGTACTCAGAATTCTACCAACGTGAATGCTCCGCTTGATCAACGGCAGCCTACAGTTGGACCCTCGTCGACAACCTGAATAGCTTATTCAGAAGCAGCGCTGGACCGGGAACGAACCAGTTTCTTCCCAGGCAAAAGAGTGACTTGTGAGGACTCGCGGTCACACTCTGTGCATAGAGACTTTCTACTAGCCAGCCGGACTGCTGGTAGATCCCCTCGGAGCAACGACTGCCCTGCGCGCCGCAGTTAGATTCCTCCGCCCGTCCTACTCCGAGCTGCACCTCGACTGGTTGGCCGGTAGCCAGAGGACACCGACACAACGCCCATTGGACAACCGCTGGAACAGAGGCTGCAACAGAGCCTGTCAGCTGGTTTGGTGTTCGTGCCGGGAAATTCCAAATCCAAACACAGTGGATAAATAAACCCCATGTTCTACATTGCGTCTCGAGAATTCAATTGTACCTCAACCCAAGTTGTTATCAATTTAATTCATGAGTAATGTATTTACTTCCGAGTTTAGAGTAACAGTGGGTAATAACACTGATTAGCGATTTGGTAACCGAACGATATATATTGACATATATTCTCTGTTGTGTATCTCTTTGTGTTTTCATCTCTTCGAGATTATATACCTTGTATATTGATAACCCTCACAGTAAGGTCTGCCGCTCGTATCCAGGCAGACTAGTATATATTTGGTGCACAGTTTATATTAATAAATGTATCTCGTGTATTGAACCCGTGTGTGTGCGTTGTTAGTTGTTCTGACGATTGATTTTCTAAAAGCCCCAACGAACAACCTCGTGATTACTGCTACAATTGATAATTGTCTCAGTAAACCCATCAAACCACTACAAGAGTGTGTCAGGAGTGGTCAAATTAATTCTTGAAAGGTATTCTTTCATTGGAAATTTCGTGTTGAACGGAGTGCTGAATGAATGTACGTTTAGGCTTAAGTGGCCTAAAAGTCCGAAACAACTAACACATTTTGGCTTTATCTGTTAATATGCCTGTGATTTCAAAACCCATGGCAAGAGTTTAAAAGTTAAATTAGGTTCTTTTGAACTGTTTCTTGTAGGGCAGTTCAGACACCATTCCTTTTTGGGGCAAAGCACTGTATACAGCCATATAGGTCAGAAAAAATGTTTAGAAAACATAGAAAGAACTACATTCCTAAGTATCCTTTCAGCCCTAAAACACAGCCATGCCATCAAAAACTATCTACATTGTATGGGAATAAAACCCTAACCCTAGCTTCGGCTTTTGCTAGTTAGGGTTAGGGTTCAAATATTTCTCAAAGACAATTTTCTCAATATTCCACTGACTTGACTGGAAAATGAGCTTCTCTGAATCAAAATATGAGTCTGAAAAGACAATACACCACTGCCTAAACCAAGAGAGTGTGTCAGGAGTAGTCAAATTAATTCTTGAAAGGTATTCTTTCATTGGAAATTTCGTGTTGAACGGAGTGCTGAATGTATGTACGTTTAGGGCTAAGTGGCCTAAAAGTCCAAAACAACGAATACATTTTCGCTTTATCTGTTAATATGCCTTTGATTTCAAAGCCCATGGTAAGAGTTTAAAAGTAAAATCAGGTTCTTTCGAACTGTTGCTTGTAGGGCAGTTCAGACACCATTCCTTTTTGGGGCAAAGCACTATATACAGCCATATAGGTCAGAAAAAAATGTTTAGAAAACATTGAAAGAACTAAATTCCTAAGTATCTTTTCAGCCCTAAAACACAACGATGCCTTCAAAAACTGTCTACATTGTATGGGAATAAAACCCTAACCCTAGCTTCGGGTTTTCCTAGTTAGGGTTAGGGTTCAAATATTTCTCAAAGACAATTTTCTCAATATTCCACTCATTTGACTGGAAAATGTGCTTCTCTGAATCAAAATATGAGTCTGAAAAGACAATACAGCACTGCCTAAACCAAGAGAGTGTGTCAGGAGTGGTTAAATTAATTCTAGAAAGGTATTCTTTCATTGGAAATTTCGTGTTGAACGGAGTGCTGAATGTATGTACGTTTAGGCCTAAGTGGCCTAAAAGTCCGAAACAACGAATACATTTTTGCTTTATCTGTTAATATGCCTGTGATTTCAAATCCAATAGGCAAGAGTTTAAAAGTAAAATCAGGTTCTTTCGAACTGTTGCTTGTAGGGCAGTTCAGACACCATTCCTTTTTGGGGCAAAGCACTATATACAGCCATATAGGTCAGAAAAAAATGTTTAGAAAACATAGAAAGAACTACACTCCTAAGTATCCTTTCAGCCCCAAAACACAGCCTTGCCATCAAAAACTATCTACATTGTATGGGAATAAAACCCTAACCCTAGCTTCGGCTTTTGCTAGTTAGGGTTAGGGTTGAAATATTTCTCAAAGACAATTTTCTCAATATTCCACTGATTTGACTGGAAAATGAGCTTCTCTGAATCAAAATATGAGTCTGAAAAGACAATACAGCACTGCCTAAACCAAGAGAGTGTGTCAGGAGTGGTCCAATTAATTCTTGAAAGGTATTCTTTCATTGGAAATTTCGTGTTGAACGGAGTGCTGAATGAATGTACGTTTAGGCTTAAGTGGCCTAAAAGTCCGAAACAACTAATACATTTTGGCTTTATCTGTTAATATGCCTGTGATTTCAAAGCCCATGGTAAGAGTTTAAAAGTTAAATCAGGTTCTTTCGAACTGTTGCTTGTAGGGCAGTTCAAACACCATTCGTTTTTGGTGCAAAGCACTATATACAGCCATATAGGTCAGAAAAAAATGTTTAGAAAACATTGAAAGAACTACATTCCTAACTATCTTTTCAGCCCTAAAACACAACCATGCCATCAAAAACTGTCTACATTGTATGGGAATAAAACCCTAACCCTAGCTTCGGGTTTTGCTAGTTAGGGTTAGGGTTCAAATATTGCTCAAAGACAATTTTCTCAATATTCCACTCATTTGACTGGAAAATGTGCTTCTCTGAATCAAAATATGAGTCTGAAAAGACAATACAGCACTGCCTAAACCAAGAGAGTGTGTCAGGAGTGGTCAAATTAATTCTTGAAAGGTATTCTTTCATTGGAAATTTCGTGTTGAACGGAGTGCTGAATGTATGTACGTTTAGGCCTAAGTGGCCTAAAAGTCCGAAACAACGAATACATTTTGGCTTTATCTGTTAATATGCCTGTGATTTCAAAGCCCATAGGCAAGAGTTTAAAAGTAAAATCAGGTTCTTTCGAACTGTTGCTTGTAGGGCAGTTCAGACACCATTCCTTTTTGGGGCAAAGCACTATATACAGCCATATAGGTGTAATGTTTCATAGCCGTTCAGGGACGCCAAATATGTAATCATAGTGGCTCTCTGAAGGCACCAGTTCTGTAGGGTTTGGGAATTTACTGAGACAATTATTAATTGTAGCAGTAAATCACAAAGTTGATTCTTTTGATGGCTTTAGAATCCAACCATGCGACATAACTCAAACAACGCACACACACAGGTACTAATACACGAGGATACATTTATTAATACATAGAATATGCATATAAAACCTAACAGATCTTATCGAGAGGGTTATCAGAATACAAAAGGTATATATTCAGTCAGTTACGAAGTGTTACACATACTGTATCAAGAGGACATACGTTCAGTATATCATTCATTAAGACCGTTTCGTAAATGAACTTGGTTATAACTTCTACATTAGATACTCAAAACAAGTACATAACTCTTAGGAATTAAATTGATATCAACTGGTTGGGATAACAATTGAATTCTCGAGCTGTAATGCATTGAAGTTGAATACTCATCCAATTTCTGGGGATTGAGATCTCCTGCGGGCACAAAGAAACAGTTGCAGGCTTGTTGCTGTCCAATCCGCGCTCTCTGGCTGTGTGCCAGGCTGTGCTGTGCGGCTTGCGACGGTGCGCTGCAGATGCTCACTGACCGGCTAGTTAGTGTTGGCTTTAACTAGCAAAGTTTGTGCACAGGAGAAAAGATGACTGTGGGTCCCAGCAGGTCAGGAAGAGGACCGGTTCGTTCCTGATGAAGCGCTAGTTCTGAATAATTATTCAGCTGTCCACAGTTCTGACCTGTTCACAAGGCCTGCTGCTGGTTACTCTCTGGCAACCTCCACTCTAGACTCTTAGAACAAAGGAAGGTTCTGGCACTCGGACACACTGGCCATTCCGTGGTTGTCCGGGCTGAGTCTCAGGATGGACAGGAAGCGCGCTGCGAGAATGTCCTGCCCTGCACCACAGAGATGAACAGAGAAATGGGGCCTCATTTGGGAAGCTCAGAAACACTTAATTCTGCCTTATTATTAAGCCTCGCCGCTACATATCCCCCCTTTTTGAAGGTCACGAGGTCCTGAGGCGTTGTTGCCTTCAAAACAAAACAGAATTAAGTCATGTCCCTTGCCATTAGAACATTAATCTTAAATGTCCACATTACTCCTCGAGAATTCATACCAGAACCAGCATTGGATGCAAACATTATGAACAACATCTGGAGTATGTATAAACACGGTAGGAGACATTATCTAAGTCTAGGAATTACACATCAGGAAGTTCACTGTCAATATCTGATACCTCTGTAGGCAGATATTTGGGAAGAAGTAACTTCCTTTCTTTTGACATGCTACCTTTGACTCATTCGTACTACCCGGAGTACATCTTGATGTAAGAGTACAGCATTCAGAGTACATCCAGTCATGATCCAGCTACCCAGCAGTAGTGTTACAATAACAACAGTTCCTGTTCCCAGCCCCCCGATAAACCACAACACCTGTGTTGGGTATCTGCTAGGGTGGTTTGGAGGTTTGTTCCATTAAAGCAAACTCAACTACCTGTACCTCTTCAGGGCTTACTGTTTCTTGGATTTCTATCCAATTCCTTAGTGTGGCACCTGAAGGCATCCACGACCTCAAGTTTGGTCTTATGTTGTCTGGTTCCAGACCGTACAGTGTTAAGTTACCATGCTGTACTATGGCCTCCTCAGGAACTTGCAGGAAAACTATTTGGTTAGGTAGATGCATTGCGGTAGCTGTATCATGCCTGTCACAAGTCATAGTGTCAGTTAAATGTGGTGTGCTGACCAGCCATTTACTTCCCACCTGCTCTTCATGGGGTTCATTAACCTCCCTCTGCTCGTTAGTAGCTTTACACCCTTCATTAGTGAATCGTTTAGACACAGCCAATGGATAGCTTTGGTAGCCATACCCATCTCAAGATTTGGAACCGAATTCAATCTTGGATTGCCTTCTGGGTGAGCTATGAGTGATGGGGTTAATGTCACATACTCCTCTACTGAGAAGAATGGAATCAAGTGGGTTGGAATTTGTGCCGTGGCTAGACTGGCTACAGTGGCACTAAACTCCCTTAACAGGTCTTGTGTCAACATTCTGGCCTGTTGCACACAAGCATAAACCCACTGTATAACACCAACAATCATGTCCACTGTTTGGGGAATAAGGTTTAACCCTGTTGCATAGGAAGTTGCCTGTAGGGTTTTCCCTAAGCTTTCCAACTTTTGCTGCTGTCGATACAGTCTGTCACTACCCTCTGGCATCTCTGACACCTGCCTTCTTGGGACAGTCAGGGTGAGAGTGCCAGTAACAAACAAACCTACCAAAAAGAGCAAATGCACAACAGTGGTGGCAGCAATCAGTCCTCCCAAAAGTCTTTTAGGGTGGCTGATCCCAGTCATCTCCTTCTGAGTGACTGTTGCCTTTCTAAGCTGGCGCAGCGTGTACATGGTGTCTTTCTCAGTATGCCATGTGGCATCCTGGGGACCAACATCCTGGAAATCTGGGGAGATCTGATGCAGCGGCTGATGCTGCTCCTCCATTTCCAGGGCATCTGCTTTTTCGATTTGTTCATGCCTGTGCTCTAGGAAACCTGCAGGGGGCGGTGCAGCGGTGGAGCATGCCTGACCCTCGGCTGAGTGGTCATCTGGAGCACCTGAGTGATCTGGGATTGTTATCCCATTCTCACTGTTCAGGTCCACCCTGCACACCTCCTGATTGAGGAATCCCTCTATCGGCATGTTTACAATCGTTCGCTGGGGGTAGGTGTAGGACACCTGCTCGCTCCCCCCTTCCCTCGCTAGGGGTTCAGGGAGCTGCCCCAGCACTGGGATAGCTAGTTCATTGTCTTTGAACTTACTATCACCCACCAGGCCCATGTCAGTGCAGGCGGGGATTCTGACACCCCTCTTTGCGATGTCCTGCACTGGCAGGCGGGTGACTTGACCATCCAGCTCCAGTCTGGCTGAACCACTGTTGGTCAGACTCAGACTGACAGACTGAGCTGGTGGCTGTAAGAAAACCGGCTCGGCTTTCATTCCCTGTCCCTTCTGGGGGACTGGGTGTGTTGGAAACCCTGCTGTCGAGGCAGGAACAATCAGGTCAGTCTCACTCACTACCTGGTAGTTGTGAGAAATAATGTTACCTGACTGCAGGTTCCCTGGGTCACAGCAGAGGGAATCGGCATTTGGGATCAGGTGTGTCCACAGCGCAGTAGTCTCAGCGTCCAGCTGGACCTCCTGTCTAACCTGTGAATGTTGCACCAGGGGCACCTGGCGGTGGCCCTGCGACAGCTGCTCAAGCAGATCCTCACTAATAGAGGACCTCTCAGGGCTAAGGGTGAGGGCTACATCACCAACCTGCTCTCCTGCCATCTGGATCCCTTCCACCACTGCAGGGTGGTGGTCCTGACCCCTCTTGGGTGCCAGGGTGCACAGGGAAAGCTCCTTTTCATCGCCAGGTGGGGAGATCTGCTCCTCTTTAGGGATGTAAAAGGGGTGTGCTTTACCTGGTGGATCAGGCGGCTGCTTGGAGCACCGCTCCTGTGGCAGGGAGGCAGTTGTGACCTCAGCCGGGACACGACTTCCCTGTATTTCCGGGGAACAAGAAAATATTTTTATTTCTTGTCCAGAGGGAACAGAAGGAATCTTCACAGGCTTCTGTGTTCGGTGGGCACTGTGTGAGCACAGTCTGCCTCTTGGCCCCCCTTTCCTTCTGTACAGAAGGCTTAGGAGCCTTGACCTGTTTCCACACTTTGCCTTTCTGGTGATCCACCAAAGGTTCCACTCTGAGTCGCATGCCCTTTTCTTTTTCAACCCGTTTGAGCTTGCCGTGTGACATCAAACACCTTTCAACCTCAGTGTCAATCAGTGTCTCACTGGGTAAGACATCTCCCATGGCAGCCTTGAGGTAAAAGCTTCCTGCTTTTCCTCTCTGTTTTACTGCCTGCTCTGTGACTTCAGGGGTGGAGTCAGCACTCGCTTGGGAGTGGCCGACCTCATCCAGGCAGGAACCCTTCCGCTCAATCAGATAGACTGAGGGAGTGGGAGGGGGCGGGTCTCCGCCTCCTCCAGTGGAGAGTATCAGCTCATTCACGCTTCCGGCAGCCTTGGGGAGCGGTTGTCCCTGTCCTAATAAAGCTTGTTCAAGCCTGGCCAGGCGGGTGGCTACTGAATCCTTTTGTTCAGCTTTATCTAGCCCTTTTCCTCCCCCGGTGTTCTCATGGCACTTAGGACGCTGGGTGCGGTCCTGTGTGCATGCTTTGGAACGGGGCTTAGCCAGCCCAGGAGCCTGTGCTCCTTCGAGCAGGAGGGAATTAACCCTGCTGGCTCTGACGGCGAACACGGTCGCTTTAGCAGCTTTTTGCTCAGAGCGACTTTGGACATCATACTCCCAGGCTTTCTGCACGAATCTCTTAATATCAGTCATTTTCATGGTCTGTGCATCTGTATGCATTAAGATCATCTTTCTGACTGATGGGTGGAGATTCGCAATGAATAAACCCTTGAAATGTATGTTCTCTTCGCAACCCTTATCATTTCGCCCTGCAAAATAAGTTCGTCTAAGTCTCTCGTAATATTCGCGATGGGACTCTGCTCTCTCGTGCTTAATGTTAAGAGCGGCAGCTATCGCGGCAGTCGGGTCAATAAACGCACTGTATTCATGGATAAGTGCTTGACACAGCTCTTCAAAGTCATTACAGACTTCTTTCATCTGCCTAGCCATCCACTCATGTACAGCTCTGCTGGTAGTTTTCCTGACCAGAAACACTTTCTCCTGTTCTGTGGCGTTTGGCAGGTACTGCAGGGTATACCTGAGGTCCTGAATATAACTCTCGATATTATTCTCTGACACTGCGGGGTCAAATCTCTCTATGTCCTTCGCTAGCTCTCTCAGAGAATGGAGGTTTATTCTCCTAGCTTCTCCGCTGACGGAGATATGACGGAGATCGTGGTCAGACTTGTCACTGCTAGAGAGAGTGCTTAATAGCGACTCGAATTCAGACCTTTTAGCAACCATCGTTAAACTTAAAGAGTATTACTTTTAAGTACGAAATCACAGTTTTACCACAGAAAACCACAAGATCAAGTATGCAATCAACCTGGTAGATTGTAAAAGATCACAAAACACTCAAGCACTGCTTAAAGAGCAAGGGGAACTTTTTCTTTCGGCTTTCAGCACACTGTATTATCGTGTATGAAACCCGCGGCGTTTTATATGAATTATTCCGCTTGGTTGATTCATTTCAGTCTTGCCACGCCGGTCCAGGGACGCCAAAATATGTAATGTTTCATAGCCGTTCAGGGACGCCAAATATGTAATCATAGTGGCTCTCTGAAGGCACCAGTTCTGTAGGGTTTGGGCATTTACTGAGACAATTATTAATTGTAGCAGTAAATCACAAAGTTGATTCTTTTGATGGCTTTAGAATCCAACCATGCGACATAACTCAAACAACGCACACACACAGGTACTAATACACGAGGATACATTTATTAATACATAGAATATGCATATAAAACCTAACAGATCTTATCGAGAGGGTTATCAGAATACAAAAGGTATATATTCAGTCAGTTACGAAGTGTTACACATACTGTATCAAGAGGACATACGTTCAGTATATCATTCATTAAGACCGTTTCGTAAATGAACTTGGTTATAACTTCTACATTAGATACTCAAAACAAGTACATAACTCTTAGGAATTAAATTGATATCAACTGGTTGGGATAACAATTGAATTCTCGAGCTGTAATGCATTGAAGTTGAATACTCATCCAATTTCTGGGGATTCAGATCTCCTGCGGGCACAAAGAAACAGTTGCAGGCTTGTTGCTGTCCAATCCGCGCTCTCTGGCTGTGTGCCAGGCTGTGCTGTGCGGCTTGCGACGGTGCGCTGCAGATGCTCACTGACCGGCTAGTTAGTGTTGGCTTTAACTAGCAAAGTTTGTGCACAGGAGAAAAGATGACTGTGGGTCCCAGCAGGTCAGGAAGAGGACCGGTTCGTTCCTGATGAAGCGCTAGTTCTGAATAATGATTCAGCTGTCCACAGTTCTGACCTGTTCATGAGGCCTGCTGCTGGTTACTCTCTGGCAACCTCCACTCTAGACTCTTAGAACAAAGGAAAGTTCTGGCACTCGGACACACTGGCCGTTCCGTGGTTGTCCGGGCTGAGTCTCAGGATGGACAGGAGGCGCGCTGCGAGAATGTCCTGCCCTTGGGAGCCTTCTGCTCCTGGGCCGTCCTGCCCTGGAATTCTCCTTTGAAGTCCCTTTAGAACAGTCCACAGAATCCTCTCCAGAATCTTACTGAATCTCCCGAATCTTATTGAATCTGAATCTCTCAGGCTCTCTGTGTTGCCTGTTTTTACCTGGAGGAACTTCAGCTCATTCATTGGCTGAAAGTTCCATGGGCATCAGAGTCCCACGTGGGTTACTCAGCCCTACCAGTCCCTGATTGGTTGATCAAGGTGAGATATGAGTCACTTAGTCCTGACACTTAGTAATGCAGTCCAGATGTCCAACTGGCACTCCCTAGACAGATAGGCGCCAATGGATGACCACTGATAATGATAGCCAGGCTTAGCTAAGTGCATCCCCCTTTGGGAGCTGTCCTAGGACCTTAAATCACCCTGCACTAATGGTCTCTCTGTGGCTGCACCACAGAGATGAACAGAGAAATGGGGCCTCATTTGGGAAGCTCAGAAACACTTAATTCTGCCTTATTATTAAGCCTCGCCTCTACATAGGTCAGAAAAAAATGTTTAGAAAACATAGAAAGAACTACAGTCCTAACTATCCTTTCAGCCCCAAAACACAGCCTTGCCATCAAAAACTATCTACATTGTATGGGAATAAAACCCTAACCCTAGCTTCGGCTTTTGCTAGTTAGGGTTAGGGTTCAAATATTTCTCAAAGACAATTTTCTCAATATTCCACTGATTTGACTGGAAAATAAGCTTCTCTGAATCAAAATATGAGTCTGAAAAGACAATACAGCACTGCCTAAACCAAGAGAGTGTGTCAGGAGTGGTCCAATTAATTCTTGAAAGGTATTCTTTCATTGGAAATTTCGTGTTGAAAGGAGTGCTGAATGTATGTACGTTTAGGCCTAAGTGGCCTAAAAGTCCGAAACAACGAATACATTTTGGCTTTATCTGTTAATATGCCTGTGATTTCAAAGCCCATAGGCAAGAGTTTAAAAGTAAAATCAGGTTCTTTCGAACTGTTGCTTGTAGGGCAGTTCAGACACCATTCCTTTTTGGGGCAAAGCACTATATACAGCCATATAGGTCAGAAAAAAATGTTTAGAAAACATAGAAAGAACTACACTCCTAAGTATCCTTTCAGCCCCAAAACACAGCCTTGCCATCAAAAACTATCTACATTGTATGGGAATAAAACCCTAACCCTAGCTTCGGCTTTTGCGAGTTAGGGTTCAAATATTGCTCAAAGACAATTTTCTCAATATTCCACTGATTTGACTGGAAAATGAGCTTCTCTGAATCAAAATATGAGTCTGAGAAGACAATACAGCACTGCCTAAACCAAGAGAGTGTGTCAGGAGTGGTCCAATTAATTCTTGAAAGGTATTCTTTCATTGGAAATTTCGTGTTGAACGGAGTGCTGAATGAATGTACGTTTAGGCTTAAGTGGCCTAAAAGTCCGAAACAACTAATACATTTTGGCTTTATCTGTTAATATGCCTGTGATTTCAAAGCCCATGGTAAGAGTTTAAAAGTTAAATCAGGTTCTTTCGAACTGTTGCTTGTAGGGCAGTTCAAACACCATTCGTTTTTGGTGCAAAGCACTATATACAGCCATATAGGTCAGAAAAAAATATTTAGAAAACATTGAAAGAACTACATTCCTAACTATCTTTTCAGCCCTAAAACACAACCATGCCATCAAAAACTGTCTACATTGTATGGGAATAAAACCCTAACCCTAGCTTCGGGTTTTGCTAGTTAGAGTTAGGGTTCAAATATTTCTCAAAGACAATTTTCTCAATATTCCACTCATTTGACTGGAAAATGTGCTTCTCTGAATCAAAATATGAGTCTGAAAAGACAATACAGCACTGCCTAAACCAAGAGAGTGTGTCAGGAGTGGTCAAATTAATTTTTGAAAGGTATTCTTTCATTGGAAATTTCGTGTTGAACGGAGTGCTGAATGTATGTACGTTTAGGCCTAAGTGGCCTAAAAGTCCGAAACAACGAATACATTTTGGCTTTATCTGTTAATATGCCAGTGATTTCAAAGCCCATAGGCAAGAGTTTAAAAGTAAAATCAGGTTCTTTCGAACTGTTGCTTGTAGGGCAGTTCAGACACCATTCCTTTTTGGGGCAAAGCACTATATACAGCCATATAGGTCAGAAAAAAATGTTTAGAAAACATAGAAAGAACTACACTCCTAAGTATCCTTTCAGCCCCAAAACACAGCCTTGCCATCAAAAACTATCTACATTGTATGGGAAATAAAACCCTAACCCTAGCTTCGGCTTTTGCTAGTTAGGGTTAGGGTTCAAATATTTCTCAAAGACAATTTTCTCAATATTCCACTGATTTGACTGGAAAATGAGCTTCTCTGAATCAAAATATGAGTCTGAAAAGACAATACAGCACTGCCTAAACCAAGAGAGTGTGTCAGGAGTGGTCCAATTAATTCTTGAAAGGTATTCTTTCATTGGAAATTTCGTGTTGAACGGAGTGCTGAATGAATGTACGTTTAGGCTTAAGTGGCCTAAAAGTCCGAAACAACTAATACATTTTGGCTTTATCTGTTAATATGCCTGTGATTTCAAAGCCCATGGTAAGAGTTTAAAAGTTAAATCAGGTTCTTTCGAACTGTTGCTTGTAGGGCAGTTCAAACACCATTCGTTTTTGGTGCAAAGCACTATATACAGCCATATAGGTCAGAAAAAAATATTTAGAAAACATTGAAAGAACTACATTCCTAACTATCTTTTCAGCCCTAAAACACAACCATGCCATCAAAAACTGTCTACATTGTATGGGAATAAAACCCTAACCCTAGCTTCGGGTTTTGCTAGTTAGAGTTAGGGTTCAAATATTTCTCAAAGACAATTTTCTCAATATTCCACTCATTTGACTGGAAAATGTGCTTCTCTGAATCAAAATATGAGTCTGAAAAGACAATACAGCACTGCCTAAACCAAGAGAGTGTGTCAGGAGTGGTCAAATTAATTTTTGAAAGGTATTCTTTCATTGGAAATTTCGTGTTGAACGGAGTGCTGAATGTATGTACGTTTAGGCCTAAGTGGCCTAAAAGTCCGAAACAACGAATACATTTTGGCTTTATCTGTTAATATGCCAGTGATTTCAAAGCCCATAGGCAAGAGTTTAAAAGTAAAATCAGGTTCTGTCGAACTGTTGCTTGTAGGGCAGTTCAGACACCATTCCTTTTTGGGGCAAAGCACTATATACAGCCATATAGGTCAGAAAAAAATGTTTAGTAAACATAGAAAGAACTACATTCCTAAGTATCCTTTCAGCCCCAAAACACAGCCTTGCCATCAAAAACTATCCACATTGTATGGGAATAAAACCCTAACCCTAGCTTCGGCTTTTGCTAGTTAGGGTTAGGGTTCAAATATTTCTCAAAGACAATTTTCTCAATATTCCACTGATTTGACTGGAAAATGAGCTTCTCTGAATCAAAATATGAGTCTGAAAAGACAATACAGCACTGCCTAAACCAAGAGAGTGTGTCAGGAGTGGTCCAATTAATTCTTGAAAGGTATTCTTTCATTGGAAATTTCGTGTTGAACGGAGTGCTGAATGAATGTACGTTTAGGCTTAAGTGGCCTAAAAGTCCGAAACAACTAATACATTTTGGCTTTATCTGTTAATATGCCTGTGATTTCAAAGCCCATGGTAAGAGTTTAAAAGTTAAATCAGGTTCTTTCGAACTGTTGCTTGTAGGGCAGTTCAAACACCATTCCTTTTTGGGGCAAAGCACTATATACAGCCATATAGGTCAGAAAAAAATGTTTAGAAAACATAGAAAGAACTACATTCCTAAGTATCCTTTCAGCCCCAAAACAAAGCCTTGCCATCAAAAACTATCTACATTGTATGGGAATAAAACCCTAACCCTAGCTTCGGCTTTTGCTAGGTAGGGTTAGGGTTCAAATATTTCTCAAAGACAATTTTCTCAATATTCCACTCATTTGACTGGAAAATGTGCTTCTCTGAATCAAAATATGAGTCTGAAAAGACAATACAGCACTGCCTAAACCAAGAGAGTGTGTCAGGAGTGGTCAAATTAATTCTTGAAAGGTATTCTTTCATTGGAAATTTCGTGTTGAACGGAGTGCTGAATGTATGTACGTTTAGGCCTAAGTGGCCTAAAAGTCCAAAACAACGAATACATTTTGGCTTTATCTGTTAATATGCCTGTGATTTCAAAGCCCATAGGCAAGAGTTTAAAAGTAAAATCAGGTTCTTTCGAACTGTTGCTTGTAGGGCAGTTCAGACACCATTCCTTTTTGGGGCAAAGCACTATATACAGCCATATAGGTCAGAAAAAAAAGTTTAGAAAACATAGAAAGAACTACACTCCTAACTATCCTTTCAGCCCCAAAACACAGCCTTGCCATCAAAAACTATCTACATTGTATGGGAATAAAACCCTAACCCTAGCTTCGGCTTTTGATAGTTAGGTTTAGGGTTCAAATATTTCTCAAAGACAATTTTCTCAATATTCCACTGATTTGACTGGAAAATGAGCTTCTCTGAATCAAAATATGAGTCTGAAAAGACAATACAGCACTGCCTAAACCAAGAGAGTGTGTCAGGAGTGGTCAAATTAATTCTTGAAAGGTATTCTTTCATTGGAAATTTCGTGTTGAACGGAGTGCTGAATGTATGTACGTTTAGGCCTAAGTGGCCTAAAAGTCCAAAACAACTAATACATTTTGGCTTTATCTGTTAATATGCCTGTGATTTCAAAGCCCATGGTAAGAGTTTAAAAGTTAAATCAGGTTCTTTCGAACTGTTGCTTGTAGGGCAGTTCAAACACCATTCGTTTTTGGTGCAAAGCACTATATACAGCCATATAGGTCAGAAAAAAATATTTAGAAAACATTGAAAGAACTACATTCCTAACTATCTTTTCAGCCCTAAAACACAACCATGCCATCAAAAACTGTCTAGATTGTATGGGAATAAAACCCTAACCCTAGCTTCGGGTTTTGCTAGTTAGAGTTAGGGTTCAAATATTTCTCAAAGACAATTTTCTCAATATTCCACTCATTTGACTGGAAAATGTGCTTCTCTGAATCAAAATATGAGTCTGAAAAGACAATACAGCACTGCCTAAACCAAGAGAGTGTGTCAGGAGTGGTCAAATTAATTTTTGAAAGGTATTCTTTCATTGGAAATTTCGTGTTGAACGGAGTGCTGAATGTATGTACGTTTAGGCCTAAGTGGCCTAAAAGTCCGAAACAACGAATACATTTTGGCTTTATCTGTTAATATGCCAGTGATTTCAAAGCCCATAGGCAAGAGTTTAAAAGTAAAATCAGGTTCTTTCGAACTGTTGCTTGTAGGGCAGTTCAGACACCATTCCTTTTTGTGGCAAAGCACTATATACAGCCATATAGGTCAGAAAAAAATGTTTAGAAAACATAGAAAGAACTACACTCCTAAGTATCCTTTCAGCCCCAAAACACAGCCTTGCCATCAAAAACTATCTACATTGTATGGGAATAAAACCCTAACCCTAGCTTCGGCTTTTGCTAGTTAGGGTTAGGGTTCAAATATTTCTCAAAGACAATTTTCTCAATATTCCACTGATTTGACTGGAAAATGAGCTTCTCTGAATCAAAATATGAGTCTGAAAAGACAATACAGCACTGCCTAAACCAAGAGAGTGTGTCAGGAGTGGTCCAATTAATTCTTGAAAGGTATTCTTTCATTGGAAATTTCGTGTTGAACGGAGTGCTGAATGAATGTACGTTTAGGCTTAAGTGGCCTAAAAGTCCGAAACAACTAATACATTTTGGCTTTATCTGTTAATATGCCTGTGATTTCAAAGCCCATGGTAAGAGTTTAAAAGTAAAATCAGGTTCTTTCGAACTGTTGCTTGTAGGGCAGTTCAGACACCATTCCTTTTTGGGGCAAAGCACTATATACAGCCATATAGGTCAGAAAAAAATGTTTAGTAAACATAGAAAGAACTACATTCCTAAGTATCCTTTCAGCCCCAAAACACAGCCTTGCCATCAAAAATTATCTACATTGTATGGGAATAAAACCCTAACCCTAGCTTCGGGTTTTGCTAGTTATGGTTAGGGTTCAAATATTTCTCAAAGACAATTTTCTCAATATTCCACTGATTTGACTGGAAAATGAGCTTCTCTGAATCAAAATATGAGTCTGAAAAGACAATACAGCACTGCCTAAACCAAGAGAGTGTGTCAGGAGTGGTCCAATTAATTCTTGAAAGGTATTCTTTCATTGGAAATTTCGTGTTGAACGGAGTGCTGAATGAATGTACGTTTAGGCTTAAGTGGCCTAAAAGTCCGAAACAACTCATACATTTTGGCTTTATCTGTTAATATGCCTGTGATTTCAAAGCCCATGGTAAGAGTTTAAAAGTTAAATCAGGTTCTTTCGAACTGTTGCTTGTAGGGCAGTTCAGACACCATTCCTTTTTGGGGCAAAGCACTATATACAGCCATATAGGTCAGAAAAAAATGTTTAGAAAACATAGAAAGAACTACATTCCTAAGTATCCTTTCAGCCCCAAAACACAGCCTTGCCATCAAAAACTATCCACATTGTATGGGAATAAAAACCCTAACCCTAGCTTCGGGTTTTGCTAGTTAGGGTTAGGGTTCAAATATTTCTCAAAGACAATTTTCTCAATATTCCACTGATTTGACTGGAAAATGAGCTTCTCTGAATCAAAATATGAGTCTGAAAAGACAATACAGCACTGCCTAAACCAAGAGAGTGTGTCAGGAGTGGTCCAATTAATTCTTGAAAGGTATTCTTTCATTGGAAATTTCGTGTTGAACGGAGTGCTGAATGAATGTACGTTTAGGCTTAAGTGGCCTAAAAGTCCGAAACAACTAATACATTTTGGCTTTATCTGTTAATATGCCTGTGATTTCAAAGCCCATGGTAAGAGTTTAAAAGTTAAATCAGGTTCTTTCGAACTGTTGCTTGTAGGGCAGTTCAAACACCATTCGTTTTTGGGGCAAAGCACTATATACAGCCATATAGGTCAGAAAAAAATGTTTAGAAAACATTGAAAGAACTACATTCCTAAGTATCTTTTCAGCCCTAAAACACAACCATGCCATCAAAAACTGTCTACATTTTATGGGAATAAAACCCTAACCCTAGCTTCGGGTTTTGCTAGTTAGGGTTAGGGTTCAAATATTTCTCAAAGACAATTTTCTCAATATTCCACTGATTTGACTGGAAAATGAGCTTCTCTGAATCAAAATATGAGTCTGAAAAGACAATACAGCACTGCCTAAACCAAGAGAGTGTGTCAGGAGTGGTCAAATTAATTCTTGAAAGGTATTCTTTCATTGGAAATTTCGTGTTGAACGGAGTGCTGAATGTATGTACGTTTAGGCCTAAGTGGCCTAAAAGTCCAAAACAACGAATACATTTTGGCTTTATCTGTTAATATGCCTGTGATTTCAAAGCCCATAGGCAAGAGTTTAAAAGTAAAATCAGGTTCTTTCGAACTGTTGCTTGTAGGGCAGTTCAGACACCATTCCTTTTTGGGGCAAAGCACTATATACAGCCATATAGGTCAGAAAAAAAAGTTTAGAAAACATAGAAAGAACTACACTCCTAACTATCCTTTCAGCCCCAAAACACAGCCTTGCCATCAAAAACTATCTACATTGTATGGGAATAAAACCCTAACCCTAGCTTCGGCTTTTGATAGTTAGGTTTAGGGTTCAAATATTTCTCAAAGACAATTTTCTCAATATTCCACTGATTTGACTGGAAAATGAGCTTCTCTGAATCAAAATATGAGTCTGAAAAGACAATACAGCACTGCCTAAACCAAGAGAGTGTGTCAGGAGTGGTCAAATTAATTCTTGAAAGGTATTCTTTCATTGGAAATTTCGTGTTGAACGGAGTGCTGAATGTATGTACGTTTAGGCCTAAGTGGCCTAAAAGTCCAAAACAACTAATACATTTTGGCTTTATCTGTTAATATGCCTGTGATTTCAAAGCCCATGGTAAGAGTTTAAAAGTTAAATCAGGTTCTTTCGAACTGTTGCTTGTAGGGCAGTTCAAACACCATTCGTTTTTGGTGCAAAGCACTATATACAGCCATATAGGTCAGAAAAAAATATTTAGAAAACATTGAAAGAACTACATTCCTAACTATCTTTTCAGCCCTAAAACACAACCATGCCATCAAAAACTGTCTACATTGTATGGGAATAAAACCCTAACCCTAGCTTCGGGTTTTGCTAGTTAGAGTTAGGGTTCAAATATTTCTCAAAGACAATTTTCTCAATATTCCACTCATTTGACTGGAAAATGTGCTTCTCTGAATCAAAATATGAGTCTGAAAAGACAATACAGCACTGCCTAAACCAAGAGAGTGTGTCAGGAGTGGTCAAATTAATTTTTGAAAGGTATTCTTTCATTGGAAATTTCGTGTTGAACGGAGTGCTGAATGTATGTACGTTTAGGCCTAAGTGGCCTAAAAGTCCGAAACAACGAATACATTTTGGCTTTATCTGTTAATATGCCAGTGATTTCAAAGCCCATAGGCAAGAGTTTAAAAGTAAAATCAGGTTCTTTCGAACTGTTGCTTGTAGGGCAGTTCAGACACCATTCCTTTTTGTGGCAAAGCACTATATACAGCCATATAGGTCAGAAAAAAATGTTTAGAAAACATAGAAAGAACTACACTCCTAAGTATCCTTTCAGCCCCAAAACACAGCCTTGCCATCAAAAACTATCTACATTGTATGGGAATAAAACCCTAACCCTAGCTTCGGCTTTTGCTAGTTAGGGTTAGGGTTCAAATATTTCTCAAAGACAATTTTCTCAATATTCCACTGATTTGACTGGAAAATGAGCTTCTCTGAATCAAAATATGAGTCTGAAAAGACAATACAGCACTGCCTAAACCAAGAGAGTGTGTCAGGAGTGGTCCAATTAATTCTTGAAAGGTATTCTTTCATTGGAAATTTCGTGTTGAACGGAGTGCTGAATGAATGTACGTTTAGGCTTAAGTGGCCTAAAAGTCCGAAACAACTAATACATTTTGGCTTTATCTGTTAATATGCCTGTGATTTCAAAGCCCATGGTAAGAGTTTAAAAGTTAAATCAGGTTCTTTCGAACTGTTGCTTGTAGGGCAGTTCAAACACCATTCGTTTTTGGTGCAAAGCACTATATACAGCCATATAGGTCAGAAAAAAATATTTAGAAAACATTGAAAGAACTACATTCCTAACTATCTTTTCAGCCCTAAAACACAACCATGCCATCAAAAACTGTCTACATTGTATGGGAATAAAACCCTAACCCTAGCTTCGGGTTTTGCTAGTTAGAGTTAGGGTTCAAATATTTCTCAAAGACAATTTTCTCAATATTCCACTCATTTGACTGGAAAATGTGCTTCTCTGAATCAAAATATGAGTCTGAAAAGACAATACAGCACTGCCTAAACCAAGAGAGTGTGTCAGGAGTGGTCAAATTAATTTTTGAAAGGTATTCTTTCATTGGAAATTTCGTGTTGAACGGAGTGCTGAATGTATGTACGTTTAGGCCTAAGTGGCCTAAAAGTCCGAAACAACGAATACATTTTGGCTTTATCTGTTAATATGCCAGTGATTTCAAAGCCCATAGGCAAGAGTTTAAAAGTAAAATCAGGTTCTTTCGAACTGTTGCTTGTAGGGCAGTTCAGACACCATTCCTTTTTGGGGCAAAGCACTATATACAGCCATATAGGTCAGAAGAAAATGTTTAGTAAACATAGAAAGAACTACATTCCTAAGTATCCTTTCAGCCCCAAAACACAGCCTTGCCATCAAAAATTATCTACATTGTATGGGAATAAAACCCTAACCCTAGCTTCGGGTTTTGCTAGTTAGGGTTAGGGTTCAAATATTTCTCAAAGACAATTTTCTCAATATTCCACTGATTTGACTGGAAAATGAGCTTCTCTGAATCAAAATATGAGTCTGAAAAGACAATACAGCACTGCCTAAACCAAGAGAGTGTGTCAGGAGTGGTCCAATTAATTCTTGAAAGGTATTCTTTCATTGGAAATTTCGTGTTGAACGGAGTGCTGAATGAATGTACGTTTAGGCTTAAGTGGCCTAAAAGTCCGAAACAACTCATACATTTTGGCTTTATCTGTTAATATGCCTGTGATTTCAAAGCCCATGGTAAGAGTTTAAAAGTTAAATCAGGTTCTTTCGAACTGTTGCTTGTAGGGCAGTTCAGACACCATTCCTTTTTGGGGCAAAGCACTATATACAGCCATATAGGTCAGAAAAAAATGTTTAGAAAACATAGAAAGAACTACATTCCTAAGTATCCTTTCAGCCCCAAAACACAGCCTTGCCATCAAAAACTATCCACATTGTATGGGAATAAAAACCCTAACCCTAGCTTCGGGTTTTGCTAGTTAGGGTTAGGGTTCAAATATTTCTCAAAGACAATTTTCTCAATATTCCACTGATTTGACTGGAAAATGAGCTTCTCTGAATCAAAATATGAGTCTGAAAAGACAATACAGCACTGCCTAAACCAAGAGAGTGTGTCAGGAGTGGTCCAATTAATTCTTGAAAGGTATTCTTTCATTGGAAATTTCGTGTTGAACGGAGTGCTGAATGAATGTACGTTTAGGCTTAAGTGGCCTAAAAGTCCGAAACAACTAATACATTTTGGCTTTATCTGTTAATATGCCTGTGATTTCAAAGCCCATGGTAAGAGTTTAAAAGTTAAATCAGGTTCTTTCGAACTGTTGCTTGTAGGGCAGTTCAAACACCATTCGTTTTTGGGGCAAAGCACTATATACAGCCATATAGGTCAGAAAAAAATGTTTAGAAAACATTGAAAGAACTACATTCCTAAGTATCTTTTCAGCCCTAAAACACAACCATGCCATCAAAAACTGTCTACATTTTATGGGAATAAAACCCTAACCCTAGCTTCGGGTTTTGCTAGTTAGGGTTAGGGTTCAAATATTTCTCAAAGACAATTTTCTCAATATTCCACTCATTTGACTGGAAAATGTGCTTCTCTGAATCAAAATATGAGTCTGAAAAGACAATACAGCACTGCCTAAACCAAGAGAGTGTGTCAGGAGTGGTCAAATTAATTTTTGAAAGGTATTCTTTCATTGGAAATTTCGTGTTGAACGGAGTGCTGAATGTATGTACTTTTAGGCCTAAGTGGCCTAAAAGTCCGAAACAACGAATACATTTTGGCTTTATCTGTTAATATGCCAGTGACTTCAAAGCCCATAGGCAAGAGTTTAAAAGTAAAATCAGGTTCTTTCGAACTGTTGCTTGTAGGGCAGTTCAGACACCATTCCTTTTTGGGGCAAAGCACTATATACAGCCATATAGGTCAGAAAAAAATGTTTAGAAAACATAGAAAGAACTACACTCCTAAGTATCCTTTCAGCCCCAAAACACAGCCTTGCCATCAAAAACTATCTACATTGTATGGGAATAAAACCCTAACCCTAGCTTCGGCTTTTGCTAGTAAGGGTTAGGGTTCAAATATTTCTCAAAGACAATTTTCTCAATATTCCACTGATTTGACTGGAAAATGAGCTTCTCTGAATCAAAATATGAGTCTGAAAAGACAATACAGCACTGCCTAAACCAAGAGAGTGTGTCAGGAGTGGTCCAATTAATTCTTGAAAGGTATTCTTTCATTGTAAATTTCGTGTTGAACGGAGTGCTGAATGAATGTACGTTTAGGCTTAAGTGGCCTAAAAGTCCGAAACAACTAATACATTTTGGCTTTATCTGTTAATATGCCTGTGATTTCAAAGCCCATGGTAAGAGTTTAAAAGTTAAATCAGGTTCTTTCGAACTGTTGCTTGTAGGGCAGTTCAGACACCATTCCTTTTTGGGGCAAAGCACTATATACAGCCATATAGGTCAGAAAAAAATGTTTAGAAAACATAGAAAGAACTACATTCCTAAGTATCCTTTCAGCCCCAAAACACAGCCTTGCCATCAAAAACTATCCACATTGTATGGGAATAAAAACCCTAACCCTAGCTTCGGGTTTTGCTAGTTAGGGTTAGGGTTCAAATATTTCTCAAAGACAATTTTCTCAATATTCCACTGATTTGACTGGAAAATGAGCTTCTCTGAATCAAAATATGAGTCTGAAAAGACAATACAGCACTGCCTAAACCAAGAGAGTGTGTCAGGAGTGGTCCAATTAATTCTTGAAAGGTATTCTTTCATTGGAAATTTCGTGTTGAACGGAGTGCTGAATGAATGTACGTTTAGGCTTAAGTGGCCTAAAAGTCCGAAACAACTAACACATTTTGGCTTTATCTGTTAATATGCCTGTGATTTCAAAGCCCATGGTAAGAGTTTAAAAGTTAAATCAGGTTCTTTCGAACTGTTGCTTGTAGGGCAGTTCAAACACCATTCGTTTTTGGTGCAAAGCACTATATACAGCCATATAGGTCAGAAAAAAATATTTAGAAAACATTGAAAGAACTACATTCCTAACTATCTTTTCAGCCCTAAAACACAACCATGCCATCAAAAACTGTCTACATTGTATGGGAATAAAACCCTAACCCTAGCTTCGGGTTTTGCTAGTTAGAGTTAGGGTTCAAATATTTCTCAAAGACAATTTTCTCAATATTCCACTCATTTGACTGGAAAATGTGCTTCTCTGAATCAAAATATGAGTCTGAAAAGACAATACAGCACTGCCTAAACCAAGAGAGTGTGTCAGGAGTGGTCAAATTAATTTTTGAAAGGTATTCTTTCATTGGAAATTTCGTGTTGAACGGAGTGCTGAATGTATGTACGTTTAGGCCTAAGTGGCCTAAAAGTCCGAAACAACGAATACATTTTGGCTTTATCTGTTAATATGCCAGTGATTTCAAAGCCCATAGGCAAGAGTTTAAAAGTAAAATCAGGTTCTTTCGAACTGTTGCTTGTAGGGCAGTTCAGACACCATTCCTTTTTGGGGCAAAGCACTATATACAGCCATATAGGTCAGAAAAAAATGTTTAGTAAACATAGAAAGAACTACATTCCTAAGTATCCTTTCAGCCCCAAAACACAGCCTTGCCATCAAAAACTATCTACATTGTATGGGAATAAAACCCTAACCCTAGCTTCGGGTTTTGCTAGTTAGGGTTAGGGTTGAAATATTTCTCAAAGACAATTTTCTCAATATTCCACTGATTTGACTGGAAAATGAGCTTCTCTGAATCAAAATATGAGTCTGAAAAGACAATACAGCACTGCCTAAACCAAGAGAGTGTGTCAGGAGTGGTCCAATTAATTCTTGAAAGGTATTCTTTCATTGGAAATTTCGTGTTGAACGGAGTGCTGAATGAATGTACGTTTAGGCTTAAGTGGCCTAAAAGTCCGAAACAACTAATACATTTTGGCTTTATCTGTTAATATGCCTGTGATTTCAAAGCCCATGGTAAGAGTTTAAAAGTTAAATCAGGTTCTTTCGAACTGTTGCTTGTAGGGCAGTTCAGACACCATTCCTTTTTGGGGCAAAGCACTATATACAGCCATATAGGTCAGAAAAAAATGTTTAGAAAACATAGAAAGAACTACATTCCTAAGTATCCTTTCAGCCCCAAAACACAGCCTTGCCATCAAAAACTATCCACATTGTATGGGAATAAAAACCCTAACCCTAGCTTCGGGTTTTGCTAGTTAGGGTTAGGGTTCAAATATTTCTCAAAGACAATTTTCTCAATATTCCACTGATTTGACTGGAAAATGAGCTTCTCTGAATCAAAATATGAGTCTGAAAAGACAATACAGCACTGCCTAAACCAAGAGAGTGTGTCAGGAGTGGTCCAATTAATTCTTGAAAGGTATTCTTTCATTGGAAATTTCGTGTTGAACGGAGTGCTGAATGAATGTACGTTTAGGCTTAAGTGGCCTAAAAGTCCGAAACAACTAATACATTTTGGCTTTATCTGTTAATATGCCTGTGATTTCAAAGCCCATGGTAAGAGTTTAAAAGTTAAATCAGGTTCTTTCGAACTGTTGCTTGTAGGGCAGTTCAAACACCATTCGTTTTTGGGGCAAAGCACTATATACAGCCATATAGGTCAGAAAAAAATGTTTAGAAAACATTGAAAGAACTACATTCCTAAGTATCTTTTCAGCCCTAAAACACAACCATGCCATCAAAAACTGTCTACATTTTATGGGAATAAAACCCTAACCCTAGCTTCGGGTTTTGCTAGTTAGGGTTAGGGTTCAAATATTTCTCAAAGACAATTTTCTCAATATTCCACTCATTTGACTGGAAAATGTGCTTCTCTGAATCAAAATATGAGTCTGAAAAGACAATACAGCACTGCCTAAACCAAGAGAGTGTGTCAGGAGTGGTCAAATTAATTTTTGAAAGGTATTCTTTCATTGGAAATTTCGTGTTGAACGGAGTGCTGAATGTATGTACGTTTAGGCCTAAGTGGCCTAAAAGTCCGAAACAACGAATACATTTTGGCTTTATCTGTTAATATGCCAGTGACTTCAAAGCCCATAGGCAAGAGTTTAAAAGTAAAATCAGGTTCTTTCGAACTGTTGCTTGTAGGGCAGTTCAGACACCATTCCTTTTTGTGGCAAAGCACTATATACAGCCATATAGGTCAGAAAAAAATGTTTAGAAAACATAGAAAGAACTACACTCCTAAGTATCCTTTCAGCCCCAAAACACAGCCTTGCCATCAAAAACTATCTACATTGTATGGGAATAAAACCCTAACCCTAGCTTCGGCTTTTGCTAGTAAGGGTTAGGGTTCAAATATTTCTCAAAGACAATTTTCTCAATATTCCACTGATTTGACTGGAAAATGAGCTTCTCTGAATCAAAATATGAGTCTGAAAAGACAATACAGCACTGCCTAAACCAAGAGAGTGTGTCAGGAGTGGTCCAATTAATTCTTGAAAGGTATTCTTTCATTGGAAATTTCGTGTTGAACGGAGTGCTGAATGAATGTACGTTTAGGCTTAAGTGGCCTAAAAGTCCGAAACAACTAATACATTTTGGCTTTATCTGTTAATATGCCTGTGATTTCAAAGCCCATGGTAAGAGTTTAAAAGTTAAATCAGGTTCTTTCGAACTGTTGCTTGTAGGGCAGTTCAGACACCATTCCTTTTTGGGGCAAAGCACTATATACAGCCATATAGGTCAGAAAAAAATGTTTAGAAAACATAGAAAGAACTACATTCCTAAGTATCCTTTCAGCCCCAAAACACAGCCTTGCCATCAAAAACTATCCACATTGTATGGGAATAAAAACCCTAACCCTAGCTTCGGGTTTTGCTAGTTAGGGTTAGGGTTCAAATATTTCTCAAAGACAATTTTCTCAATATTCCACTGATTTGACTGGAAAATGAGCTTCTCTGAATCAAAATATGAGTCTGAAAAGACAATACAGCACTGCCTAAACCAAGAGAGTGTGTCAGGAGTGGTCCAATTAATTCTTGAAAGGTATTCTTTCATTGGAAATTTCGTGTTGAACGGAGTGCTGAATGAATGTACGTTTAGGCTTAAGTGGCCTAAAAGTCCGAAACAACTAATACATTTTGGCTTTATCTGTTAATATGCCTGTGATTTCAAAGCCCATGGTAAGAGTTTAAAAGTTAAATCAGGTTCTTTCGAACTGTTGCTTGTAGGGCAGTTCAAACACCATTCGTTTTTGGGGCAAAGCACTATATACAGCCATATAGGTCAGAAAAAAATGTTTAGAAAACATTGAAAGAACTACATTCCTAAGTATCTTTTCAGCCCTAAAACACAACCATGCCATCAAAAACTGTCTACATTTTATGGGAATAAAACCCTAACCCTAGCTTCGGGTTTTGCTAGTTAGGGTTAGGGTTCAAATATTTCTCAAAGACAATTTTCTCAATATTCCACTCATTTGACTGGAAAATGTGCTTCTCTGAATCAAAATATGAGTCTGAAAAGACAATACAGCACTGCCTAAACCAAGAGAGTGTGTCAGGAGTGGTCAAATTAATTTTTGAAAGGTATTCTTTCATTGGAAATTTCGTGTTGAACGGAGTGCTGAATGTATGTACGTTTAGGCCTAAGTGGCCTAAAAGTCCGAAACAACGAATACATTTTGGCTTTATCTGTTAATATGCCAGTGACTTCAAAGCCCATAGGCAAGAGTTTAAAAGTAAAATCAGGTTCTTTTGAACTGTTTCTTGTAGGGCAGTTCAGACACCATTCCTCTTTGGGGCAAAGCACTGTATACAGCCATATATGTAAAAAAAAATGTTTAGAAAGCATTGAAAGAACTACATTCCTAAGTATCCTTTCAGCCCTAAAACACAACCATGCCATCAAATACTGTCAACATTGTATGGGAATAAAACACTAACCCTAGCTTCGGGTTTTGCTAGTTAGGGTTAGGGTTCAAATATTTCTCAAAGAGAATTTTCTTAATTTTCCACTGATTTGACTGGAAAATGAGCTTCTCTGAATCAAAATATGAGTCTGAAAAGACAATACAGCACTGCCTAAACCAAGAGAGTGTGTCAGGAGTGGTCCAATTAATTCTTGAAAGGTATTCTTTCATTGGAAATTTCGTGTTGAACGGAGTGCTGAATGTATGTACGTTTAGGCCTAAGTGGCCTAAAAGTCCGAAACAACTAATACATTTTGGCTTTATCTGTTAATATGCCTGTGATTTCAAAGCCCATGGTAAGAGTTTAAAAGTTAAATCAGGTTCTTTCGAACTGTTGCTTGTAGGGCAGTTCAAACACCATTCGTTTTTGGGGCAAAGCACTATATACAGCCATATAGGTCAGAAAAAAATGTTCAGAAAATATTGAAAGAACTACATTCCTAAGTATCTTTTCAGCCCTAAAACCCAACCATGCCATCAAAAACTGTCTACATTGTATGGGAATAATACCCTAACCCTAGCTTCGGGTTTTGCTAGTTAGGGTTAGGGTTCAAATATTTCTCAAAGACAATTTTCTCAATATTCCACTCATTTGACTGGAAAATGTGCTTCTCTGAATCAAAATATGAGTCTGAAAAGACAATACAGCACTGCCTAAACCAAGAGAGTGTGTCAGGAGTGGTCAAATTAATTTTTGAAAGGTATTCTTTCATTGGAAATTTCGTGTTGAACGGAGTGCTGAATGTATGTACGTTTAGGCCTAAGTGGCCTAAAAGTCCGAAACAACGAATACATTTTGGCTTTATCTGTTAATATGCCAGTGACTTCAAAGCCCATAGGCAAGAGTTTAAAAGTAAAATCAGGTTCTTTCGAACTGTTGCTTGTAGGGCAGTTCAGACACCATTCCTTTTTGGGGCAAAGCACTATATACAGCCATATAGGTCAGAAAAAAATGTTTAGAAAACATAGAAAGAACTACACTCCTAAGTATCCTTTCAGCCCCAAAACACAGCCTTGCCATCAAAAACTATCTACATTGTATGGGAATAAAACCCTAACCCTAGCTTCGGCTTTTGCTAGTAAGGGTTAGGGTTCAAATATTTCTCAAAGACAATTTTCTCAATATTCCACTGATTTGACTGGAAAATGAGCTTCTCTGAATCAAAATATGAGTCTGAAAAGACAATACAGCACTGCCTAAACCAAGAGAGTGTGTCAGGAGTGGTCCAATTAATTCTTGAAAGGTATTCTTTCATTGGAAATTTCGTGTTGAACGGAGTGCTGAATGAATGTACGTTTAGGCTTAAGTGGCCTAAAAGTCCGAAACAACTAATACATTTTGGCTTTATCTGTTAATATGCCTGTGATTTCAAAGCCCATGGTAAGAGTTTAAAAGTTAAATCAGGTTCTTTCGAACTGTTGCTTGTAGGGCAGTTCAGACACCATTCCTTTTTGGGGCAAAGCACTATATACAGCCATATAGGTCAGAAAAAAATGTTTAGAAAACATAGAAAGAACTACATTCCTAAGTATCCTTTCAGCCCCAAAACACAGCCTTGCCATCAAAAACTATCCACATTGTATGGGAATAAAAACCCTAACCCTAGCTTCGGGTTTTGCTAGTTAGGGTTAGGGTTCAAATATTTCTCAAAGACAATTTTCTCAATATTCCACTGATTTGACTGGAAAATGAGCTTCTCTGAATCAAAATATGAGTCTGAAAAGACAATACAGCACTGCCTAAACCAAGAGAGTGTGTCAGGAGTGGTCCAATTAATTCTTGAAAGGTATTCTTTCATTGGAAATTTCGTGTTGAACGGAGTGCTGAATGAATGTACGTTTAGGCTTAAGTGGCCTAAAAGTCCGAAACAACTAATACATTTTGGCTTTATCTGTTAATATGCCTGTGATTTCAAAGCCCATGGTAAGAGTTTAAAAGTTAAATCAGGTTCTTTCGAACTGTTGCTTGTAGGGCAGTTCAAACACCATTCGTTTTTGGGGCAAAGCACTATATACAGCCATATAGGTCAGAAAAAAATGTTTAGAAAACATTGAAAGAACTACATTCCTAAGTATCTTTTCAGCCCTAAAACACAACCATGCCATCAAAAACTGTCTACATTTTATGGGAATAAAACCCTAACCCTAGCTTCGGGTTTTGCTAGTTAGGGTTAGGGTTCAAATATTTCTCAAAGACAATTTTCTCAATATTCCACTCATTTGACTGGAAAATGTGCTTCTCTGAATCAAAATATGAGTCTGAAAAGACAATACAGCACTGCCTAAACCAAGAGAGTGTGTCAGGAGTGGTCAAATTAATTTTTGAAAGGTATTCTTTCATTGGAAATTTCGTGTTGAACGGAGTGCTGAATGTATGTACGTTTAGGCCTAAGTGGCCTAAAAGTCCGAAACAACGAATACATTTTGGCTTTATCTGTTAATATGCCAGTGACTTCAAAGCCCATAGGCAAGAGTTTAAAAGTAAAATCAGGTTCTTTTGAACTGTTTCTTGTAGGGCAGTTCAGACACCATTCCTCTTTGGGGCAAAGCACTGTATACAGCCATATATGTAAAAAAAAATGTTTAGAAAGCATTGAAAGAACTACATTCCTAAGTATCCTTTCAGCCCTAAAACACAACCATGCCATCAAATACTGTCAACATTGTATGGGAATAAAACACTAACCCTAGCTTCGGGTTTTGCTAGTTAGGGTTAGGGTTCAAATATTTCTCAAAGAGAATTTTCTTAATTTTCCACTGATTTGACTGGAAAATGAGCTTCTCTGAATCAAAATATGAGTCTGAAAAGACAATACAGCACTGCCTAAACCAAGAGAGTGTGTCAGGAGTGGTCCAATTAATTCTTGAAAGGTATTCTTTCATTGGAAATTTCGTGTTGAACGGAGTGCTGAATGTATGTACGTTTAGGCCTAAGTGGCCTAAAAGTCCGAAACAACTAATACATTTTGGCTTTATCTGTTAATATGCCTGTGATTTCAAAGCCCATGGTAAGAGTTTAAAAGTTAAATCAGGTTCTTTCGAACTGTTGCTTGTAGGGCAGTTCAAACACCATTCGTTTTTGGGGCAAAGCACTATATACAGCCATATAGGTCAGAAAAAAATGTTCAGAAAATATTGAAAGAACTACATTCCTAAGTATCTTTTCAGCCCTAAAACCCAACCATGCCATCAAAAACTGTCTACATTGTATGGGAATAATACCCTAACCCTAGCTTCGGGTTTTGCTAGTTAGGGTTAGGGTTCAAATATTTCTCAAAGACAATTTTCTCAATATTCCACTCATTTGACTGGAAAATGTGCTTCTCTGAATCAAAATATGAGTCTGAAAAGACAATACAGCACTGCCTAAACCAAGAGAGTGTGTCAGGAGTGGTCAAATTAATTTTTGAAAGGTATTCTTTCATTGGAAATTTCGTGTTGAACGGAGTGCTGAATGTATGTACGTTTAGGCCTAAGTGGCCTAAAAGTCCGAAACAACGAATACATTTTTGCTTTATCTGTTAATATGCCTGTGATTTCAAAGCCCATAGGCAAGAGTTTAAAAGTAAAATCAGGTTCTTTCGAACTGTTGCTTGTAGGGCAGTTCAGACACCATTCCTTTTTGGGGCAAAGCACTATATACAGCCATATAGGTCAGAAAAAAATGTTTAGAAAACATAGAAAGAACTACATTCCTAAGTATCCTTTCAGCCCCAAAACACAGCCTTGCCATCAAAAACTATCTACATTGTATGGGAATAAAACCCTAACCCTAGCTTCGGCTTTTGCTAGATAGGGTTAGGGTTCAAATATTTATCAAAGACAATTTTCTCAATATTCCACTCATTTGACTGGAAACTGTGCTTCTCTGAATCAAAATATGAGACTGAAAAGCCAATACAGCACTGCCTAAACCAAGAGAGTGTGTCAGGAGTGGTCAAATTAATTCTTGAAAGGTATGCTTTCATTGGAAATTTTGTGTTGAACGGAGTGCTGAATGAATGTATGTTTAGGGTTAATTGGCCTAAAAGTCCGAAACACCTTATTCATTTTGACTTTATCTGTTAATATGCCTGTGATTTCAAAGCCTATGGCAAGAGCCTAAACGTTAAATCAGGTTTTTTCGAACTGTTGCTGTTAGGGCAGTTCAAACACCATTCCTTTTGGGGGCAAAGCACTATATAGAGCAATATAGCTCAGAAAAAAATGTTTAGAAAACATTGAAAGAACTACATTCCTAAGTTTCCTTTCAGCCCCAAAACACAGCCATGCCATCAAAAACTGTCTACATTGTATGGGAATAAAACCCTAAACCTAGCTTCGGGTTTTGCTAGATAGGGTTAGAGTTCAAATATTTGTCAAAGAATTTTCTCAATATTCCACTCATTTGACTGAAAAATGTGCTTCTCTGAATCAAAATATGAGTCTGAAAAGACAATACAGCACTGCCTAAACCAAGAGAGTGTGTCAGGAGTGGTCACATTAATTCTTGAAAGGTATTCTTTCATTGGAAATTTCGTGTTAAACGGAGTGCTGAATGAATGTACGTTTAGGCCTAAGTGGCCTAAAAGTCCGAAACAACTAATACATTTTGGCTTTATCTGTTAATATGCCTGTGATTTCAAAACCCATGGCAAGAGCTTAAAAGTTAAATTAGGTTCTTTTGAACTGTTTCTTGTAGAGCAGTTCAGACACCATTCCTCTTTGGGGAAAAGCACTGTATACAGCCATATATGTAAAAAAAAAATGTTTAGAAAGCATTGAAAGAACTACATTCCTAAGTATCCATTCAGCCCTAAAACACAACCATGCCATCAAATACTGTCTACATTGTATGGGAATCGAACACTAACCCTAGCTTCGGGTTTTGCTAGTTAGGGTTAGGGTTCAAATATTTCTCAAAGAGAATTTTCTTAATATTCCACTGATTTGACTGGAAAATGAGCTTCTCTGAATCAAAATATGAGTCTGAAAAGACAATACAGCACTGCCTAAACCAAGAGAGTGTGTCAGGAGTGGTCAAATTAATTCTTGAAAGGTATGCTTTCATTGGAAATTTTGTGTTGAACGGAGTGCTGAACGAATGTATGTTTAGGATTAATTGGCCTAAAAGTCCGAAACACCTAATTCATTTTGACTTTATCTGTTAATATGCCTGTGATTTCAAAGCCCATGGCAAGAGCTTAAACGTTAAATCAGGTTTTTTCGAACTGTTGCTGTTAGGGCAGTTCAAACACCATTCCTTTTGGGGGAAAAGCACTATATAGAGCAATATAGCTTAGAAAAAAATGTTTAGAAAACATTGAAAGAACTACATTCCTAAGTTTCATTTCAGCCCCAAAACACAGCCATGCCATCAAAAACTGTCAACATTGTATGGGAATAAAACCCTAACCCTAGCTTCGGGTTTTGCTAGTTAGGGTTAGGGTTCAAATATTTATCAAAGACAATTTTCTCAATATTCCACTCCTTTGAGTGGAAAATGTGCTAATCTGAATCAAGAAATGAGTCTGAAAAGACAATACAGCACTGCCTAAACCAAGAGAGTGTGTCAGGAGTGGTCCAATTAATTCTTGAAAGGTATTCTTTCATTGGAAATTTCGTGTTGAACGGAGTGCTGAATGAATGTACGTTTAGGCCTAAGTGGCCTAAAAGTCCGAAACAACGAATACATTTTGGCTTTATCTGTTAATATGCCTGTGATTTCAAAGCCCATGGTAAGAGTTTAAAAGTTAAATCAGGTTCTTTCGAACTGTTGCTTGTAGGGCAGTTCAAACACCATTCGTTTTTGGGGCAAAGCACTATATACAGCCATATAGGTCAGAAAAAAATGTTTAGAAAACATTGAAAGAACTACATTCCTAAGTATCTTTTCAGCCCTAAAACACAACCATGCCATCAAAAACTGTCTACATTGTATGGGGATAAGACCTTAACACTAGCTTCGGGTTTAGCTAGTTAGGTTTAGGGTTCTAATATTTATCAAAGACAATTTTCTCAATATTCCACTCATTTGACTGGAAACTGTGCTTCTCTGAATCAAAATATGAGACTGAAAAGCCAATACAGCACTGCCTAAACCAAGAGAGTGTGTCAGGAGTGGTCAAATTAATTCTTGAAAGGTATGCTTTCATTGGAAATTTTGTGTTGAACGGAGTGCTGAATGAATGTATGTTTAGGGTTAATTGGCCTAAAAGTCCGAAACACCTTATTCATTTTGACTTTATCTGTTAATATGCCTGTGATTTCAAAGCCTATGGCAAGAGCCTAAACGTTAAATCAGGTTTTTTCGAACTGTTGCTGTTAGGGCAGTTCAAACACCATTCCTTTTGGGGGCAAAGCACTATATAGAGCAATATAGCTCAGAAAAAAATGTTTAGAAAACATTGAAAGAACTACATTCCTAAGTTTCCTTTCAGCCCCAAAACACAGCCATGCCATCAAAAACTGTCTACATTGTATGGGAATAAAACCCTAACCCTAGCTTCGGGTTTTGCTAGATAGGGTTAGAGTTCAAATATTTGTCAAAGAATTTTCTCAATATTCCACTCATTTGACTGAAAAATGTGCTTCTCTGAATCAAAATATGAGTCTGAAAAGACAATACAGCACTGCCTAAACCAAGAGAGTGTGTCAGGAGTGGTCACATTAATTCTTGAAAGGTATTCTTTCATTGGAAATTTCGTGTTAAACGGAGTGCTGAATGAATGTACGTTTAGGCCTAAGTGGCCTAAAAGTCCGAAACAACTAATACATTTTGGCTTTATCTGTTAATATGCCTGTGATTTCAAAACCCATGGCAAGAGCTTAAAAGTTAAATTAGGTTCTTTTGAACTGTTTCTTGTAGAGCAGTTCAGACACCATTCCTCTTTGGGGAAAAGCACTGTATACAGCCATATATGTAAAAAAAAAAATGTTTAGAAAGCATTGAAAGAACTACATTCCTAAGTATCCATTCAGCCCTAAAACACAACCATGCCATCAAATACTGTCTACATTGTATGGGAATCGAACACTAACCCTAGCTTCGGGTTTTGCTAGTTAGGGTTAGGGTTCAAATATTTCTCAAAGAGAATTTTCTTAATATTCCACTGATTTGACTGGAAAATGAGCTTCTCTGAATCAAAATATGAGTCTGAAAAGACAATACAGCACTGCCTAAACCAAGAGAGTGTGTCAGGAGTGGTCAAATTAATTCTTGAAAGGTATGCTTTCATTGGAAATTTTGTGTTGAACGGAGTGCTGAACGAATGTATGTTTAGGGTTAATTGGCCTAAAAGTCCGAAACACCTAATTCATTTTGACTTTATCTGTTAATATGCCTGTGA
Organism: Atractosteus spatula; assembly: GCF_055471065.1. Classification (NCBI taxonomy): domain Eukaryota; kingdom Metazoa; phylum Chordata; class Actinopteri; order Semionotiformes; family Lepisosteidae; genus Atractosteus; species Atractosteus spatula. The sequence continues at coordinate 21,035,534 of NC_142714.1, forward strand.
TTTCAAAGCCCATGGCAAGAGCTTAAACGTTAAATCAGGTTTTTTCGAACTGTTGCTGTTAGGGCAGTTCAAACACCATTCCTTTTGGGGGAAAAGCACTATATAGAGCAATATAGCTTAGAAAAAAATGTTTAGAAAACATTGAAAGAACTACATTCCTAAGTTTCATTTCAGCCCCAAAACACAGCCATGCCATCAAAAACTGTCAACATTGTATGGGAATAAAACACTAACCCTAGCTTCGGGTTTTGCTAGTTAGGGTTAGGGTTCAAATATTTATCAAAGAGAATTTTCTTAATTTTCCACTGATTTGACTGGAAAATGAGCTTCTCTGAATCAAAATATGAGTCTGAAAAGACAATACAGCACTGCCTAAACCAAGAGAGTGTGTCAGGAGTGGTCCAATTAATTCTTGAAAGGTATTCTTTCATTGGAAATTTCGTGTTGAACGGAGTGCTGAATGTATGTACGTTTAGGCCTAAGTGGCCTAAAAGTCCGAAACAACTAATACATTTTGGCTTTATCTGTTAATATGCCTGTGATTTCAAAGCCCATGGTAAGAGTTTAAAAGTTAAATCAGGTTCTTTCGAACTGTTGCTTGTAGGGCAGTTCAAACACCATTCGTTTTTGGGGCAAAGCACTATATACAGCCATATAGGTCAGAAAAAAATGTTCAGAAAATATTGAAAGAACTACATTCCTAAGTATCTTTTCAGCCCTAAAACCCAACCATGCCATCAAAAACTGTCTACATTGTATGGGAATAATACCCTAACCCTAGCTTCGGGTTTTGCTAGTTAGGGTTAGGGTTCAAATATTTCTCAAAGACAATTTTCTCAATATTCCACTCATTTGACTGGAAAATGTGCTTCTCTGAATCAAAATATGAGTCTGAAAAGACAATACAGCACTGCCTAAACCAAGAGAGTGTGTCAGGAGTGGTCACATTAATTCTTGAAAGGTATTCTTTCATTGGAAATTTCGTGTTAAACGGAGTGCTGAATGAATGTACGTTTAGGCCTAAGTGGCCTAAAAGTCCGAAACAACTAATACATTTTGGCTTTATCTGTTAATATGCCTGTGATTTCAAAACCCATGGCAAGAGCTTAAAAGTTAAATTAGGTTCTTTTGAACTGTTTCTTGTAGAGCAGTTCAGACACCATTCCTCTTTGGGGAAAAGCACTGTATACAGCCATATATGTAAAAAAAAAATGTTTAGAAAGCATTGAAAGAACTACATTCCTAAGTATCCATTCAGCCCTAAAACACAACCATGCCATCAAATACTGTCTACATTGTATGGGAATCGAACACTAACCCTAGCTTCGGGTTTTGCTAGTTAGGGTTAGGGTTCAAATATTTCTCAAAGAGAATTTTCTTAATATTCCACTGATTTGACTGGAAAATGAGCTTCTCTGAATCAAAATATGAGTCTGAAAAGACAATACAGCACTGCCTAAACCAAGAGAGTGTGTCAGGAGTGGTCAAATTAATTCTTGAAAGGTATGCTTTCATTGGAAATTTTGTGTTGAACGGAGTGCTGAACGAATGTATGTTTAGGATTAATTGGCCTAAAAGTCCGAAACACCTAATTCATTTTGACTTTATCTGTTAATATGCCTGTGATTTCAAAGCCCATGGCAAGAGCTTAAACGTTAAATCAGGTTTTTTCGAACTGTTGCTGTTAGGGCAGTTCAAACACCATTCCTTTTGGGGGAAAAGCACTATATAGAGCAATATAGCTTAGAAAAAAATGTTTAGAAAACATTGAAAGAACTACATTCCTAAGTTTCATTTCAGCCCCAAAACACAGCCATGCCATCAAAAACTGTCAACATTGTATGGGAATAAAACCCTAACCCTAGCTTCGGGTTTTGCTAGTTAGGGTTAGGGTTCAAATATTTATCAAAGACAATTTTCTCAATATTCCACTCCTTTGAGTGGAAAATGTGCTAATCTGAATCAAGAAATGAGTCTGAAAAGACAATACAGCACTGCCTAAACCAAGAGAGTGTGTCAGGAGTGGTCCAATTAATTCTTGAAAGGTATTCTTTCATTGGAAATTTCGTGTTGAACGGAGTGCTGAATGAATGTACGTTTAGGCCTAAGTGGCCTAAAAGTCCGAAACAACGAATACATTTTGGCTTTATCTGTTAATATGCCTGTGATTTCAAAGCCCATGGTAAGAGTTTAAAAGTTAAATCAGGTTCTTTCGAACTGTTGCTTGTAGGGCAGTTCAAACACCATTCGTTTTTGGGGCAAAGCACTATATACAGCCATATAGGTCAGAAAAAAATGTTTAGAAAACATTGAAAGAACTACATTCCTAAGTATCTTTTCAGCCCTAAAACACAACCATGCCATCAAAAACTGTCTACATTGTATGGGGATAAGACCTTAACACTAGCTTCGGGTTTAGCTAGTTAGGTTTAGGGTTCTAATATTTATCAAAGACAATTTTCTCAATATTCCACTCATTTGACTGGAAACTGTGCTTCTCTGAATCAAAATATGAGACTGAAAAGCCAATACAGCACTGCCTAAACCAAGAGAGTGTGTCAGGAGTGGTCAAATTAATTCTTGAAAGGTATGCTTTCATTGGAAATTTTGTGTTGAACGGAGTGCTGAATGAATGTATGTTTAGGGTTAATTGGCCTAAAAGTCCGAAACACCTTATTCATTTTGACTTTATCTGTTAATATGCCTGTGATTTCAAAGCCTATGGCAAGAGCCTAAACGTTAAATCAGGTTTTTTCGAACTGTTGCTGTTAGGGCAGTTCAAACACCATTCCTTTTGGGGGCAAAGCACTATATAGAGCAATATAGCTCAGAAAAAAATGTTTAGAAAACATTGAAAGAACTACATTCCTAAGTTTCCTTTCAGCCCCAAAACACAGCCATGCCATCAAAAACTGTCTACATTGTATGGGAATAAAACCCTAACCCTAGCTTCGGGTTTTGCTAGATAGGGTTAGAGTTCAAATATTTGTCAAAGAATTTTCTCAATATTCCACTCATTTGACTGAAAAATGTGCTTCTCTGAATCAAAATATGAGTCTGAAAAGACAATACAGCACTGCCTAAACCAAGAGAGTGTGTCAGGAGTGGTCACATTAATTCTTGAAAGGTATTCTTTCATTGGAAATTTCGTGTTAAACGGAGTGCTGAATGAATGTACGTTTAGGCCTAAGTGGCCTAAAAGTCCGAAACAACTAATACATTTTGGCTTTATCTGTTAATATGCCTGTGATTTCAAAACCCATGGCAAGAGCTTAAAAGTTAAATTAGGTTCTTTTGAACTGTTTCTTGTAGAGCAGTTCAGACACCATTCCTCTTTGGGGAAAAGCACTGTATACAGCCATATATGTAAAAAAAAAAATGTTTAGAAAGCATTGAAAGAACTACATTCCTAAGTATCCATTCAGCCCTAAAACACAACCATGCCATCAAATACTGTCTACATTGTATGGGAATCGAACACTAACCCTAGCTTCGGGTTTTGCTAGTTAGGGTTAGGGTTCAAATATTTCTCAAAGAGAATTTTCTTAATATTCCACTGATTTGACTGGAAAATGAGCTTCTCTGAATCAAAATATGAGTCTGAAAAGACAATACAGCACTGCCTAAACCAAGAGAGTGTGTCAGGAGTGGTCAAATTAATTCTTGAAAGGTATGCTTTCATTGGAAATTTTGTGTTGAACGGAGTGCTGAACGAATGTATGTTTAGGGTTAATTGGCCTAAAAGTCCGAAACACCTAATTCATTTTGACTTTATCTGTTAATATGCCTGTGATTTCAAAGCCCATGGCAAGAGCTTAAACGTTAAATCAGGTTTTTTCGAACTGTTGCTGTTAGGGCAGTTCAAACACCATTCCTTTTGGGGGAAAAGCACTATATAGAGCAATATAGCTTAGAAAAAAATGTTTAGAAAACATTGAAAGAACTACATTCCTAAGTTTCATTTCAGCCCCAAAACACAGCCATGCCATCAAAAACTGTCAACATTGTATGGGAATAAAACACTAACCCTAGCTTCGGGTTTTGCTAGTTAGGGTTAGGGTTCAAATATTTATCAAAGAGAATTTTCTTAATTTTCCACTGATTTGACTGGAAAATGAGCTTCTCTGAATCAAAATATGAGTCTGAAAAGACAATACAGCACTGCCTAAACCAAGAGAGTGTGTCAGGAGTGGTCCAATTAATTCTTGAAAGGTATTCTTTCATTGGAAATTTCGTGTTGAACGGAGTGCTGAATGTATGTACGTTTAGGCCTAAGTGGCCTAAAAGTCCGAAACAACTAATACATTTTGGCTTTATCTGTTAATATGCCTGTGATTTCAAAGCCCATGGTAAGAGTTTAAAAGTTAAATCAGGTTCTTTCGAACTGTTGCTTGTAGGGCAGTTCAAACACCATTCGTTTTTGGGGCAAAGCACTATATACAGCCATATAGGTCAGAAAAAAATGTTCAGAAAATATTGAAAGAACTACATTCCTAAGTATCTTTTCAGCCCTAAAACCCAACCATGCCATCAAAAACTGTCTACATTGTATGGGAATAATACCCTAACCCTAGCTTCGGGTTTTGCTAGTTAGGGTTAGGGTTCAAATATTTCTCAAAGACAATTTTCTCAATATTCCACTCATTTGACTGGAAAATGTGCTTCTCTGAATCAAAATATGAGTCTGAAAAGACAATACAGCACTGCCTAAACCAAGAGAGTGTGTCAGGAGTGGTCAAATTAATTTTTGAAAGGTATTCTTTCATTGGAAATTTCGTGTTGAACGGAGTGCTGAATGTATGTACGTTTAGGCCTAAGTGGCCTAAAAGTCCGAAACAACGAATACATTTTTGCTTTATCTGTTAATATGCCTGTGATTTCAAAGCCCATAGGCAAGAGTTTAAAAGTAAAATCAGGTTCTTTCGAACTGTTGCTTGTAGGGCAGTTCAGACACCATTCCTTTTTGGGGCAAAGCACTATATACAGCCATATAGGTCAGAAAAAAATGTTTAGAAAACATAGAAAGAACTACATTCCTAAGTATCCTTTCAGCCCCAAAACACAGCCTTGCCATCAAAAACTATCTACATTGTATGGGAATAAAACCCTAACCCTAGCTTCGGCTTTTGCTAGATAGGGTTAGGGTTCAAATATTTATCAAAGACAATTTTCTCAATATTCCACTCATTTGACTGGAAACTGTGCTTCTCTGAATCAAAATATGAGACTGAAAAGCCAATACAGCACTGCCTAAACCAAGAGAGTGTGTCAGGAGTGGTCAAATTAATTCTTGAAAGGTATGCTTTCATTGGAAATTTTGTGTTGAACGGAGTGCTGAATGAATGTATGTTTAGGGTTAATTGGCCTAAAAGTCCGAAACACCTTATTCATTTTGACTTTATCTGTTAATATGCCTGTGATTTCAAAGCCTATGGCAAGAGCCTAAACGTTAAATCAGGTTTTTTCGAACTGTTGCTGTTAGGGCAGTTCAAACACCATTCCTTTTGGGGGCAAAGCACTATATAGAGCAATATAGCTCAGAAAAAAATGTTTAGAAAACATTGAAAGAACTACATTCCTAAGTTTCCTTTCAGCCCCAAAACACAGCCATGCCATCAAAAACTGTCTACATTGTATGGGAATAAAACCCTAAACCTAGCTTCGGGTTTTGCTAGATAGGGTTAGAGTTCAAATATTTGTCAAAGAATTTTCTCAATATTCCACTCATTTGACTGAAAAATGTGCTTCTCTGAATCAAAATATGAGTCTGAAAAGACAATACAGCACTGCCTAAACCAAGAGAGTGTGTCAGGAGTGGTCACATTAATTCTTGAAAGGTATTCTTTCATTGGAAATTTCGTGTTAAACGGAGTGCTGAATGAATGTACGTTTAGGCCTAAGTGGCCTAAAAGTCCGAAACAACTAATACATTTTGGCTTTATCTGTTAATATGCCTGTGATTTCAAAACCCATGGCAAGAGCTTAAAAGTTAAATTAGGTTCTTTTGAACTGTTTCTTGTAGAGCAGTTCAGACACCATTCCTCTTTGGGGAAAAGCACTGTATACAGCCATATATGTAAAAAAAAAATGTTTAGAAAGCATTGAAAGAACTACATTCCTAAGTATCCATTCAGCCCTAAAACACAACCATGCCATCAAATACTGTCTACATTGTATGGGAATCGAACACTAACCCTAGCTTCGGGTTTTGCTAGTTAGGGTTAGGGTTCAAATATTTCTCAAAGAGAATTTTCTTAATATTCCACTGATTTGACTGGAAAATGAGCTTCTCTGAATCAAAATATGAGTCTGAAAAGACAATACAGCACTGCCTAAACCAAGAGAGTGTGTCAGGAGTGGTCAAATTAATTCTTGAAAGGTATGCTTTCATTGGAAATTTTGTGTTGAACGGAGTGCTGAACGAATGTATGTTTAGGATTAATTGGCCTAAAAGTCCGAAACACCTAATTCATTTTGACTTTATCTGTTAATATGCCTGTGATTTCAAAGCCCATGGCAAGAGCTTAAACGTTAAATCAGGTTTTTTCGAACTGTTGCTGTTAGGGCAGTTCAAACACCATTCCTTTTGGGGGAAAAGCACTATATAGAGCAATATAGCTTAGAAAAAAATGTTTAGAAAACATTGAAAGAACTACATTCCTAAGTTTCATTTCAGCCCCAAAACACAGCCATGCCATCAAAAACTGTCAACATTGTATGGGAATAAAACCCTAACCCTAGCTTCGGGTTTTGCTAGTTAGGGTTAGAGTTCAAATATTTATCAAAGACAATTTTCTCAATATTCCACTCCTTTGAGTGGAAAATGTGCTAATCTGAATCAAGAAATGAGTCTGAAAAGACAATACAGCACTGCCTAAACCAAGAGAGTGTGTCAGGAGTGGTCCAATTAATTCTTGAAAGGTATTCTTTCATTGGAAATTTCGTGTTGAACGGAGTGCTGAATGAATGTACGTTTAGGCCTAAGTGGCCTAAAAGTCCGAAACAACGAATACATTTTGGCTTTATCTGTTAATATGCCTGTGATTTCAAAGCCCATGGTAAGAGTTTAAAAGTTAAATCAGGTTCTTTCGAACTGTTGCTTGTAGGGCAGTTCAAACACCATTCGTTTTTGGGGCAAAGCACTATATACAGCCATATAGGTCAGAAAAAAATGTTTAGAAAACATTGAAAGAACTACATTCCTAAGTATCTTTTCAGCCCTAAAACACAACCATGCCATCAAAAACTGTCTACATTGTATGGGGATAAGACCTTAACACTAGCTTCGGGTTTAGCTAGTTAGGTTTAGGGTTCTAATATTTATCAAAGACAATTTTCTCAATATTCCACTCATTTGACTGGAAACTGTGCTTCTCTGAATCAAAATATGAGACTGAAAAGCCAATACAGCACTGCCTAAACCAAGAGAGTGTGTCAGGAGTGGTCAAATTAATTCTTGAAAGGTATGCTTTCATTGGAAATTTTGTGTTGAACGGAGTGCTGAATGAATGTATGTTTAGGGTTAATTGGCCTAAAAGTCCGAAACACCTTATTCATTTTGACTTTATCTGTTAATATGCCTGTGATTTCAAAGCCTATGGCAAGAGCCTAAACGTTAAATCAGGTTTTTTCGAACTGTTGCTGTTAGGGCAGTTCAAACACCATTCCTTTTGGGGGCAAAGCACTATATAGAGCAATATAGCTCAGAAAAAAATGTTTAGAAAACATTGAAAGAACTACATTCCTAAGTTTCCTTTCAGCCCCAAAACACAGCCATGCCATCAAAAACTGTCTACATTGTATGGGAATAAAACCCTAACCCTAGCTTCGGGTTTTGCTAGATAGGGTTAGAGTTCAAATATTTGTCAAAGAATTTTCTCAATATTCCACTCATTTGACTGAAAAATGTGCTTCTCTGAATCAAAATATGAGTCTGAAAAGACAATACAGCACTGCCTAAACCAAGAGAGTGTGTCAGGAGTGGTCACATTAATTCTTGAAAGGTATTCTTTCATTGGAAATTTCGTGTTAAACGGAGTGCTGAATGAATGTACGTTTAGGCCTAAGTGGCCTAAAAGTCCGAAACAACTAATACATTTTGGCTTTATCTGTTAATATGCCTGTGATTTCAAAACCCATGGCAAGAGCTTAAAAGTTAAATTAGGTTCTTTTGAACTGTTTCTTGTAGAGCAGTTCAGACACCATTCCTCTTTGGGGAAAAGCACTGTATACAGCCATATATGTAAAAAAAAAAATGTTTAGAAAGCATTGAAAGAACTACATTCCTAAGTATCCATTCAGCCCTAAAACACAACCATGCCATCAAATACTGTCTACATTGTATGGGAATCGAACACTAACCCTAGCTTCGGGTTTTGCTAGTTAGGGTTAGGGTTCAAATATTTCTCAAAGAGAATTTTCTTAATATTCCACTGATTTGACTGGAAAATGAGCTTCTCTGAATCAAAATATGAGTCTGAAAAGACAATACAGCACTGCCTAAACCAAGAGAGTGTGTCAGGAGTGGTCAAATTAATTCTTGAAAGGTATGCTTTCATTGGAAATTTTGTGTTGAACGGAGTGCTGAACGAATGTATGTTTAGGGTTAATTGGCCTAAAAGTCCGAAACACCTAATTCATTTTGACTTTATCTGTTAATATGCCTGTGATTTCAAAGCCCATGGCAAGAGCTTAAACGTTAAATCAGGTTTTTTCGAACTGTTGCTGTTAGGGCAGTTCAAACACCATTCCTTTTGGGGGAAAAGCACTATATAGAGCAATATAGCTTAGAAAAAAATGTTTAGAAAACATTGAAAGAACTACATTCCTAAGTTTCATTTCAGCCCCAAAACACAGCCATGCCATCAAAAACTGTCAACATTGTATGGGAATAAAACATTAACCCTAGCTTCGGGTTTTGCTAGTTAGGGTTAGGGTTCAAATATTTATCAAAGACAATTTTCTGAATATTCCACTCCTTTGAGTGAAAAATGTGCTAATCTGAATCAAGAAATGAGTCTGAAAAGACAATACAGCACTGCCTAAACCAAGAGAGTGTGTCAGGAGTGGTCCAATTAATTCTTGAAAGGTATTCTTTCATTGGAAATTTCGTGTTGAACGGAGTGCTGAATGTATGTACGTTTAGGCCTAAGTGGCCTAAAAGTCCGAAACAACGAATACATTTTGGCTTTATCTGTTAATATGCCTGTGATTTCAAAGCCCATAGGCAAGAGTTTAAAAGTAAAATCAGGTTCTTTCGAACTGTTGCTTGTAGGGCAGTTCAGACACCATTCCTTTTTGGGGCAAAGCGCTATATACAGCCATATAGGTCAGAAAAAAATGTTTAGAAAACATAGAAAGAACTACATTCCTAAGTATCCTTTCAGCCCCAAAACACAGCCTTGCCATCAAAAACTATCTACATTGTATGGGAATAAAACCCTAACCCTAGCTTCGGGTTTTGCTAGTTAGGGTTAGGGTTCAAATATTTCTCAAAGACAATTTTCTCAATATTCCACTGATTTGACTGGAAAATGAGCTTCTCTGAATCAAGAAATGAGTCTGAAAAGACAATACAGCACTGCCTAAACCAAGAGAGTGTGTCAGGAGTGGTCAAATTAATTCTTGAAAGGTATTCTTTCATTGGAAATTTCGTGTTGAACGGAGTGCTGAATGAATGTACGTTTAGGCTTAAGTGGCCTAAAAGTCCGAAACAACTAACATATTTTGGCTTTATCTGTTAATATGCCTGTGATTTCAAAACCCATGGCAAGAGTTTAAAAGTTAAATTAGGTTCTTTTGAACTGTTTCTTGTAGGGCAGTTCAGACACCATTCCTCTTTGGGGCAAAGCACTGTATACAGCCATATATGTAAAAAAAAATGTTTAGAAAGCATTGAAAATACTACATTCCTAAGTATCCTTTCAGCCCTAAAACACAACCATGCCATCAAATACTGTCAACATTGTATGGGAATAAAACACTAACCCTAGCTTCGGGTTTTGCTAGTTAGGGTTAGGGTTCAAATATTTCTCAAAGAGAATTTTCTTAATATTCCACTGATTTGACTGGAAAATGAGCTTCTCTGAATCAAAATATGAGTCTGAAAAGACAATACAGCACTGCCTAAACCAAGAGAGTGTGTCAGGAGTGGTCCAATTAATTCTTGAAAGGTATTCTTTCATTGGAAATTTCGTGTTGAAAGGAGTGCTGAATGAATGTACGTTTAGGCTTAAGTGGCCTAAAAGTCCGAAACAACTAATACATTTTGGCTTTATCTGTTAATATGCCTGTGATTTCAAAGCCCATGGTAAGAGTTTAAAAGTTAAATCAGGTTCTTTCGAACTGTTGCTTGTAGGGCAGTTCAAACACCATTCGTTTTTGGGGCAAAGCACTATATACAGCCATATAGGTCAGAAAAAAATGTTCAGAAAACATTGAAAGAACTACATTCCTAAGTATCTTTTCAGCCCTAAAACCCAACCATGCCATCAAAAACTGTCTACATTGTATGGGAATAAAACCCTAACCCTAGCTTCGGGTTTTGCTATTTAGGGTTAGGGTTCAAATATTTCTCAAAGACAATTTTCTCAATATTCCACTCATTTGACTGGAAAATGTGCTTCTCTGAATCAAAATATGAGTCTGAAAAGACAATACAGCACTGCCTAAACCAAGAGAGTGTGTCAGGAGTGGTTAAATTAATTCTTGAAAGGTATTCTTTCATTGGAAATTTCGTGTTGAACGGAGTGCTGAATGAATGTACGTTTAGGCCTAAGTGGCCTAAAAGTCCGAAATAACGAATACATTTTGGCTTTATCTGTTAATATGCCTGTGATTTCAAAGCCCATGGTAAGAGTTTAAAAGTTAAATCAGGTTCTTTCGAACTGTTGCTTGTAGGGCAGTTCAAACACCATTCGTTTTTGGGGCAAAGCACTATATACAGCCATATAGGTCAGAAAAAAATGTTTAGAAAACATTGAAAGAACTACATTCCTAAGTATCTTTTCAGCCCTAAAACACAACCATGCCATCAAAAACTGTCTACATTGTATGGGGATAAAACCCTAACACTAGCTTCGGGTTTAGCTAGTTAGGTTTAGGGTCCTAATATTTATCAAAGACAATTTTCTCAATATTCCACTCATTTGACTGGAAACTGTGCTTCTCTGAATCAAAATATGAGTCTGAAAAGCCAATACAGCATTGCCTAAACCAAGAGAGTGTGTCAGGAGTGGTCAAATTAATTCTTGAAAGGTATGCTTTCATTGGAAATTTTGTGTTGAACGGAGTGCTGAACGAATGTATGTTTAGGGTTAATTGGCCTAAAAGTCCGAAACACCTAATTCATTTTGACTTTATCTGTTAATATGCCTGTGATTTCAAAGCCCATGGCAAGAGCTTAAACGTTAAATCAGGTTTTTTCGAACTGTTGCTGTTAGGGCAGTTCAAACACCATTCCTTTTGGGGGCAAAGCACTATATAGAGCAATATAGCTCAGAAAAAAATGTTTAGAAAACATTGAAAGAACTACATTCCTAAGTTTCCTTTCAGCCCCAAAACACAGCCATGCCATCAAAAACTGTCTACATTGTATGGGAATAAAACCCTAACCCTAGCTTCGGGTTTTGCTAGATAGGGTTAGAGTTCAAATATTTGTCAAAGAATTTTCTCAATATTCCACTCATTTGACTGAAAAATGTGCTTCTCTGAATCAAAATATGAGTCTGAAAAGACAATACAGCACTGCCTGAACCAAGAGAGTATGTCAGGAGTGGTCACATTAATTCTTGAAAGGTATTCTTTCATTGGAAATTTCGTGTTAAACGGAGTGCTGAATGAATGTACGTTTAGGCCTAAGTGGCCTAAAAGTCCGAAACAACTAATACATTTTGGCTTTATCTGTTAATATGCCTGTGATTTCAAAACCCATGGCAAGAGTTTAAAAGTTAAATTAGGTTCTTTTGAACTGTTTCTTGTAGAGCAGTTCAGACACCATTCCTCTTTGGGGAAAAGCACTGTATACAGCCATATAGGTCAGAAAAAAATGTTCAGAAAACATTGAAAGAACTACATTCCTAAGTATCTTTTCAGCCCTAAAACCCAACCATGCTATCAAAAACTGTCTACATTGTATGGGAATAAAACCCTAACCCTAGCTTCGGGTTTTGCTATTTAGGGTTAGGGTTCAAATATTTCTCAAAGACAATTTTCTCAATATTCCACTGATTTGACTGGAAAATGAGCTTCTCTGAATCAAAATATGAGTCTGAAAAGACAATACAGCACTGCCTAAATCAAGAGAGTGTGTCAGGAGTGGTCCAATTAATTCTTGAAAAGTATTCTTTCATTGGAAATTTCGTGTTGAAAGGAGTGCTGAATGAATGTACGTTTAGGCTTAAGTGGCCTAAAAGTCCGAAACAACTAATACATTTTGGCTTTATCTGTTAATATGCCTGTGATTTCAAAGCCCATGGTAAGAGTTTAAAAGTTAAATCAGGTTCTTTCGAACTGTTGCTTGTAGGGCAGTTCAAACACCATTCGTTTTTGGGGCAAAGCACTATATAGAGCAATATAGCTCAGAAAAAAATGTTTAGAAAACATTGAAAGAACTACATTCCTAAGTTTCCTTTCAGCCCCAAAACACAGCCATGCCATCAAAAACTGTCTACATTGTATGGGAATAAAACCCTAACCCTAGCTTCGGGTTTTGCTAGATAGGGTTAGAGTTCAAATATTTGTCAAAGAATTTTCTCAATATTCCACTCATTTGACTGAAAAATGTGCTTCTCTGAATCAAAATATGAGTCTGAAAAGACAATACAGCACTGCCTAAACCAAGAGAGTGTGTCAGGAGTGGTCACATTAATTCTTGAAAGGTATTCTTTCATTGGAAATTTCGTGTTAAACGGAGTGCTGAATGAATGTACGTTTAGGCCTAAGTGGCCTAAAAGTCCGAAACAACTAATACATTTTGGCTTTATCTGTTAATATGCCTGTGATTTCAAAACCCATGGCAAGAGTTTAAAAGTTAAATTAGGTTCTTTTGAAATGTTTCTTGTAGAGCAGTTCAGACACCATTCCTCTTTGGGGAAAAGCACTGTATACAGCCATATAGGTCAGAAAAAAATGTTCAGAAAAAATTGAAAGAACTACATTCCTAAGTATCTTTTCAGCCCTAAAACCCAACCATGCCATCAAAAACTGTCTACATTGTATGGGAATAAAACCCTAACCCAAGCTTCGGGTTTTGCTATTTAGGGTTAGGGTTCAAATATTTCTCAAAGACAATTTTCTCAATATTCCACTGATTTGACTGGAAAATGAGCTTCTCTGAATCAAAATATGAGTCTGAAAAGACAATACAGCACTGCCTAAACCAAGAGAGTGTGTCAGGAGTGGTCCAATTAATTCTTGAAAGGTATTTTTTCATTGGAAATTTCATGTTGAACGGAGTGCTGAATGTATGTACGATTAGGCCGAAGTGGCCTAAAAGTCCGAAACAACGAATACATTTTGGCTTTATCTGTTAATATGCCTGTGATTTCAAAGCCCATAGGCAAGAGTTTAAAAGTAAAATCAGATTATTTCGAACTGTTGCTTGTAGGGCAGTTCAGACACCATTCCTTTTTGGGGCAAAGCACTATATACAGCCATATAGGTCAGAAAAAAATGTTTAGAAAACATAGAAAGAACTACATTCCTAAGTATCCTTTCAGCCCCAAAACACAGCCTTGCCATCAAAAACTATCTACATTGTATGGGAATAAAACCCTAACCCTAGCTTCGGCTTTTGCTAGTTAGGGTTAGGGTTCAAATATTTCTCAAAGAGAATTTTCTTAATATTCCACTGATTTGACTGGAAAATGAGCTTCTCTGAATCAAAATATGAGTCTGAAAAGACAATACAGCACTGCCTAAACCAAGAGAGTGTGTCAGGAGTGGTCCAATTAATTCTTGAAAGGTATTCTTTCATTGGAAATTTCGTGTTGAAAGGAGTGCTGAATGAATGTACGTTTAGGCTTAAGTGGCCTAAAAGTCCGAAACAACGAATACATTTTGGCTTTATCTGTTAATATGCCTGTGATTTCAAAGCCCATGGTAAGAGTTTAAAAGTTAAATCAGGTTCTTTCGAACTGTTGCTTGTAGGGCAGTTCAAACACCATTCGTTTTTGGGGCAAAGCACTATATACAGCCATATAGGTCAGAAAAAAATGTTCAGAAAACATTGAAAGAACTACATTCCTAAGTATCTTTTCAGCCCTAAAACACAACCATGCCATCAAAAACTGTCTACATTGTATGGGGATAAAACCCTAACACTAGCTTCGGGTTTAGCTAGTTAGGTTTAGGGTTCTAATATTTATCAAAGACAATTTTCTCAATATTCCACTCATTTGACTGGAAACTGTGCTTCTCTGAATCAAAATATGAGTCTGAAAAGCCAATACAGCACTGCCTAAACCAAGAGAGTGTGTCAGGAGTGGTCAAATTAATTCTTGAAAGGTATGCTTTCATTGGAAATTTCGTGTTGAACGGAGTGCTGAATGAATGTACGTGTAGGGTTAAGTGGCCTAAAAGTCCGAAACAACTAACACATTTTGGCTTTATCTGTTAATATGCCTGTGATTTCAAAGCCCATGGCAAGAGCTTAAACGTTAAATCAGGTTTTTTCGAACTGTTGCTGTTAGGGTAGTTCAAACACCATTCCTTTTGGGGGCAAAGCACTATATAGAGCAATATAGCTTAGAAAAAAATGTTTAGAAAACATTGAAAGAACTACATTCCTAAGTTTCCTTTCAGCCCCAAAACACAGCCATGCCATCAAAAACTGTCAACATTGTATGGGAATAAAACCCTAACCCTAGCTTCGGGTTTTGCTATTTAGGGTTAGGGTTCAAATATTTCTCAAAGACAATTTTCTCAATATTCCACTCATTTGACTGGAAAATGTGCTTCTCTGAATCAAAATATGAGTCCGAAAAGACAATACAGCACTGCCTAAACCAAGAGAGTGTGTCAGGAGTGGTTAAATTAATTCTTGAAAGGTATTCTTTCATTGGAAATTTCGTGTTGAACGGAGTGCTGAATGAATGTACGTTTAGGCCTAAGTGGCCTAAAAGTCCGAAATAACGAATACATTTTGGCTTTATCTGTTAATATGCCTGTGATTTCAAAGCCCATGGTAAGAGTTTAAAAGTTAAATCAGGTTCTTTCGAACTGTTGCTTGTAGGGCAGTTCAAACACCATTCGTTTTTGGGGCAAAGCACTATATACAGCCATATAGGTCAGAAAAAAATGTTTAGAAAACATTGAAAGAACTACATTCCTAAGTATCTTTTCAGCCCTAAAACACAACCATGCCATCAAAAACTGTCTACATTGTATGGGGATAAAACCCTAACACTAGCTTCGGGTTTAGCTAGTTAGGTTTAGGGTCCTAATATTTATCAAAGACAATTTTCTTAATATTCCACTCATTTGACTGGAAACTGTGCTTCTCTGAATCAAAATATGAGTCTGAAAAGCCAATACAGCACTGCCTAAACCAAGAGAGTGTGTCAGGAGTGGTCAAATTAATTCTTGAAAGGTATGCTTTCATTGGAAATTTCGTGTTGAACGGAGTGCTGAATGAATGTACGTGTAGGGTTAAGTGGCCTAAAAGTCCGAAACAACTAACACATTTTGGCTTTATCTGTTAATATGCCTGTGATTTCAAAGCCCATGGCAAGACTTAAACGTTAAATCAGGTTTTTTCGAACTGTTGCTGTTAGGGTAGTTCAAACACCATTCCTTTTGGGGGCAAAGCACTATATAGAGCAATATAGCTTAGAAAAAAATGTTTAGAAAACATTGAAAGAACTACATTCCTAAGTTTCCTTTCAGCCCCAAAACACAGCCATGCCATCAAAAACTGTCAACATTGTATGGGAATAAAACACTAACCCTAGCTTCGGGTTTTGCTAGTTAGGGTTAGGGTTCAAATATTTATCAAAGACAATTTTCTCAATATTCCACTCCTTTGAGTGGAAAATGTGCTTCTCTGAATCAAGAAATGAGTCTGAAAAGACAATACAGCACTGCCTAAACCAAGAGAGTGTGTCAGGAGTGGTCCAATTAATTCTTGAAAGGTATTCTTTCATTGGAAATTTCGTGTTGAACGGAGTGCTGAATGAATGTACGTTTAGGCTTAAGTGGCCTAAAAGTCCGAAACAACTAATACATTTTGGCTTTATCTGTTAATATGCCTGTGATTTTAAAGCCCATAGGCAAGAGTTTAAAAGTAAAATCAGGTTCTTTCGAACTGTTGCTTGTAGGGCAGTTCAAACACCATTCGTTTTTGGGGCAAAGCACTATATACAGCCATATAGGTCAGAAAAAAATGTTCAGAAAATATTGAAAGAACTACATTCCTAAGTATCTTTTCAGCCCTAAAACCCAACCATGCCATCAAAAACTGTCTACATTGTATGGGAATAAAACCCTAACCCTAGCTTCGGGTTTTGCTAGTTAGGGTTAGGGTTCAAATATTTCTCAAAGACAATTTTCTCAATATTCCACTCATTTGACTGGAAAATGTGCTTCTCTGAATCAAAATGTGAGTCTGAAAAGCCAATACAGCACTGCCTAAACCAAGAGAGTGTGTCAGGAGTGGTCAAATTAATTCTTGAAAGGTATGCTTTCATTGGAAATTTTGTGTTGAACGGAGTGCTGAATGAATGTATGTTTAGGGTTAACTGGCCTAAAAGTCCGAAACACCTAATTCATTTTGACTTTATCTGTTAATATGCCTGTGATTTCAAAGCCCATGGCAAGAGCTTAAACGTTAAATCAGGTTTTTTCGAACTGTTGCTGTTAGGGCAGTTCAAACACCATTCCTTTTGGGGTCAAACCACTATATAGAGCAATATACTGTAGCTCAGAAAAAAATGTTTAGAAAACATTGAAAGAACTACATTCCTAAGTTTCCTTTCAGCCCCAAAACACAGCCATGCCATCAAAAACTGTCTACATTGTATGGGAATAAAACCCTAACCCTAGCTTCGGGTTTTGCTAGATAGGGTTAGAGTTCAAATATTTGTCAAAGAATTTTCTCAATATTCCACTCATTTGACTGAAAAATGTGCTTCTCTGAATCAAAATATGAGTCTGAAAAGACAATACAGCACTACCTAAACCAAGAGAGTGTGTCAGGAGTGGTCACATTAATTCTTGAAAGGTATTCTTTCATTGGAAATTTCGTGTTAAACGGAGTGCTGAATGAATGTAATTTTAGGCCTAAGTGGCCTAAAAGTCCGAAACAACTAATACATTTTGGCTTTATCTGTTAATATGCCTGTGAATTCAAAAGCCATGGCAAGAGTTTAAAAGTTAAATTAGGTTCTTTTGAACTGTTTCTTGTAGGGCAGTTCAGACACCATTCCTCTTTGGGGAAAAGCACTGTATACAGCCATATATGTAAAAAAAAATGTTTAGAAAGCATTGAAAGAACTACATTCCTAAGTATCCTTTCAGCCCTAAAACACAACCATGCCATCAAATACTGTCAACATTGTGTGGGAATAAAACACTAACCCTAGCTTCGGGTTTTGCTAGTTAGGGTTAGGGTTCAAATATTTATCAAAGACAATTTTCTCAATATTCCACTCCTTTGAGTGGAAAATGTGCTTCTCTGAATCAAGAAATGAGTCTGAAAAGACAATACAGCACTGCCTAAACCAAGAGAGTGTGTCAGGAGTGGTCCAATTAATTCTTGAAAGGTATTCTTTCATTGGAAATTTCGTGTTGAACGGAGTGCTGAATGAATGTACGTTTTGGCCTAAGTGGCCTAAAAGTCCGAAACAACGAATACATTTTGGCTTTATCTGTTAATATGCCTGTGATTTTAAAGCCCATAGGCAAGAGTTTAAAAGTAAAATCAGGTTCTTTCGAACTGTTGCTTGTAGGGCAGTTCAGACATCATTCCTTTTTGGGGCAAAGCACTGTATACAGCCATATAGGTCAGAAAAAAATGTTTAGAAAACATTGAAAGAACTACATTCCTAAGTATCCTTTCAGCCCCAAAACACAGCCTTGCCATCAAAAACTATCTACATTGTATGGGAATAAAACCCTACCCCTAGCTTCGGGTTTTGCTAGTTAGGGTTAGGGTTCAAATATTTCTCAAAGACAATTTTCTCAATATTCCACTCATTTGACTGAAAAATGTGCTTCTCTGAATCAAAATATGAGTCTGAAAAGCCAATACAGCACTGCCTAAACCAAGAGAGTGTGTCAGGAGTGGTCAAATTAATTCTTGAAAGGTATGCTTTCATTGGAAATTTTGTGTTGAACGGAGTGCTGAATGAATGTATGTTTAGGGTTAATTGGCCTAAAAGTCCGAAACACCTAATTCATTTTGACTTTATCTGTTAATATGCCTGTGATTTCAAAGCCCATGGCAAGAGCTTAAACGTTAAATCAGGTTTTTTCGAACTGTTGCTGTTAGGGCAGTTCAAACACCATTCCTTTTGGGGAGAAAGCACTATATAGAGCAGTATAGCTCAGAAAAAAATGTTTAGAAAACATTGAAAGAACTACATTCCTAAGTTTCCTTTCAGCCCGAAAACACAGCCATGCCATCAAAAACTGTCTACATTGTATGGGAATAAAACCCTAACCCTAGCTTCGGGTTTTGCTAGATAGGGTCAGAGTTCAAATATTTGTCAAAGAATTTTCTCAATATTCCACTCATTTGACTGAAAAATGTGCTTCTCTGAATCAAAATATGAGTCTGAAAAGACAATACAGCACTGCTTAAACCAAGAGAGTGTGTCAGGAGTGGTCACATTAATTCTTGAAAGGTATTCTTTCATTGGAAATTTCATGTTAAACGGAGTGCTAAATGAATGTACGTTTAGGCCTAAGTGGCCTAAAAGTCCGAAACAACTAATACGTTTTGGCTTATCTGTTAATATGCCTGTGATTTCAAAACCCATGGCAAGAGTTTAAAAGTTAAATTAGGTTCTTTTGAACTGTTTCTTGTAGGGCAGTTCAGACACCATTCCTCTTTGGGGCAAAGCACTGTATACAGCCATATAGGTCAGAAAAAAATGTTTAGAAAACATAGAAAGAACTACATTCCTAAGTGTCCTTTCAGCCCTAAAACACAACCATGCCATCAAATACTGTCAACATTGTGTGGGAATAAAACTCTAACCCTAGCTTCGGGTTTTGCTAGTTAGGGTTAGGGTTCAAATATTTATCAAAGACAATTTTCTCAATATTCCACTCCTTTGAGTGGAAAATGTGCTTCTCTGAATCAAGAAATGAGTCTGAAAAGACAATACAGCACTGCCTAAACCAAGAGAGTGTGTCAGGAGTGGTCAAATTAATTCTTGAAAGGTATTCTTTCATTGGAAATTTCATGTTGAACGGAGTGCTGAATGTATGTACGATTAGGCCTAAATGGCCTAAAAGTCCGAAACAACGAATACATTTTGGCTTTATCTGTTAATATGCCTGTGATTTCAAAGCCCATAGGCAAGAGTTTAAAAGTAAAATCAGATTATTTCGAACTGTTGCTTGTAGGGCAGTTCAGACACCATTCCTTTTTGGGGCAAAGCACTATATACAGCCATATAGGTCAGAAAAAAATGTTTAGAAAACATAGAAAGAACTACATTCCTAAGTATCCTTTCAGCCCCAAAACACAGCCTTGCCATCAAAAACTATCTACATTGTATGGGAATAAAACCCTAACCCTAGCTTCGGCTTTTGCTAGTTAGGGTTAGGGTTCAAATATTTCTCAAAGAGAATTTTCTTAATATTCCACTGATTTGACTGGAAAATGAGCTTCTCTGAATCAAAATATGAGTCTGAAAAGACAATACAGCACTGCCTAAACCAAGAGAGTGTGTCAGGAGTGGTCCAATTAATTCTTGAAAGGTATTCTTTCATTGGAAATTTCGTGTTGAAAGGAGTGCTGAATGAATGTACGTTTAGGCTTAAGTGGCCTAAAAGTCCGAAACAACTAATACATTTTGGCTTTATCTGTTAATATGCCTGTGATTTCAAAGCCCATGGTAAGAGTTT